>NC_087550.1:117514450-117814450 GCF_036250125.1 Pseudopipra pipra | reverse complement strand
AGAAACATGTGTGTAATGATGGGAGAAGGGGGAATGGCTTTAAAGTGAAAGAAAGTAGATTTTTATTGGATATTAGGAGGAAATCCTTCCCTGTGAGGGTGGGAAAGCCTTGGAAAAGTTTTCCTGGAGAAGCTGTGGCTGCTCCATCCAAGGCCAGGTTGGACTTGGAAAAACCTGGGCTAGTGGAAGGTATCCCTGCCTGTGGCAGGGGGTTAGAACTGGATGATCTTTGGGATCCCTTCCAACCCAAACCATTCTACGACATCGCTCTAATTCGTGATCGTTTTTGAAACAACTATCTATCACCATTTTTTTTTAATATAAAAAAAATATTTATCATGAAATTTTGGAGCTGCTCAGCCTCCTCTGCACCTCCCCTCTCCTCTGCAGGCTGCAGGATGTTTTTGCTGGCCTCCCCTACCTGCTCAGGGCTCACAAGAACTGAAACCAGGGGCTGTTTCCTGACGCGGCGGCGCCTGAGCCCGCGGAAAAGAAACCATCAGATGTTTCTGGGCGACAGCTGCACGGCAAAAATAGCCCCCCCAGCCAACAGCTCCACTGCCCTGCGAGCACAGGAAGCTTTTCTGCCTCTAAGAAACACATTTCTCATTTATTGGAAGGGAGCTTTTTTTCCAAAAAGCCCTTTTTTTGAAAGCTCTCGGTGCAGAGATCTGAGTTTGGCACCAAAGCTGCCTCCTGGTTGTTCAGTTGCTCTGGCAGTGGGGCTGGGCTGATCCCTGGGGGAATTTTCTCTCCTGGATGAATGAGGATTTGTCTTTGGATTGGATATTGTATTTGGGGATGGTCAGACTGGAGAAGAGAAGGGTCTGGGGAGACCTGAGAGCTCCTTCCAGGGCCTGAAGGGGCTCCAAGAGAGCTGGAGAGGGACTTGGGACAAAGGATGGAGGGACAGGACAAGGGGGAATGGCTTCAAACTGCCAGAGGGCAGGGATAGATGGGATTTTAGGAAGAAATTCCTTATGAGGGTGCTGAGGGGCTGGGGTAGAATTGTCAGAGAAGCTGTGGGTGCCCCTGGGTCCCTGGAAGTGTCCAAAGCCAGTTTGGATGGGGCTTGGAGCAACCTGGGCTGGTGGAAGGTGTCCCTGCCCATGGCAGGGGGTGGCACTGGATGGGCTTTAATGTCCCTTCCAACCCAAACCAGTCTGGAATTCTCTTTGTTACTGTGCCACAAGATTAAAGACACATCCAGAAACACATCCCAAGGTCTGTGCTCAACCACCCCCAGCTCTGGGAGGACCTGGCTGTGTCCACCCCAATCATATCAAGCTTTTGGATCTTGTCCAGAAAAAGGGACAAAATAGGAATTAGGACAGAGGAACCAGAGTCCTCAGGAATTTCCCTGTCTGTGTTTTCAGGAGGGTGACTTTGCCACCACGAGCTGCACTTCCAACCCTCTGCTTCCAAGAGAATTCCACAGGCCCAAGGCAGAGGTCACAAGCTCATGTAAAGCCATGGAATTCCAAGGCCCTGGGAAGGGCCTGTGGTGTCACAGGAGCCCCAAGGCAGGGGCTGCTCATACACTCATTATCTGCTGCTCTTTCCCAACCCAGCAGAGCTCAGGTGTCCCCAGGACACATTTGCAGATCCCTGCTGGCTGCTCCCGCCTTCAGCTGCTCCAGGGAAATATTTGGACACACAGACACTCATGTGAGGAATGTCCAAGCAGCTCAGTCAGTAAATGTCACTCATCCCTGGAGAAGTGTGGCCGAGTTTGCCTCCCTTCCCACTCCAACCCCCTCCCTGCCCCAGAAAAGCAGGGAATTGTTCTTTAAGAAACCCCTCCTGCGTCCCAGGTTTTAGATGCTTTTTTTTCCCCCTCCCCCAGACGGTGGAAATTAGTTCTTTAACAGCCTCCCACTCGCTCAGGACGGGGGGGGGGGGGGGGTGGTTCGTTGCCAACGAAAACCCAGGTGCTGCTGGAGAGCCGGGAGTGATTCAGGCAGCAACGCTCCCTCTGAGTCAGGGGAAAACCGATACCCCCCGAACGGATTCCAGGGAGCCCGAGCTGCGAATCGCTCAGACGGGACGTACAGCAGAGGTCCTGACCGCGTCTGGGCACTGCAGAGCCCGGAGTGCTGCTGGCAGAGGGAAGAGATGAACCCGCAGCGACTTCCCGCTGCCTCCTGCCCGCGCTCCCCTCCTCCGGGGCTCGGGAATGCTGATGGAGCGTGGCCTGGCTCCAGCGGTTCGGGAGCGATCCGCTCAGGAGGGGAGGAACGGACTTTTAAGGGTGTTGGGCAGCGTTCAGTGCCTTCCTGCACGCACCTGATACACACCTGTACACAGCTGTGCACAGCTGTACACACACCTGTACACAGCTGTGCACATCTGCACACATCTCTAACACACACCTGTACACAGCTGTGCACATCTGCACACACACCTATACATACCTGTGCACAGCTGTACACATATTTAACACACCTGTACACAGCTGTGCACAGCTGTACACATCTCTAACACACACCTGTACACAGCTGTGCACAGCTGTACACATCTCTAACACACACCTGTACACATCTGTGCACATCTGTACACACACCTGTGCACCCAGCTGTACACACACCTAACACACATCTGTACACACACCTGTACACATCTGTGCATACATCTGTACACACACCTGTGCACAGCTGTACACATATCTAACACACCTGTACTCAGCTGTGCACAGCTGTACACACACCTGTACACACCTGAGCACAGCTGAACACATATCTAACACACCTGTACACAGCTGTGCATACATCTGTACACACACCCGTACACACCTGTACACAGCTGTGCACACACCTATACACACCTGTGCACAGCTGTACACATCTCTAACACACACCTGTACACAGCTGTGAACATCTGCACACACACCTGTGCACCCAGCTGTACACACACCTAACACACACCTGTACACATCTGTAAACACACCTAACACATTTAACACATACCTGTACACATCTGAACACACCTAACACACATCTGTACACACACCTGTACACACCTGTGCACAGCTGTGCACATATCTAACACACCTGTACACAGCTGTGCATACATCTGTACACACACCTGTACATAAATCTGTACACATCTAGCACAGCTGTACACCCCTGTACACACAGCTAACACACTTGTACACACACCTGTACACATCTGTGCACAGCTGTTCACACACCTGTACACACACCTAACACAGCTGCACTCATGTGTGCACATCTGTACACACAGCTGTGCATACAGCTGTGCACACCTAACATACATCCGTACAGATCTGTACACACACCTAACACACCCCTGTACACACACCTGTACACAGAGCTGTACACACCTAACACACATCTGTACACACCTGGACACACACCTAACACACTTGGACACACACCTGAACACATCTGTGCACATCTGTACACACACCTAACACAGCTGTACACATCTGAACAGACAGCTGTACACACAGCTAACATATTTGTACACACACCTGTGCACATCTGTACACACACCTAATACACCCCTGTACACACACCTAATACACCCCTGTACACACATCTGTACACACATCTGTGCACACGCCTAACACACACCTGTACACATCTGTGCACACACCTGTACAGAGCTGCATGCACCCCTGTACACACACCTGAACACATCTGTGCACAGTTGTACACACACCTAACACACCTGTACACATCTGAACACACAGCTGTACACACCCCTGTACACAGCTGTACACACCTAACACACCTATACACATCTGTGCACACACCCAACACAAACCTGTACACATCTGTTCACACACCTGTACAGAGCTGTACACCCCTGTACACACCCCTGTACTCATATGTGCACATCTGTACACACATCTGTACACACATCTGTACACACAGCTGTGCACACCTAACACACAGCTGTGCACATCTGTACACACACCTAACACACCCCTGTACACATCTGTGCACATGCCTATGCACACACTCAACACACACCTGACTCACCTGTAACACACTTAACACAGAATGATCAAGGCTGGCAGAGCCCTCCAGGATCATCCAGTCCCACCCTCACCCAGCACCACCAGGATCACCCCCAATCCACATCCCCAAGGGCCACATCCAGACACCTCTGGGACACTCCCAGACACAGGGACTCCACCACCTCCCTGGGACACTTATTCCAAGTGCAGGGAATTATTCCCACTCCTGCAGGGAAAAAGTGTTTCTGATCTCCAACCTGACCCTGCCCTGGTGCAGTTTGAGGCCATTTCCTCTCCTCCTTTCCCTCGGGACATGGCAGCAGAGCCCGACCCCCCTCCCTGCCCCCTCCTGTCAGGGAGTTGGGGAAAGCAATGAGGTCCCCCCTGAGCCTCCTCTTCTCCAGATAAACCCCCCCAGCTCCCTCAGCTGCTCCTCACAGGGCATGTTTTCCAGCCCTTCCCCATCCCTATTCCCTTCCCTGGACCCTCTCCAGCCCCTCAGTGTCCGTGCTCAGTCCTTCCAGCCCTGTGCCTGTTTGGCCAAGCCCATCTGGAATGTCCTGCTGAGCTTTAACCCACCAGCCCGACCCTGCAGGGTTCCAGGCTCCATCCCTGGCTTTGTCTCTCCATGGGATGTTGGACTGTGCTGGGAGAAGAGAGGGAATCCAGCTGGCACCTCCAGGTGCCTCCTGCCTTGCCAAGGAGACCCCCTGACCTTCCTGGGATTTCCTGCCCGACCCAATCCAGAGGTCAAGGCAGGGAAGATGCCACCACAGGCATGGGCTTGGGACCTTCAATTTATATTTGTCATTGAAATGATGAATTTTTGAAGGCTGCCTTCAGCTCCCACCCTTGGTGTGACTTCCCTCAGGGAGCGAGGGATGGATTTGGCCCCAGACCACGGAGAGATCCCGGGTTGTTTAAGGCAGGAGCCACACGGACACGGGAATAAATTCCTATTTGGCAGCCAAGTGAGTGGTGTCCTGCTGTCCTCAGCAAAGGGGGAGATGCTGAAGGAAATCTCTTCAGGGAGCAGCTGAGAAGGAAAAAAATTCCACCAGATTCTGATCCAGAGGGAACCTCGTCCCATTTTCCCACTTGTGGAGCCTCTTGACCTCATTCTGGCCTGTCTTGACCCTGTCTGCCCTGTTCTGGGCCTAGGAGATGAATTCAGATAGAAAAGGGCTTTTTAGATTTTTATTTCCTCTCAAAAAATAAAATAAAATAAAAAAGAAGACAAAAAAAAAGAAAAAAAGGAAAAAAAGAAATAAAAGAAAAAAAAATAGAAAAAAGGAAAAAGGAAATAAAAGAAAAAAGAAAAAAATAGAAAAAAGGAAAAAGGAAAAAAAGGAAAAAAATAAAGAATAAAAAAAGAAGAAAGAAGACAGAAGAAAGAAGAAAAAAAATAGAAGAAAGAAAAAAGAAAAAGGAAAAAAGGAAAAAAAGAATAAAGAAAAAGGAAAAAGAAAAGAAGAAAAAAGAAAAAAGAAAAAAAGAAAAAAGGAAAAAGAAAGAAGAAAGAAGAAAAAAGAAAAAATAGAAAAAAGAAAAAAGGAAAAAGGAAGAAAAGGAAAAAAGAATAAAGAAAAAAGAATAAAGAAAGAAGAAAGAAGAAAGAAGAAAGAAGAAAAAAATGGAAAAAAGGAGAAAAGAAAAAAGAAAAAAGGAAAAGAGAAAATAGAGAAAAAAGAAAGAGGAAAAAAAGAAAAAGATTAAAAAAAGAAAAAAGGAAAAAATAAAAAAGAAAAAAGGAAAAAGAAAGAAGAAAAAAGAAAAAAGGAAAAAAGAGAAAAAGAAAAAAGAGAATAAAGAAAAAAGAAGAAAAAAAGAAAAAAGAAAAAGATAAGAGGGAACAAAAAGAAGAAAAAAGAAAAAGACAAAAATGAAAAAAAAAGAAAAATGAAAACAGGGGAAAAAAAGGAAAAAAGGAAAAGAGAAAAAAAAAGAAAAAAAAAAAAGAATACCTTTATATCTAGATATTCTCTGCATCTGGCTGCCTCCCCACAAGTTCCAGGCAATTGCTTGGCTGCCACTGAACACAGCTGGGAGCACTGTGGGCCAGCCCTGGTGCTGCTCCTGGCTGGAATCCAAGGCTGAGGGATGGGATGTTGGGATAACAGGGATGAAAGGCTGAGGGATGGGATGTTGGGATAACTGGGATGAAAGGCTGAGGGATGGGATGTTGGATAACAGGGATGAAAGGCTGAGGGATGGGATGTTGGATAACGGGGATAACAACGGCCCCGTGTTCCTCCCAGAGCTGAGCCCCACCTGCCTTTCCCTGCTCCAGACCTGCTGGACATGGGGAATTTTGGCTTCCTGACCCTTCTGAGCATCAAAGAGCCCCGAAAACATGAATAAAATGTGTCCTAACAACGGGCTGGTGCTGTTTAAACACAATTAATAACCAGGGGGTGTCAGGGGACCAAACAAAATCAAGGCTCTGGAGTCACTCCCAGAGAGGAGAACAGAAAAGAGGGAGGAAGGTTGGGAGGGAAGGGAGATCCAGCTTTGATTGAGTAGCCAAGGGAAAAAAAAAAGGCAGGAAGGGATGGAAAGCCCACTGGTGATGTGGATTGAGATCTCTGCAGCCTTTTGGAAAGAAGGAATGACAGAAATTGCTCTTGTGGAAGGTTCAGCTTCCCAGAGGTGAACTAATCCCAGCACAATCCATGTTATTCCATATATTGGTGACAGGTTTCTTTCTGAGTGATTGTTGACTTGATTTGGTCACTGCTGGTGACATTTTGGGAAGATCCAACGGAAGAAAATTACCTTTGGCCAAATGATTGGGAATTAATTCAGTTCCCCTTCATCAGGATATTGATCAGGATATTGATCATCAGGATATTTCCCTTTAGAAAAGGGAAAAGTTTGACAGAGTGAAGGAAGTGGTGATTGGAGCCATCTGGAGCTCAAACTCCAGCTTGGAAAGCCTGGAATTTGCTCAGGTCATAGGAGCAGCCCAAAGAAAGAAAATTAGGAGTAATTAGAGAGCCTAAATAGAATGAAAAAATGGGAAGGCAGAGCTGGAGTTAAGAAGTATAAAATGAAAAGTAATAAAAGTGGGGCTGGTTTAGATCTTGCAAAGGAAATAAAACCGGTAACTTAACGTTCTTTGTTATATAAATAAAAAGAGAACAGAGAAAGAAGAAGTGAGGACACTTTGGTGAGGGAGATCATAACTGCAGTAAAGAGCCTGTCTCAAAACTCAGGGAATGCTTTCCCTCTTATTTCAGTGAGGATGCAAAATGCAGTGGGAAAAGCGGGATGAGTAATGGGAGTGGAAGGAGGGAGAACTGGAAGTGCTCACACCTGAGGGGGGAATCAGAGCTCAAAGAGCTCCCTGCCCTCAAACTGGGGGAACTGGTCACTCTTCATCTTCACCCCTGAAAGGATTTGCCTGTGAAAAGGGATATTAGAGCTCTCCTGGAGCACCTGGAGAGGGAACAACACACAGGAAAAGAACAGGATTTTATCAAAGGATGATGTTGATATTGGGAGAAATGGAATTATATTGGCCACAGGTGGATTTAGGTGGGAAACCACGGAAGATTCCCAGCCCTCTGAGGCCTGAGGCTGTGGCACAGAATTCCAGGAGGAGCAGGAGGGTGGCCAGGTGTGGAAAGGTTTAATTTAAAGAGGCTCAGGGGGGACCTTCTGGCTCTGCAACCCCCTGACAGGAGGGGGGAGCCGGGGGGGGTCGGGCTCTGCTGCCAGGGAACAAGGGACAGGAGGAGAGGGAACGGCCTCCAGCTGTGCCAGGGGAGGCTCAGGTTGGACAGGAGGAGGAATTTCCTCCTGGAAAGGGTGGTGAGGCCTTGGCAGGGGCTGCCCAGGGAGGTTTGGAGTGCCCAGCCCTGGAGGTGTCCCAGGAAGGCCTGGCCGTGGCACTCAGTGCTCTGGGCTGGGGGACAAGGTGGGGATGGGGCACAGGGGGGACTGGATGACCTTGGAGCTCTTTTCCAACCTCAATAATCCTGGGATTCTATTTCTGGGCTCTGTTCTACACCCAGGTGTTGCCAGCAGAGCTGCCCAGTCTCTGAGGAGCTGCCTTGTACCTTCAGCCTTCAACCATTACCTCGAAATATTCGGGGACCCCTCACTGCCCATGGAAATTCTGCCTCCTTAATCCACTTTTAATAGGCTGGGAATCAGCATGGAAGCCCAACAATCGTGTCTGGGATCAAGAGACAAGCAGAGATTGTTCCACATTCCCATTCTAACAGCATTAGTAAGCAAGCACAAGGGAAAAGCAGCTCTCTGTTGCAACGCAGAAGGATTTTGGCAGGAGGAAGAAATCCCGAAAGCTCTGCTTGTAATTAAGCTCTATCTGCAGCTTGTAGGACTGTCCAGAAGAATTCCCATTGCTCCAGCTGAAGATGCTTCAAAGTCCACTGCAAAGGACACACCGTTGAGGAGTTTTGCTGGTAAGGTCTTTAATTATGGCTTTGTTATACATTTAATTTTATAGATGAAAGAACAGCCACTGGAAGTTGGGCTGTTTAAAATCACGGACGTTGCAGGTCGTTAAATGGGCTCCTCGCTTTTTGTTCATTCCCAAATATGCCAAGAAAGTGATTTAACATAATGTGTGGGGAGTTTTTTAGTCCCTTTTCTCTCTTCCTAAGTTTGGTTTAATTGGATGGGGGCTGCAGTGAAGCAGAAATTCAGTATTTCAGGACAAGATTTCAGGTTTAAATTGGGAGGCATCAGAAAGAGGGACAGGCAACTTAAAACCAAGGAGTGTGTTTGGCCCCTTGGATCTGCTTCAGTTATCAGGAGCCTCTGGGATCATTCCCACTGGAACCACAGGTATTTTTTTTCCCAGTTGGAATGTGCCCTGATGTTGTACTGAATCATTTTAGTGCTTCCCCAACAAAGCCAAAGGAAGCTCCTTCCAAGTGGTGCAGACAGACCTTTCTTTCCATGAAAACTCCTGGGACACAAATGCCTCCCATCAAACATCTCCACGTGCCACACAGGAGTCAAAAACATTCTCCTGGGGAATAAAGAGGATTAAGTTGGTGAATTCCCGCCCTGGCCTTTCTTAACTCCTGCCAGAGCTCCAGGAGCATTTGGACAATGCTCTCAGGGACAGGGGGGGATTACTGGAGTGTCCTGGCCAGGGGGTGGCTCAGGAATTGGAGCTGATGATCCTTGTGGGTCCCTTCCCACTCAGGATATTCTGTGATTCTAGAAGATGCTCTTTCCTCTTGTGAAGTAATCCTAAAAAAATCAGAATCAGGCTCCCTGGATCTGTCCAGAAATCTCTGCCTGTGTTATTTTTGCCCTTTTTGGCTGCACATGTTGGCACCTGAAGTGCCAGCAGCCCCTGGGGTGTGCCAGGCACTGCTGAGGCACAAATAGCTCATCCCAACAGCCACCTGAGAGGGTCTGGGAGCCCCTCAGTGGGGACTGGATTTAACACCAGCAGCACTTCTGAACCTCTGGCTGAGCAGTGCCATGAAAGGCCTTCTGACAGGGAGATTTCCAGGCTGGAGAAGGGGCCCAGGAGAACCTCGGAAGGTTCAAGAAATCCCAGAGCTGGGGCTGCCCCTGGGTCGGGGCAATCCCAGCCCTGAGCACGGACTGGGAGAAGAATTCCCTGAGAGCAGCCCTGGGGAGAAGGATTTGGGGGATTCTCATGGGTGAAAAGGTGGAGATGAGCCAGAAGTGTGTCTTGGCAGCTCTGACATCCAACAGATCCTGGGCTGACCCCCAGCGTGGGCAGCAGGGCAGGGGGGGATTGTGCCCCTCTGTCCCCTCGGGTGAGACCCCCCTGCAGAGCTGCTCCAGCCCTGGGGAACAGCCCAGCAAGGACATGGAGCTGCTGGAGAGAGGCCAGAGCAGGAACCAAGAGGATCCCAGGGCTGGAGCAGCTCTGCTGGGAGGAAAGGCTGGGAGAGCTGGGATTGTTCAGCCTGGAGAGGAGAAGCTTTGGGGGGAACTGATTGTGGCCTTGCAGGGCCTGAAGGAGCTCCAGGAAAGATGGAGAGAGACTATTTCCAAGGGCTGGAGGGACAGGACAAGGGGAATGGCTTCAAACTGCCAGAGGGCAGGGTTAGATGGGATATTGCGAAGGAATTGTTCCCTGTGAGGGTGGTGAGACCCTGGCCCAGGTTGCCCAGAGAAGCTGTGGCTGCCCCTGGATCCCTGGAAGTGTCCAAGGCCAGGCTGGATAAACTTGGAGCAACCTGGGCTGGTGGAAGGTGTCCCTGCCCATGGCAGGGGGTGGCACTGGATGGGCTTTAAGTTCCCTTCCAACCCAAACCATTTTGGAATTTCATGATTTGTTTTGTGATTTCACGATTTATTTCATGATTTCATGATTTATTTCCTGATTTATCACATGTATGGAAAGCAGTCCACCAGCAGCAACCCCAAGAGCGACCTGGATGATGTTCCAAGCGTGGAAAAACCCCAAGTGCCCAAAGGGGGACACATGGCCTGGCTCAGTCATTAACTCAAGTGCTCACACAGGATTAAAAACGATGCTCAGCAGGCGAGAAAGGAGCAAACTCAAATTAATTTCCTCGCTTTGTCAACCCCAGCCAGAGCAGAAGTCGAGATTGCTGCTTCCAAAAAACACACAGGAACAATCTGCAGCAAACATGAGCCACAAACAGCTGACAAATGCAAGTCAATTAAGCCAGAACCTGCTTGCAGACCTTTCCTGAGCTGAAAATGAAGCCACGTTCACACAGTAAATTATTCACTGCAAGTGATTCACCAGCTTTATAAACTGCCTAATCCTTGATCTCCTCCTTCCAAACCAACTGGATGAATTTCTCTGGCTTGTTTTTAGTATCTGTCCCAGAAACCTAATTATTTGCCAGGGTTTTTTTAAGCCCTCTTTTGGTTTCTGTGACATTTTTCTTGCCTGTTATCTAATCCTGAGGAGAACTGGTCCCTCCCTGACTTATTTTCTTCCAGTGATGTCCAGGTTAATTGTTGCCTTCTGGTTTGCTGAGGTGACTTTCTGGGTCCTGGGTGCCACAAACTCGTGGCTGGGTCACCTCAGCCCTCTTCATTTGTATTCTCAGGCCTCAGGGGCTGAGCAGGAACTCTCTCTACAGAGTGCAGTAATTCAGAAAAAAAGAAATTTTATCATTCCAGAGACTTCATAAATTGTCATAATTTAGTTCTTGTTTTCCACATCGTAAATTTAAGTAGAATAGATTCAAAAATCATGAAAATGTGCAGTTGATGATCTTGAGCATCCTCCTTCACCCTCATCCTTTTGAAGACTGTGCTTTCAGGAAGAAAATCACTGAATTGTCAGTGCTCAGCAAGCTGAGATTTAGGGGGGAAAAGAAACAACTGGCAATATGTAACAGGACCCAATTAATGCTTGTTAGGAAAGCTTTACTTGCTGTCATATAACAAAAGTTTTCAGCATTAAACATAATTTGGAGCACCAGTTAATGTTCTTCCAAGCCTTAAATTTGATGCTGAACAGTACCTGATATACTCTAATGACTGCTACTCTTGTTAGGCAGCACTTTTAGTCAGCTCACAGTGAGAGGAACACTCAGTCAAGTTTACAAATCTCTCTGTCCCCACTTGTCCCTGTGAACTTGCACACTCAGCTCTACCCCTGGGGCATCTCTGATGCCACAAAGCCACCCTTTTGCCATTTCCCATCCTCTCAGAGTGCAACCAACTGTCCTTTGGGACATATTTGCTGGTTTTGAGCTGCTGTCAGTGTTTGGGAGGTGCTGGAGGATGATCAGAGGTGTCCCCAGGTGAGTTATCCCCGAGTTCTCAGCATCCCCACAGGTGGGTTATCCCCGAGTTCTCAGCATCCCCAGGGATAATCGTGGAGCCAACACCTGCCTTGGCCACCCCAGAGCTGGATGATGGAAGGGACAGAGGGAAGGGCTGTGTGGGGAGGGGGAATGGAGGCAGCAGGACCAGGAGGTGGCTTCTCAGGCCTCGGGGGCTGAGCAGGAGCTCCCTCTGTCCCCACTTGACCCTGTGAACCTGCACACTCAGCTCTACCCCTGGGGCTTGTTTCCCCCCATCTCCAATGCCACAAAGCCACCCTTTTGCCATTTCCCATCCTCTCAGAGTGCAGCCAACTGTGCTTTGGGACATATTTGCTGGTTTTGAGCTGCTGTCAGTGTTTGGGAGGTGCTGGAGGATGATCAGAGGTGTCCCCAGGTGAGTTATCCCTGAGTTCTCAGCATCCCCACAGGTGGGTTATCCCCGAGTTCTCAGCATCCCCAGGGATAATCGTGGAGCCAACACCTGCCTTGGCCACTCCAGAGCTGGATGATGGAAGGGGCAGAGGGAAGGGCTGTGTGGGGAGGGGGAATGGAGGCAGCAGGACCAGGAGGTGGCTTCTCAGGCCTCGGGGGCTGAGCAGGAGCTCTCTCTGTCCCCACTTAACCCTGTGAATTTGCACACTCAGCTCTACCCCTGGGGCATCTCTGATGTCACAAAGCCACCCTTTTGCCATTTCCCATCCTCTCAGAGTGCAGCCATCTGCCCTTGGGACATATTTGCTGGTTTTGAGCTGCTGTCAGTGTTTGGGAGGTGCTGGGGGATGATCAGAGTTCAGGGGAGGTGTCCCCAGGTGAGTTGTCCCCAAGCTCTCAGCATCCCCAGGGATAATCCTAAAAAACCAGAATCAGACTCCCTGGATCTCTCCAGAAATCTCTGCCTGTGTTATTTTTGCCCTTTTTGGCTGCACATGTTGGCCCCTGAAGTGCCAGCAGCCCCTGGGGTGTGCCAGGCACTGCTGAGGCACAAACCAGCTCATCCCAACACATGGAGCTGGTGGAGCCAACACGTGCCTTGGCCATCCCAGAGCTGGATGATGGAAGGGACAGAGGGAAGGGCTGTGTGGGGAGGGGGAATGGAGGCAGCAGGGCCAGGAGGTGGCTTCTCCACCCCTCTGCACCTCCTGTGCCAACCAGGGAACGGTGAGGATCATCCCCCCCAAAAAATGCCATTAACTGCCCTACTCCCCGAGCTCCAGGGATGCAAAGGAAGGTGTAGATTCATTGGATCCAGATCCTCCTCCTGCAGCAAAGAGCCACCCAAGGGACACCCAGCAAGGTGCTGGTGGCCCAGTCCCACCTGGCATTTGCAGGAGCCAAGCTTGTCTTCATCTTCCCAGGGACTTTCCCCAGGTCTCTAAAGCCTCTTTCTGCGGGTCCCAGAATCCAGAGTAAAGTCCAGAGCTGTTCAGAGCCTCTTCCTCCCTTTCCCTCTTTGGCTGGGGAGATTTCCCTCCTGCAGCTCTTCTTTCTGATGGACAATGAACACGTGGAATGAATTACAGCCACCCCTCAGCGACAGCAGACGCCAATTTTCCAGCTAAAGGCAAAGCTGTTGTGAGGAATCCCAGAATCCCAGGATATTCTCAGCTGGAAGGGACCCCCCCCCAGGATCACCAGCTCCTCTCCAGGGATGCAGAAGCACCACATTAAAAAACCTGCACACAGAAACTTTTGGAACTCGCAGAAAACTGGATTTTTCCGGTCTTTACATGTCGATATTTTCATTTCTCAGCAAGACGAGCGTTGCCAGCTCAGTGTCTCCTTTCTGGGTTCGCTTTTCTCGAGGCCAAGTGGCAGAGCACCAAAGTAGAACCAGGGAAAGTTTTTAAATGTCCGAGGTGCAGAGAGCAGGAAGAGCCCACAGCCCAACTTCTTAAAAATAAAATACACACAAGACCCGCCACTGCTGCTGGTTTGGAGTTAAAATCTTCTATATTTGCAGCCACAAAACACACACAGCATTTAAGCCAAGCTTAGCTGTCAGGCCAAGGAGTAAAAACTGGGCTTATCTCCTGTGGCCTCCCTTTCTAGGACCATTTGTTTCTTAGTGTCTTCCAACACGAGGGTCTAATGTTTGTGGTGATATCTTAAAAAGCCCCTTTTAACTATTGAATTATTTTAAAGGAAGAGTGATCTCTCTAAACTATTTATATATTTATAACTATTATTTATTTACATATATATATTTATTTATATATTTATAACTATTATATATTTATATATATTTATAACTATTATATATATTTATAACTATTATATATATTTATAATTTTTAATTATGTATTTTTTTAAAATAGCGAGTGATATCTTTAAAAAACCCTTTTTAAGTATTTAATTTTTTTTTTAAAAAAAATGAAGAATCTCTTTATATTCAGCCCATAAACTGAGCGAGAAAGACCTGACAAACTGCTGCATTGACTTCCTCTCAAATTATCAATTATCTGCTGCCCCTGGGACAGAAACATTCTGTTCTTCTGGGGCTGGTTTTTCAGGCAAATGTGAAAGCCAAAGTTGCAGGGAGAACAAGTGAGTGACGGTTTAGCTTAACCACATCTTCTCTAAATTGGTGACACGAGGCAGGGCCCTAAAAATAAACCCTGTAATTGTGGTTTTGGTTTCAGAGCCATAGCACAGGCAAGAGCTTTGGTGCACGTCGAGGAGGGGGAAAAAATAACCCGTTCTTCCAAAAATATGAGGCAAAAAAGCCCTCAAATAGTCACAGTTTGAGGTATTTGAGCCCAGAGAGGGGTAGTTGTGAGTGTGAAAAATTGCTGGTTGCCATTGCTGGGAGTTCAGAGGATGGGTTGGGTTGGAAGGGACCTTAAAGATCATCTTGTTCCAAACCCCTGCCATGGGCAGGGACATCTTTCACCAGCCCAGGTTGCTCCAAGTTTATCCAGCCTGGCCTTGGATACTTTCAAGGATCCAGGGGCAGCCAGAGCTTCTCTAGGTGAGTTATTGGAAGTCAAGACACTTCCAGTTGAAGACCAGAGCAAAAAATGGCTCCAGAAGGGCTGTGAGGGCCAAAGTGGTTTGTTGGTCGGTCCTCAGGTGGGCACTGAACTGGAAGCACCATGAGCTGAGCTCTGAAGAGTTTTGCTCAGTCAGGGTTTGTGTCACCACCTCTCCAGCCCTCGTTCTGTGTCACGTGCACTCAGCATCCCATCCCTCTGAGGTGCTTCCCTTGGAAAAGCAGAGCAGGAGAACTGCTGGAAATAAACTCTGGTGCAGCCTGAGGTGTGTTGTGCCTTTGGGTGTCTCTGTTGTGTGGTCACTTTGAGAGTTGTTGTGAGTCCCGTGTTCAGTTTTGGGCCCTTTGCTTCCAAAAGGACATGGAGGGGCTGGAGCGTGTCCAGGGATGGGATTGGAGCTGGGGAAGGGGCTGGAGAACATGTCCTGTGAGGAGCAGCTGAGGGAGCTGGGGGGGTTTATCTGGAGAAGAGGAGGCTCAGGGGGGACCTCATTGCTCTCCCCAACTCCCTGACAGGAGGGGGCAGGGAGGGGGGTCGGGCTCTGCTGCCATGTCCAAGGGAAAGGAGGAGAGGAAATGGCCTCAAACTGCACCAGGGCAGGGTCAGGTTGGAGATCAGAAACAATTTCTCCCTGCAGGAGTGGTCAGGCCTTGGAATAAGTGTCCCAGGGAGGTGAAGTCCCTGTGTCTGGGAGTGTCCCAGAGGTGTCTGGATGTGGCCCTTGGGGACATGGATTCGGGGTGATCCTGGTGGTGCTGGATGATCCTGAAGTATCCTGGGAATTTCAGTACCAGTGTTGGAGTCCCCAGTGTAGGAAAGTCACTTGGAATGTGGGATACAAGTCACCCTTTGGTACAGCTTTCCAGGCAGAGCAGAGGCATCTTAGCCTTGCTCTGCTGTGGCAGAGGACGAGGGAAGACAGGCCTGGTTAACAACAATCAACCCTTAAATTGAGGTGCTCTGCTTTGCTGGAAAATGTCCATGTTTTCAGATGGAAGGGGACACTTTCCCCCTC
The DNA here is from genome assembly GCF_036250125.1 of Pseudopipra pipra. Taxonomy (NCBI): domain Eukaryota; kingdom Metazoa; phylum Chordata; class Aves; order Passeriformes; family Pipridae; genus Pseudopipra; species Pseudopipra pipra. The sequence goes on along the minus strand of NC_087550.1, from coordinate 117,798,688 downwards.
CTTGCTCTTCTGCACTGAGACAAGGTTTAGATGGGATATTGGGAAGGAATTCCTGGCTGGGAGGGTGGGGAGGGGCTGGGATAGAATTCCCAGAGAAGCTGTGGCTGCCCCTGGATTCCTGGAAGTGTCCAAGGCCAGGTTGGACGGGGCTTGGAGCAACCTGGGCTGGTGGAAGGTGTCCCTGCCCATGGCAGGGGGTGGAATGTATGATCTTTAAGGTCCCTTCCAACCACCACTGAGCTTTATTTATATATATTCATATATATAACACAGGCATCAATTTACCTTTCACAGCTCAGGCTGCATCATCCTGCTCCCCACTTGCTGTTTTTCACCCCTGAGTCAAAGGTCCAATGAGAGAACTGTGGCAACAGCCCCCCCAAAAAACCCTGATAAAGGTGGGATTCCAAACTTCACCCAAGAGAAACCTTCAGGAGCTGAAGGCCCGAATCCCACTGACCTGAACTTCAACTCCCCGTGGCTCCTTTTAAAATCTCCCCCCCAATTTCAGGCAGGCAACACCAGCTCAACACCGTGGGGTTTCTCTCAACACACACACAGGACTGAGGAATAACAGACTGCAGGGGGAAAAGAAATAAGTGGCCACGGTGGTCTTCATTTTTCCAGCCTCTGGGATGAGACATCCACGGAGTTTGCAGCTGGTTGGGCTTCAGAACCCTTCGGTTCGTTCCCTGAGTCGTGACACGAAGAATGAAAAATGTTTTTTGTAGCAGTTTCCCCCTGAGAATCTCAGTCTCTCGCTGAGCTTTTCCCAGCTGATCCACTTAAAATCAGGCAGCAGCTTCTGTGCTGCTGCTCTGCTTAAGGAAGTGATCTCTGCGTGTGTGTGTGCAATGAAATATTTGAAATACTTCTGGAGCTGTTGAGCTCTTCCCTAGCACTTAAGGGAATTCCCAGCTGAGCTCCAGTTTTACCACCTAAATTAGACCTTCAAGCAGATTCCTCACCCCTCAGGCTGAGGCTTCACCTCCCCGGCAGCCTGACACGAACCAGAACCGGGCGCTGGAGCGATGTTTACCTAATTAAGAGCTCCTCAGTAGTCCCCGGTTAGTTAATTGTGTCATTAGCGGCAGTTTTGACGTGAGGAACAGGCTCGTGTCTGGTTCTGCCCGAGCATCCCCCCGAGGAGCCGGGAGCGGCAGCCGCCCGTCGCCGTAATTGGTCCCCCGAGGGACCCCTTCGGCTGCCGGGGGGGATGTTTTGCCTCGTGAATAAAAATCTGAGCTGCCACAGCTCCTCTGTCGCGTGTTAACTCGTGGCTCCCCTGCACAGGAGGGATTAGAGGCGGGGGGGGAGTGTCACAGTTGTCCCCTTTGTCGTTCCTCTCCCAGCTGGATGAGGGGAGAGAAAATACATCATGTGTCGAGATAAAAGCCCGGGAGGGGTCGTTCACCAAATGCCACCCCAGGCAAAACAGGCTCGGACTGGGGAGATGAAGGGAAATTATTACCAACAAAATCAGAGCGGGAGAACGAGATGTAAAATAAACCTTATAAACACCTTCTCCCCACCCCTCCCTCCTTCCCGGGAGAAGAGTCCTTTCCCTGCTCCTGTGGGGCCTCTCCCTTGGAAGACAGTTCTCTATGAACTCCTGCTTGAGTCCTTCCACAGGATCAGTCCTCAAGGAATCGATCCGGGGGGGTCCCTTCCACGGGGTCAGTCCTTCAGGAACTGCTCCCTGTGGGTCCCCTGCAGAGTCACAAGTCCTGCCACCAAACCTGCTCCAGCCTGGGCTCCTCTCTCCACGGATCCACAGCTCCTGCCAGGCCCCTGCTCCAGGATGGGCTTCCCAGAGGGTCACAGCCTCCTTTGGACATTCCCCTGCTCCAGGGGGCTCCTCTGGGGGCTGCAGGTGGGTCTCTGCTCCCCGTGACCCTCCAGGGGCTGCAGGGACACGGCTGCCCCACCACGGGCTGCCCACGGGCTGCAGGGGAAGCTCAGCCCCGGTGCCTGGAGCCCCTGCTGCCCCTCCTTCTGCCCTGCCCTGGGCTCTGCAGGGCTCTTCCTCTCCCAGTTCTCACTCCTCACTTCTCAGAGGGCAATTCCATCTCTGCCAGGACTTTATTTTCCCCTCTCCAGCCCGTTCTCCCGGAGGCGTCACTGCCGTCTCTGCTGGGCTCGGCCTTGCTCCGTCCTGGACCCGGCTGGCACTGCCCTGCTGGGCTTGGGGGGAGCTTCCAGCAGCTGCTCACAGAACCCACCCCTGCAGCCCCCCTGCTACCAAAACCTGGCCAGGCAAACCCAAAAAACCTCCCTGCTGCTGCAGGAAATTCCCAGGTGTGATCCAGGGAGTGGCAGATCCGGTGTCCCGGTGGCTCCACCAGCTCCCACTGTGCTGGAACACACGCAGGTGACAAGGGTGTTGTGGCTGGAGCAGAGCAGGAGTGCTCTGGGATCCCCACACTGCTGCTGTTGCATGTCCTGGGTTGTCTGGGGGGGGTCAGAGTCTGTCTCTCCTGGAGATCTGGCTGGAATAAAGGATCCTCTCCTGGGAGACACAACCCCACCCTCTCTCCCACTGTTTTCCCCTCACACTTCATCCAGGCAGCTGAAGGTCCCCCCACCCTGTTCTCACAGCCACGATGTGCTGAGGAGGCTGAAGGAGGGAGAAAGTGCAAACACCCCTCACAGGGCAGAAATAAAGAACAGATTTCCAAACTGGGAGGAAAAGGCTCCCTGAAAACATCTTGGGCTTCCAAATTGGGGGTGAAGGAGAATTCCCAAAAATCTCTGAGACCTCAAAATTGGGGGTGCAAAGGGTCTCCAAAAACACCTGGGAGTCTTAAATCTGGGATAAAGGGGTTCCCAAGCAGCAGAGACCCCCAAATTGGGGGATAAAAGGGTCCCTGTAATACTGTGACCCCCAAATTGGGGGTGAAAAGTCCCCTAAACACCTCTGAGACTCACAGATTTTGGGTGGAAATGGGCACTAAAACCATCTTGGACTCCCAAATCGGGGGTGAAAAGGGTCCCCAAGATCTCCTGGGACCCCTAATTTGGGGTGCAAAGGGTCCCCAAGGACCAAGAACCAGCAAATTGGGGGTGAAACAGGTCCCCCAAAACACCTGAGACCCCCAAATTGGGGTGAAAAGGCTTCCTAAAAGCTCCTGAAACCCTCAAATTAGGGGTGAAAAACATCCTCAAAATCTCCTGGGAGCCACAATTTGGTTAAAAAGATCCCCAAAAACACCAGAGAACCCCAAATCGGGGATGCAGAGTTCCCAAAACCTCCTGAGACCCCCAAACTAGGAGTGAAAAAGATTCCCAAAATCTCCTGGGAGCCACAATTTGGGGGTGAAAAAGATCCCCCAAAACACCTGAGATGTCCAAAGGGTCTCCAAAACACCTGGGACACCCAAAATTGGGGTGAAAAGGGTCCCCAAGGACCAAGGACCAGCAAATTGGGGTGAAATGGGTCCCCCAAAATACCTGAGACCCCCAAACTGGGGTGAAAAAGCTCCCTAAAACCTCCTGAGACCCCCAAATTAGGGGTGAAAAAGATCCCCAAAATCTCCTGGGAGCCACAATTTTGTTAAAAAGATCCCCAAAAACACCAGAGAACCCCAAATTGGGGATGCAGAGCTCCCAAAACCTCCTGAGACCCCCAAATTAGGGGTGAAAAAGACCCCCAAAATCTCCTGGGAGCCACAATCTGAGGGTGAAAAACATCCCCCAAAACACCTGAGATGTCCAAAGGGACACCTGGGACACCCAAAATTGGGGTGAAAAGGGTCTCCAAGGACCAAGAACCAGCAAATTGGGGGTGAAACAGGTCCCCCAAAACACCTGAGATCCCCAAATTGGGGTGAAAAGGCTCCCTAAAAGCTCCTGAAACCCTCAAATTAGGAGTGAAAAAGATCCCTAAAATCTCCTGGGAGCCACATCTTTTTTAAAAAGATCCCCAAAAATCATGAGAAGCCCAAATCTGGGATGCAGAGTTCCCAAAACCTCCTGAGACCCCCAAATTAGGAGTGAAAAAGACCCCCAAAATCTCCTGGGAGCCACAATTTGGGGGTGAAAAAGATCCCCAAAAACACCAGAGATGTCCAGAGGGTCTCCAAAACACCTGGGACACCCAAAATTGGGGTGAAAAGGGTCCCCATGGACCAAGGACCAGCAAATTGGGGTGAAATGGGTCCCCCAAAATACCTGAGACCCCCAAATTGGGGTGAAAAGACTCCCTAAAATCTCCTGAAACCTTCAAATTAGGGGTGAAAAAGACCCCCAAAATCTCCTGGGAGCCACAATTTGGTTAAAAAGATCCCCAAAAACACCAGAGAACCCCAAATCGGGGATGCAGAGTTCCCAAAACCTCCTGAGACCCCCAAACTAGGAGTGAAAAAGATTCCCAAAATCTCCTGGGAGCCACAATTTGGGGGTGAAAAAGATCCCCCAAAACACCTGAGATGTCCAAAGGGTCTCCAAAACACCTGGGACACCCAAAATTGGGGTGAAAAGGGTCCCCAAGGACCAAGGACCAGAAAATTGGGGTCCCCCAAAACACCTGAGACCCCCAAATTGCGGTGAAAAGGCTCCCTGAAACCTCCTGAGACCCCCAAATTAGGAGTGAAAAAGATTCCCAAAATCTCCTGGGAGCCACAATTTGAGGGTGAAAAAGATCCCCAAAACACCTGAGATGTCCAAAGGGTCTCCAAAACACCTGGGACCCCCAAAATTGGGGTGAAAAGGGTCCCCAAGGACCAAGGACCAGCAAATTGGGGGTGAAACAGGTCTCCCAACACACCTGAGACCCCCAAATTGGGGTGAAAAGACTCCCTAAAATCTCCTGAAACCCTCAAATTAGGGGTGAAAAAGACCCCCAAAATCTCCTGGGAGCCACATTTTTTTTAAAAAGATCCCCCAAAATCATGAGAATCCCAAATCTGGGATGCAGAGTCCTCAAAACCTCCTGAGACTCCCAAATTAGGAGTGAAAAAGATCCCCAAAATCTCCTTGGAGCCAAGATTTGAGGGTTAAAAAGATCCCAAAAAACACCCGAGACTCCCAAATTTGGGGTGAAAGGGGGAGACAAGTTTTAAAACCAAAAAGAGCCAGCAGGGACCGACCACCACTGGAATCCTGGTGGATCCCTTGGCTCTGGAAAATCTTCTCCCACTCGAAGCTCCATCAAAGCCAGAACATTCCTGCCACGAGCTGATGTTTCTACAAACAAAATCCCTCCAAAATCCAAGAGACTCCTCTTCCATCTTCCACCATGTGCTCCGTAAATCTTCATCTCTTTGTGCTAGTGGAGGATTTTATCATTATAAAATAAGATTTTATCATCAGATCTTCTTATTTTTAGAACTATTTCACTTTCTTTCCCGACACAAGAAAAACACCAGTCAAAAAAATAAGAAAACCCCAAAGGAAGCTGACTAATTATTCCTGGGAAGGAGTGAGATGACAGAGGCCATCAGGTTTTTCATCTCACCCCTTTCATTTGTAATCACTTTATGTCATTAGGAGCAAAATCAGGAATGTATTAAAAAATTGCTCAGGCCCCTTTTTTTTTTTTTTAAATGAATGGGAAAACACCACAAATAACTCCTGGAAAAATCCCAAATAAGGAGGTAGAACAGGAGAGCTGGAGGGCCCAAATCTGCTCTCCAGGGGGGAAGGGGGTTGTGTAGTGATGGATAAGTGGGAATGGGCTGGAGCTGAAGGAGGGATGGGTTAGATGGGATATTAGGAAGGAATTCTTGGCTGGGAGGGTGGAAAGGGGCTGGGATAGAATTCCCAGAGAAGCTGTGGCTGCCCCTGGATCCCTGGAAGTGTCCAAGGCCAGGCTGGACGGGGCTTGGAGCAACCTGGGCTGGTGGAAGTTGATATGCAGAGATAACACAAATCTTGGGGGGGTTGATTTATAAAAGTGAAGCCAAGCTTTTCTCTGAGTATTTGTTGGTGAACTGGGAGCTGCACCAGGGCTGGGAACGCTTTGGAGGAGTGTTCCCAAAGTGAGAACTGGGAGATGGGCATGGAAGAGCGTTTGGGCTGGCTCTGGTAGGCACTGGAGAGGAGAAGGGAGGCAGAAATTCCCCTCCTGACAGACACCTGCCTGTGGAGAAGGTGAGATATTGGGAAGTTGTTCCCTGTTAGGGTGGGGAGGCCCTGGCCCAGGTTGGGCAGAGAAGCTGTGGCTGCCCCTGGATCCCTGGAAGTGTCCAAGGCCAGGTTGGATGGGGCTTGGAGCAACCTGGGCTGGTGGAAAGTGTCCCTGCCCATGGCAGGGGGTGGCACTGGATGACCTTTAATGTCCCTTCCAACCCAAACCATCCCATGATTCCACGATTCTCTGCGTGTTTCCTGTTTCTCTCCAGCACAGGAGACACTTTCTCCTGGGCCAGGGCTGGGTCATCCCCCTCAGGCAGGAGCTGGGAGGAGGCAGCAGCTGCAGGACTGAGCTGCCTGGCCAGCCTGGGTGGGAGGAAGGAGCAGAAAAACCACCTTTGGAGGAACCAGGAGGGCTCTGAAGTCACTCCTGAGTCACCTCCCTGAACTTCACTTACTGGCAGGGCCGGGCAGGTTCCTGCAGCTCAGGGGCTCATTTTACACCTGATGGCAGAGCTCAGAGCTCTCCAGCCAGCTCAGTGGTGACTTGAAGATCTCCAGGAATGTCTCCAGCACTCAGGCAGCAGCTGTTCCCAGCAATGGGAAACAAACCCCTCCCCTTCCCAATCCCTCTTGTGCTGGTTTAAAGGTAAACCAGCAGGGGAAATGAACCCACCTCAAAAGAGAGATTAGAAGTCAGAATAACAATTTAATAAAATAATACACTAAATACAGATTATACAGACAAACAATTGGTTTTAACCCACAAACCCCAAATGTATAACCCAGCACCCTGGGGCATGAACAGAAGGGCCCCCTGTTCCTTGGGCCCCCTGAGTCCAAAGGAAAAGGAGAGGGGAAAACCTGTTGGTGAGAGTGCTGGTGCAGTCTGGGCAAGAGTGGTGGTTGCAGTCTGGTTGAGAATGGAGGTCACAGTCCTCTGGATCCCACGAGTGGTTAAAAAAGTCCCAAGACTCCAAGATTATCTATCCTCAGGTTCAGGTAGGAATGCCCAGTCCCTCCCTCAGGGCAGGGAGTTCCACACTGGGTGTGAGGACAGGAGCACCCTCCTATCTCACAGGCCTCTGAACACCCAGTTTACAGCCTGAGGGGTCAGGGGTGCTCTGGGCAGAGGGTGTAAATGGTCTGTTGATAACAGTCTCTGGGCAATGGCATGGAAGGCTCTGGAATACCCAGTTTTGGGTTACACCCATCCAGTGATGAACTGGTCCCAGCTGTTCTAACCAGGACACCGCTGCAAACTGAGACCACCCAGCCCCAGGAGCCAGCACAGCACAGACATATCCCAACAGAACTGGTTCTTCTGCCTGCCCAGCCTATCCTCATGGAATCATGGAATGATTTGGGTTGGAAGGGACCTTGAGGATCAGCTCATTCCATGGACAGGGACACCTTCCTCCAGCCCAGGCTGCCTGACCCAACACGACTCCGTGGTTCTCATTTTATTGAGAGGGTGAACAACTCTTTTCTGATGGTTTTGGTGTTTCCTTCAGGCATCTCTGTCACCCAGGTTTATTCCAGGGGGATGATTTAACTTGGACCTCCCTTGAACAGTTCCTTCATCCCATGAAAAGTCAGGGATGTGAAGGCAATGCTCATATCCCAAATGTCTCACCACCAGTTAGGAAGAAACCATCACCTCAGTGACACCATCAGGCTTTCTGGGTTTAGTTTGTCCTTCATTAGGAAGGAAAAATTGATGAATTCTGCTACTGGAATTGGCCAACCTGGCCTTGGACACTTCCAGGGATCCAGGGGCAGCCACAGCTTCTCTGCCCAACCTGGGCCAGGGCCTCCCCACCCTCACAGCCAACAACTCCTTCCCAATATCTCACCTTCTCCACAGGCAGGTGTCTGTCAGGAGGGGAATTTCTGCCTCCCTTCTCCTCTCCAGTGCCTACCAGAGCCAGCCCAAATGCTCTTCCATGCCCATCTCCCAGTTCTCACTTTGGGAACACTCCTCCAAAGCATTCCCAGCCCTGGTGCAGCTCCCAGTTCACAAACAAATACTCAGAGAAAAGCTTGGCTTCACTTTTATAAATCAAACCCCCAAGACTTGTGTTATCTCTGCATATCAACAGCATCACACAGCCCCAGACTCGGGGCCAGAGCACAGGAAAAAGGAATTCATGGAATCATGGAATGGTTTGGCTTGGGAGGGACCTTAAATTCCATCTTGTCCCACCTCCTGCCATGGGCAGGGACACTTCTCATCAGCCCAGGTTGCTCCAACCTGGCCTTGGACACTTCCAGGCCTTCCTCCAAGCTGCTGCTGCTCCAGAGGCATCACTGGTGGTGCTCTCAGTGCCTGTGGGAGCTGCAGGAATATTTTCCTTCCTCTCTGCCCCTGCTAAGGTTTTGCTGCCAGCGAGCAAAGAAACCAACCCAAGCCCCGGAGTTCAGCCCCAGGTTCCCTCCAGAGCCTTTCTAGAACAAACAGTGAGCCCTGCACCCAGATCCCACCCTGGCTGTGCCCCTCAGCCCCTCACCTGCTTCTCTTTTCCCTCCTCTTTCTCAGAATTTCAGATGCAAACCAAGTTGCCCGCAAGCTTCGTGAAAAACAGTATTTTTTTTTTTTTTTAAGCCAACAAAGGAGGTTTGGGGGGAACAGGTGCAAGGTGGAGGAGGAGGAGAGAAATATGACACTCTGAGCCTGTTTTTTTCCTTCTTTTTCTTTTTACTAAAATGTGCTTTAGCACTGAAAGCTAAACACAGTCACAGTACTCTTGGCTCTTCATTATTTTGCAGTCATTGCCTGAATTAGTAATGACCAAAACATCCAAACTCATGGAGAGGGAAAAAGGGGGAAAAAAGAGAGAAAATAAGAAAAACAAGGAGGGTACAGACTTTTATCATGGTCAGACTTCACCACTGATGTACAGAATTAGTGCAGATCTTGGGGGTTTAATTTATAAAAGTGAAGCCAAGCTTTTCTCTGAGTATTTGTTGGTGAATTGGGAGCTGCACCAGGGCTGGGAATGCTTTGGAGGAGTGTTCCCAAAATGAGAACTGGGAGATGGGCATGGAAGAGCGTTTGGGCTGGCTCTGGCAGGCACTGGAGAGGAGAAGGGAGGCAGAAATTCCCCTCCTGACAGACACCTGCCTGTGGAGAAGGTGAGATATTGGGAAGGAGTTGTTGGCTGTGAGGGTGGGGAATGCCCTGGCCCAGGTTGGGCAGAGAAGCTGTGGCTGCCCCTGGATCCCTGGAAGTGTCCAAGGCCAGGTTGGCCAATTCCAGCAGCAGAATTCATCAATTTTTCCTTCCTAATGAAGGACAAACTAAACCCAGAAAGCCTGATGGTGTCACTGAGGTGATGGTTTCTTCCTAACTGGTGGGAAGACTTTTGGGATATGAGCACTGCCTTCACATCCCTGATTTTCATGGGATGAGGGAACTGTTCAAGGGAGGTCCAAGTTAAATCATCCCCCTGGAATAAACCTGGGTGACAGAGATGCCTGAAGGAAACATCCAAACCATCTGAAAAGAAGGGAAGGAATTGTTGTCTGTGAGGGTGGGGAGGCCCTGGCCCAGGTTGCCCAGAGAAGGTGTGGCTGCCCCTGGATCCCTGGAAGTGTCAAAGTCCAGGTTGGACAATTCCAGCAGCAGAATTCATCAAATTTTCCCTTGCAGTGAAGAACAAACCAAACCCAGAAGGACTGATGGTCCAAAGTCCCTCTCCAGCCTTTTTGTGAGCCCCCTTTAGACCCTGGAAGGGGCTCCAAGGTCTCCCCAGAGCCTTCTCTTCTCCAGGTGAACACCCCCAGCTCTCCCAGCCTGGCTCCAAAGGGGAGTGAGTTTTCTGTCAAAGCAGAAACAATTAGAATTTATGACTTTGCAGCCTCACATGCAGCAAAAAGATACAAGACCCTGATAAGACAAACCTTTAATGTGAACTATGAGACAAGCATTTAATAAGAACTGCAGCACAGCTGAAATGCTCCTCTCAGCTTTCCCAGGATCACGTTTGCTGGGCAATGTTGATTTTATGCCCTTCTCTTTTTTGGGGAGGTTCAGTTCAGGTGAGGCCTGAGGTACCGGTCAGGAGGTACCACCCAGACTGCTACAGAATGGAATCAACCGCAAAAAATATGCAAGAGAAATATTTCCAGAATCCCTGAGGTTGGAAAAGAGCTCCAAGATCATGGAGCCCACCCTGTGCCCGATGCCCACCTTGTCCCCCAGCCCAGAGCACTGAGTGCCACGGCCAGGCCTTCCTGGGACACCTCCAGGGCTGGGCACTCCAAACCTCCCTGGGCAGCCCCTGCCAAGGCCTCACCACCCTTTCCAGCAGGAAATTCCTCCTCCTGTCCCACCTGAGCCTCCCCTGGCACAGCTGGAGGCCGTTCCCTCTCCTCCTGTCCCTTGTTCCCTGGCAGCAGAGCCCGACCCCCCCCGGCTCCCCCCTCCTGTCAGGGGGTTGCAGAGCCAGAAGGTCCCCCCTGAGCCTCCTTTTCTCCAGGCTGAGCCCCCCCAGCTCCCTCAGCCCCTCCTGCTGCTCCAGCCCCTTCCCCAGCTCCATTCCTTTCCCTGGACACGCTCCAGCCCCTCAATGAGGGGCCCAAAAACTGGACACAGCACTTGAGGAACCTCCCCAGTGCAAACAGTGAGTTAATGGCAGAGTTGTGTCCTTTAGGGATCAGACAGTGGGGAAAAGGGCCACATTTCTCCCCCTCCATCCATGTTTTGTGTGAGGCCATTCCCTCTCCTCCTGTCCCTCCTTCCCTGGGAGCAGAGCCCGACTCCCACCTGGCTCCACTCCTCAGCTTTTTGGTTTCAAGCAGATTTCTCAGTCCCCCCTCTCTGGATCACGAGGCTGTTTTTAAACACGTGCAAAGTTCCTTTCAGAGGGAACAAACCCAGAAGCTGCACCTCAGGTGTGCACCAAATGTGCCCAAATTCCTGAGGGGTCCCTCCTACTGCACCAAATTTCTGGGATAAGCACAGTGTCTCCAAGGTGTCTCCAGACACTGCTGTGTGTATCCAGCACAGCAAAAGCAGATCCAGTGATAAAAGGAGAGATATTTTTTTTTTTGGAAGCACATGGAATTTTAGCCCTTTAGTGACTGATTCTGTGTTTGTCACCCCAAGTCCCAGCCCGTTAATGCAGAAATGGGCAGTGGTGCCAAACATCTCTGTCTGTTTTATGAACTTGCTGTGGGTACAAGTGCTTTAGAACAAAGAAGAGGGCAATCAATTCTTTTAATTAACTATATGTATCTATTTGTACGGATGGTTCAAGTCTTCTGGGTGACAGGCAGAGGCACAATTCCCTCTGGTCACAATCCAGGGATTGTGGGGACCCACCAAGATGATCCCAGGGCTGGAGCCCCTCTGCTCTGGAGCCAGGATGGGAGAGCTGGGGGGGTTCACCTGGAGAAGAGAAGGCTCCAGGGAGAGCTGAGAGCCCCTGGCAGGGCCTGAAGGGGCTCCAGGAGAGCTGGAGAGGGACTGGGGACAAGGGATGGAGGGACAGGACACAGGGAATGGCTTTAAGATGGAGGAGGGAAGGGTTAGAATTATGGAATCCCAGAATAGTTTGGGTTGGAAGGGACCTTAAAGCTCAGCCAGTGCCACTCCCTGCCATGGGAAGGGACACCTTCCACCAGCCCAGGTTGCTCCACCCTGGCCTGGGACACTTCCAGGGATGGGGAGTCCACAACTTCTCTGGGCAACCTGTGCCAGGGCCTGCCCACCCTCACAGGGAATGATTTATTCCATATATCCCATCTAAACCTACTCTCTCTCAGTCTGAACCCATTCCCTTTGCCCTGTCAGGGCAGTTCCTGATGAACATCCCTCTCCAGCTTCCCTGGAGCCCCTCCAGCCCCTGGAAGGTGTTCTGAGGTCTCCACACCCCCTTCTCCTCTCCAGGCTGGACACCCCCAGCTCTCCCATCCTGTCTCCATAGGGGAGGTGCTTTGGTCCCATTATCCACCTCAAACACGGAGTTTTGTAAATTCCCTGCTCTGCCATTTCCTCAGGAGGCAAAATTCCCAAAAGACTTTGAGGAAAGGCATCCAGCTACTTGGAATTCGTGGAGACAGAGGAGAAACCTTTGTAGAACTGATACCTAAAATGCTTTTTCTCAGCCCTCAGGATTCACCTCCATTCAAACAAGGGGAGACACCCCTTTGGAAAAGGATTGGGATGGTGAAAAGGATCCCAAGCTCCTGAACCCACAGGGGGCTTAAATTGTGTTTATAAATTTACATCCTCTGTGCTGTTCAGCCCCAGGAATAGTCAAATTTATAAATATTCCATATTTGTTGTGGATTGAATAGGAGAAAGGAGGGGGAAGGTGCAGCCCTGGCTGGCACAGCACAGCTTCCCATGTGGAGATATCCAAGTTTCTCCCCCCAGCCTGCTCAGATCCTGCTGCCTGTGGCCCTGAGGGAGGTTTGGTTTTAATTTGGATCTCCCACCATGACGACTTTCTCTTCAAAGCATCCCCAGACATATTTTTGTTCTCTCCCATTTCCAGTTCTCATTAATAGTTCTTAACTTACAAAGCATCTCCCATCCTTCTGAAAAAAAGTTTTTTTGGCAGCAGGACACAGAAACTCAGGCAAAGGAGCAGCAGAGAGGGGAAACATTCATTATTGATTTGTGATATGAGCCGTGGTGGGCTTAGAATAAAGACAGTTTGAATTGTTCAATATTCCCTTCATATAACACAGAATTACCTCTCGAGTCCTCCCGAAATTGTAGCTGCTCAAACTTTGCTGAGGTTTCCAAACTGGTGGATGGGATTATTTGACAATTATTTCTCAGCTTTTTTTTTTTTTTTTTAAATTATTTTTTTTCCTGTAGGATATTTAGGGATGCAGAGGAAAACAAATCATGCACTGAAAAAAAAAAAAAAAGAAAAAAGAAAAAAGGAAAAAACCTTCTGGTATCAGAGGAGCAAAGCGAGTGATGTTTTCTTTGAACTTCAGACACTGATCCACTCGAGTTAAGAAAAGGTTTTTAGAGGCCCAAATCTCTTTAACAAGAGTTCCAGCAATCCCTTAAGAGCAGTGATGATCTGTAAGGAGATGCAGGGAGTTTAAAGAGGTGGAAACTGTGTCCTTTTATTGCTGGAGAAAGCCTCGTATTCCAGCTTGGGACATCATCCCGTCCTAATGGAAAGCACATGGAATCTGCAGCTGGGAGTTTTAGGCCAGTGCTTTGAAGGCCATGAAAAGCTTCCTATTACTGGTTAAAATATTTACACTGGGCCCAACAAACCTGGTGTTCCCCAGGAATTGGTTTGCAGGGGGCTGTGCAGGCACAGAATGCAAAGGCAGCCCCGGGGAGGGGCTGGAGAGGTTGGATCTGGGGCTGGGAGGGGATTTGTGTGATGCCAAACTGCTCCTGGCCAAGGACACGGCAAGAGGGAAGGTGTGGAGTGGGATGAGAGGGACCAGTGGGATGAATTCGTGAGAGTCAGCACGAAGCTTGAGTGGAGCCCGTTCACAGGATCCCAGAATCCTCAGGGTTGGGAGAGACCTCCAGGATCATCCAGTCCCACCCAGCACCACCACAATCACCCCCAATCCATGTCCCCAAGGGCCACAGCGAGTCACCTCTGGGACACTTCCAGACACAGGGACTCCACCACCTCCCTGGGACACTTATTCCAAGGCCTGACCACTCCAAGCCCTGGCCCTGCCCAGGACACCCCAACACTCCCCCCTGTCCCTCAGAGTGTTGTCCAAACCCTCCTGGAGCTCTGGCAGCCTTGGGGCCGTGCCCACTGCCCTGGGGAGCCTGGGCAGTGCCCACCACCCTCTGGGGGAAGAACCTTGTCCTGAGATCCACCCTGAGCCTGCCCTGTCCCAGCTCCAGCCCTTCCCTGGCTCCTGTCCCTGCTCCCAGAGGTCGGAGCTGCCCCTCGGGAGGCTGTTGAAGGCAGTGAGACATTTAAATTATATTAATGTGAGTGCAAAAACCACCCCAATCAGCTGGAGTTGTGTGTTTTGGTTGAAGGAAGATTCCAGCTACGTGAGAAATGACATCTCTGGAGGGTGTTTGCAGCAACACAGGAGAGGGCAGCTGTGCCCAGAGCACAGTGAAGAGCACACTGCAGTTCCTGGGGTGCAGAGGTCAGTCAGAACCCCAGAATCCTCGAATCCTCAGGGTTGGGAGAGACCTCCAGGATCACCCAGCACCACCAGGATCACCCCCAATCCATGTCCCCAAGGGCCACATCCAGACACCTCTGGGACACTCCCAGACACAGGGACTCCACCACCTCCCTGGGACACTTATTCCAAGGCCTGACCACTCCTGCAGGGAGAAATTGTTTCTAATCTCTCGTCTGAACCTTTTCTGGGGCAATTTAAGGCCATTTCCTCTCCTCCTTTCCCTTGGGAATGGCAGCAGAGCCCGACCCCCCTCCCTCCCCCCTCCTGTCAGGGAGTTGGGGAGAGCAATGAGGTGCCCCCTGAGCCTCCTCTCATGCCCCACTCATTTGGAATCTCCAGCAGGGACTAGAAAGACCTGGTGGGAATCATCTCAGATCGGACCTTCACCTTTAAAGCCTTATTTCAGCCCAGTTGGGGCACCTGCAGCACATGTTTTCTCACGGGCTGAGTGTTCACCTTTTGTGGAAATCCTCTGGCCCGTGATCATCCCAGTGCCCCAGTGCAGCAGGTTCCCTCCCTTCCACCACCATCACGGCCCAAAACCACCTGCTGGCAGCTTTTGCTGAGGGAAAAGCAGCCCCAGAGCCCGTGTGGTGGTGAGGAATCGCTCCGAGGGGCTGTTTCCAGGAAAATGACTGTTCCTGGAGTGCTCTGCCGGCGTTGGAGCTGCTCTTTCTCCGCAGGGCCCTCGTGTTGAGTGTTGGTCGTATCATCTGATCGCTGTGGTTGCAGATCCTGTGCTTTGTGGTTGTTCTGGGGGAGGCTCAGTAGCTCTGCACTGTGGATTCTGTGGTTTAACTGCATTATCTTCCTCGCTATCTCTTGTTGGCAGGCACTTTTTGCTGTAGCTCTTGCTCCTTTCCCTGCTCTTTTTCCCACCCCAAGTGGCACTGACGGAGTTTTGGGGGTGTAACTGTTACCTGAGGGAACGGCCTCGAAACAGGGAGAGGCTTAAATTGGATATTGGGGAAAAGTTCTTCCCAGAAAAGGCTGTCAGGTACTGGAAAAGGATGCCCAGGGAAGTCCTTGAGTCCCCGTTCCTGGAGGGATTTCAAACACATGTGGATGTGGCATTTGGGGGGTGGTTCAGTGGTGGCCTTGGCAGTGCTGGGTTGATGGTTGGACTCGATGATCTCAGAGGGCTTTTCCAACCCAAATCATTCAGTCATGGAATGGTTTGTGTTGGAAGAGACATTAAAGATCATCTCATTCCAGCCCCTGCCATGGGCAGGGATACCTTCCACTAGCCCAGGTTGCTCAGAGCTCCATCCAACCTGGCCTTGGACACTTCCAGGGATGGGGCAGCCACAACCAAGGGGCTGGAGACAGTGCCAGGGATGAGGTGGAGGACTGTGGAAAACTCTTGACTCTTGAGATGAACACTGACACCCCCAAACACTTCACTGGGGGGCTGCAAAGCTCACACGAGTGTCAGAGGAGCTTTGGCAAACAAAAACCAGGTGTTGTCTCTTTGCCATGTTCACAGAATCCTCAGGGTTGGGAGAGCCCTTCAGGATCACCCAGTGCCACCCTCACCCAGCACCACCACGATCACCCCCAATCCATGTCCCCAAGGGCCACATCCAGACACCTCTGGGACACTCCCAGACACAGGGACTCCACCACCTCCCTGGGACACTTATTCCAAGCCCTGACCACTCCTGCAGGGAAAAGTCCTTTATCAGATCTCCAACCTGAACCTGCCCTGGTGGGCAGCACAATGTGGGGCTGAGCATGTGCCTCTCTTGGGACCAGTCTCTTGCACCTTCTCAGCCACCTGCATCTCTCATAAATCCCATTTTTTGCATGATTTTATGGCTGCTGAGACAGCCAGCATTCTTTGGGAATCGTGGAATCACAGAATGATCAAGGTTGGGAGAGACCTTCCGGATCATCCAGTGCCACCCTCACCCAGCACCACCAGGATCACCCCCAATCCATGTCCCCAAGGGCCACATCCAGACACCTCTGGAACACTCCCAGACACAGGGACTCCACCACCTCCCTGGGACACTTATTCCAAGGCCACTCTTCCAGTGAAATTTTTATTCTAATCTCCAACCTGACCCTGCTCTGGCACAATTTAAGGCCATTTCCTCTCCTCCTTTCCCTTGGACATGGCAGCAGAGCCCGACCCCCCTCCCTGCCCCCTCCTGTCAGGGAGTTGGGGAGAGCAATGAGGTCCCCCCTGAGCCTCCTCTTCTCCAGATAAACCCCCCCAGCTCCCTCAGCTGCTCCTCACAGGACATGTTCTCCAGCCCCTTCCCCAGCTCTGGACATTCTAAACCAAGTCTACCCTCATTGATCCCTTTGGGCTGGATTCTGGATCCTTGACTGAACTCTTTATTTCCTCCCTCAGACCTGGTTCTCTTTTGGAGGTTGGATATTCTCTGAAGACACCAGTGAAGCTGAAAGGACTCTTTAAAAAGCACCTGAGAGATGTTGAGGTAAAACTCTTCAGTAGGCAGAGCTTTTCAGAGCCTGGCTTAGAACCAGGAACACTTGATTCATGGTTTTACCACTCAATTTAACTAATGAAGAGGAACCCCCACGCAGGGTTTGCACCCACTGAACTACAGCCAGTTTTTGAGGGGGGGTGGTGGTAAAAGAGTTCTCCTTAAGAGGTGTAACTTGGCTTCCTACAGTCCAGAGACTGTAAATCTTCTGGGAAAGAAGGTTCTGCAGAGAGCTCAGCACAGCAAATCCTCCATTCTGCTGTGGGTGCTACCACACAAACACCAAACCAGCAGAGCAAAGGGTGGCAGAGCCTCCCTCCTCTTTTCGTGGCACCCCCAGGGGTGGCAGAGGAGAGGGGTGGCAAGAAAAAGCTTTGCTGAACTGCAAGTTTTATATAAAACCCCACCTGCCGTGGATTTGATCTCCTGGAGCCTCAGGAGTTGGATCTCTCCATTTGTGGTCACAGAGGTGCCACCTGGTTTTGCATTTTGATTTTTTTTTCAGCTTCACGGATCAACAACGAACCAGAGTGCAATTTAATTGCAGATTTGCATTTCAGAAAGGGATTTTTGCAAGCCTCTCCAGGAGTGCATGGAGTGTAACTTCTGCTGCCTCTGCCACATCAAAGCCTTCCCTCAGCACTTGCTCCTCTCAGCTCAGCAATTGCACTTTGTCACTGGCTCTTCACGAGTCAAACAATGCTCTTATTTTGTTTTTTGGCAGGAGGTGGGATAATTATCTCAGCTCCCAGGTGTGTGGAGTGAACTTTCCTAGGCCCCACAGCACCGAGGTAAAACAGCTGAAGTCGTTTAAGGCTCTTTTGCTGTCTCACTGCCAAAAACTTGGCTTCCCAGCTCCTTGGCACGAGGATCCAGCTTGGCAAAACACTTCTGTGCATGTTTAACTTTGGCATCGATTTGGAAGGGTTTCCTCAGTGTCCTCAGCACCATCACACACAGCCTGGCTTGAATCAGTCCCAGAAGTGTTTGGACAATGCTGTCAGGCACAGGGTGTGACTTTTGGGGGTGTCCTGTGCAGGGCTTAGGGTTGGATTTGCTGATCCTTGTGGGTCCCTTCCAGCTCCTCATATTCTGGGATTCTGTGGGTTGTAGAATCGCAGAGTCTGGAATGGTTTGGGTTGGAAGGGATCTTAAAGATCACCCAGATCCAATCTCCTCTCGTGAGCAGGGACACAATCCCAGGTTGCTCCAAGTGTCCAACCTGGCCTTGGACACTTCCAGGGATCCAGGGGCAGCCACAGCTTCTCTGGGAAACATTTTCAAGGGCCTCTCCACCCTCACAGGGAAGGATTTCTTCCCAATATCCCACCTAACCCTGCCCTCCTTCAGCTTAAGGCCATTCCCCCTTGTCCTGTCCCTCCATGCCCTTGTCCAAAGTCCCTCTCCAACCTTCTTCTATCTCTAGGCACTGGATCCTGGATCCTGGAAGTGTCCAAGGCCAGGTTGGACAGAGCTTGGAGCAACCTGGGCTGGTGGAAGGTGTCCCTGCCCATGGCAGGGGGTTGGATCCAGATGATGTTTAAGGCCCCTTCTAACCCAAACCATTCCATGATTCCATGAGCCACAAGGACAGCCAAGACCAGCTCCACAGTTGTTCCCTGCCCAGGCAATGTTTAGTTTTATTTCTCTCCAGCATCACTCCTGTTTTATCCAAATAATAAAATGAAGACACACATTTCCAAACTGGAATGTTGCACTTCCCAATCCTTGTATTTTTTTGCTAAGGGAGTGGGAAAATCCACTCTCCTCATAATTTATCCATGTTCACATGACCATGTGCAGTTTCCTGGAAGTATTTGCACAGGGTGATGTTCCTCAGGGATGTCAGTCTGGGATATCAGCCTGGCTGTTCACAGGCCCTGCTAAGCCACCAGCCAGGAAAGGGAGCTGTCATCTAAGCCACAGCAGGTCTCCAGGAGGCCACAAAACCTTTGGAATGTGGCTTATCCACCCGTGGATGCAGCCACGGCCCAGCCTGCCCTTTCCCTGAGGGTGTTTGCAGGACTCAGAGCCCGGGGGTGTTCCCTGAGCCCTCTGCTGTTCCTGCTGCTTGCTCAGCTCCCTGCTGTGCTTCCAGCCCTGTTCCCAACCCCTGCCTTGCATGGCAGAGCCCCAGCTGGCTCATTGCTGGCCTCGCTCTCCATCTACTTCCAGCCATTTCCTGCCTCCCAGCTCCTTCCCCTGTCCTCAGCTGCCTCCTCCATCCTCAGGAAGACCCCTCGTTCCCCCACAGGCTTCCAGGAACTCCAGAAATGCCCAGAACCCATCCCTGCTCCCTGTAAATCTTCTGGATGAAACCAGAGCAAACCCAAGCACAAACCAGGGCACATTTGCTGGTGGCCAAGGTGGTCCTGCCACCCTTCCTGCAGGTGCTGCCAGTCCCACCCTGGGGATGGTGGCACTTCTCAGAGGCACCTCATCATTTTTCAGAAGGGTCACGGTGCTGGACTACTGAAAACCTCCTTTAAACACCTCGGGAGGTGCCAAACTGCAGCAGCTGGTGGCTCCTTCAGGCCAAGGAAAACAAGCAGAGTGACAGAGGAACAATATTTTCCAACTCTAATCTGTTCTGTCTCTGAAAGGAGTGCTGATGGACGGGGTGATGGTGCAAGGCCTCACTTTTGTCCCAGTTCTCAAAGCGTTCACCACTTGAAAAACACAAAGGGGAAAAAAAAAAAAAGAGCTGCTTTGCCACCAAACTATTTTTGAAACCTGAGCCTGAACTCCGAGGGCAGATTGTCTGTGTTTGTTTTAGAGAGTTGGAAATAGTGTGAAGAGTTACAGATACAGAAAAAAAAAAAAAAAAGAGTTCTGTCCTGATTGATTTGACTGAAAAAGGGATCATTTATTCAGGTTTCAAGTTAGGAAGAGTTCAAGTGTATATTTAAATCCACCTTGAGCCAGGACAACACTGAAAGTCACGATTGCCTGGACATGAATTGGGGTTAAACCCACACTAATGATTTCCACACATGTGATTTTTATCTTCTCCTTCTGCACAATCCATGGACATCCCAGATGGGATGTTGGGAAGGAATTCCTGGTTGTGAGGGTGGGGAGGCCCTGGCACAGGTTGGCCAGAGAAGCCTCTGGATCCCTGGAAGTGTCCAAGGCCAGGTTGGATAAACTTGGAGCAACCTGGGCTAGTGGAAGGTGTCCCTGCCCATGGCAGGGGGAAACAGGAGGATTTTAATGTCCCTTCCCACTCAAACCATTCCATGATCTTGACTATGGACAAAACAACCCAAACATTATTTTTTTTAACACACTTTCACCGTGGCCTAGAAATTTATTTCAGGTAACAAACCACTGCCACGATGCTCCAAGAGTTGTTTTTCTCACAAGTCGCACACAGGAAGTTTCCCCATCGCCCTTCACAAACACAGAACGAGAAAACATGAACTTTATTTTAACAAGCTCCTGGGAAAACTTAAAATAAAGCTGAGATGGGGCCAGGTGGACCCAAAGAAAGTGCTTACTCTGGATGCTCAGCTGAGAGCCAGGAGCCAAGCAAGTTGTTTCCCTCTCTGGTGACTCAGAGGGCTGGCGGTGACAGGGGGGACGTCACGTACAGAAATGCTGAATAAACAGCCTCAGAGCAAAGCCTTCCCAGCCACTTCCTGGGCTGGAATTCCCCCAAGTGGCACCAGAGGATGTGACAGGCCTGGGTTGTGTCCCAGCTGCTGCTCCACAGCCCCTGGAGAACAGCCAGGGAAGTGGGGGAAGCAGCGGCACCGTGCGAGGAGGAGCCGGGGAGAAGCTCCCGTGGGTGTTCTCAGGGTTATCCCTCGGGAATAAACACAGGATTTGGGGGGATTGGGTTGTAAATCCGGGCCTAAGGTGTCACTAAGTGTAGACTTGGTTTTAGCAGAGAAGGGAATAGGGATGGGGTGGAAAACATGTCCTGTGAGGAGCAGCTGAGGGAGCTGGGGGGGTTTATCTGGAGAAGAGGAGGCTCAGGGGGGACCTCATTGCTCTCCCCAACTCCCTGACAGGAGGGGGCAGGGAGGGGGGTCGGGCTCTGCTGCCATGTCCAAGGGAAAGGAGGAGAGGAAACGGCCTTTAATTGGATATTAAAGATTCAGATGAGAGATCAGAAACAATTTCTCCCTGCAGGAGTGGTCAGGCCTTGGAATAAGTGTCCCAGGCAGGTGGTGGAGTCCCTGTGTCTGGGAGTGTCCCAGAGGTGTCTGGATGTGGCCCTTGGGGACATGGATTGGGGGTGATCCTGGTGGTGCTGGGTGAGGGTGGCACTGAATGATCCTGGAGGTCTCTCCCAACCCTGAGGATTCGAGGATTCTGGGGTTCTGACTGACCTCTACACTTTAGAACTGCAGTGTGCTCTTCACTGTGCTCTGGGCACAGCTGCTCTCTCCTGTGTTGCTGCAAACACCCTCCAGAGATGTCATTTCTCACGTAGCTGGAATCTTCCTTCAACCAAAACACACAACTCCAGGTGATTGGGGTGGTTTTTTCACTCACATTAATGTAATTTAAACATCTCACAGCCTTCAACAGCCTCCCGAGGGGCAGCTCCGACCTCTGGGAGCAGGGACAGGAGCCAGGGAAGGGCTGGAGCTGGGACAGGGCAGGCTCAGGGTGGATCTCAGGACAAGGTTCTTCCCCCAGAGGGTGGTGGGCACTGCCCAGGCTCCCCAGGGCAGTGGGCAGGGCCCCAAGGCTGCCAGAGCTCCAGGAGGGTTTGGACAACGCTCTGAGGGACAGGGGGGAGTGTTGGGGTGTCCTGGGCAGGGCCAGGGCTTGGACTGGATGATCCTCAGGGGTCCTTCCAGCTCAGGATATTCTGTGATTCTGTGATTCAGTAACAACTGAAGACTTGAAAAATGTCTTTAATTTTTGAAATATCTACTTTGGTGCCCACAGATTTTGACAACAAGGGTTTCCACTTCTAATTTTTCTAGAAGAGGCACTTTCTCATTGTGTTCCTTAGAAAAGCACATTCATTACTCACCAGGCATCCCCCTTTTCTGGAGCTGTTACAAAGAATAATCCTCCCCCTCCATTTCTGGATTTTCTATGATATCAACCCTCTTCCTCATTTTTCTAAGCCCTTGTAGGCCTTGGAAGGGGCTCTGAGGTCTCCCCAAAGCCTTTTCTTCTCCAGGCTGAACAACTCTGACTTCCTCAGCCTGTTTTCCCAGGAGAGGACAATGCAGGGAAAATAAACTGTCACTTTTCCTCTGGGGAAAAAAGAAAAAAAAAAGAAATGCAAGAGGTTTTCTCTATTCTGGAATCACATGAAGGGTTTTCCTGCTTGAAGAAGCAGCTGCAACCTTGCAGGACCCCCCCACCAGAAGGGAGGAGACCACCCCTAATCCTTTTGATGTCTCTTCTCCATTTGCCAGTTCCCTTTTCTTCAGAATTTCCCTCTCTTTAAATTTTTGGCTTCCTGGTGACATTTCTGTTCTCCAGACCTACCTCCCCTGCAGGACACTCTCTCCTTCCCCTGGTCTTCAGAGAATTATATTTGTCCAAATCCCTCTCCCAGGCCCCCCAAACCGACCCACATATCCCATTTATTGTTTTCCAGGGTGATTTTTCCCTACCATTTTGCTGGAAAATGCACAAATCAGTCATTGGGTATCTTTGGAAAAGAGCAAGGATAAGAAAATCAAGCAGAAAAAAAATAAATATAAGAAATCCAGAGGAAGAGAAGAAGACACTTGACTTAACTTGATATTTACCCTTAATAGGGGTAAATATATTAAAATAAATAATAACACATATTAAAATGTGTTAAATTATTAAATTATTTTATTACATGTTTAAATTTATTAAATTATTACATTTATTATATTATTAAATTTATAAAATTATTAAAATTTATTAAGCCACTCTTTCCCTGTCTCGCCGTTACTCAAACCACAGGTGGAAAGAGAGAGAAATGAAAACCAAAAGTAAAATAAAATGTTGCCAAACGTAATTCCCAGGATTTTTAGGAATTTTTTACCTTGGGATACTAAAGAAAAGGAAAGAATTCCACACATCTGGGGACAACAGCAGGAGCAAGGACGTGGATTTCCCTGGAAGAAGCACCAGGGAGAACACACAGATATTCATCCCCCCCCAGCTCTGGAGGTCTGGGGGAGTCAGGAGGGTCATCCCAGCTGGAAAATATCCTTCAGCCCAAGGATTCCCTGGGATGCCGGGGATCCACAGCATTCCTGGAGTTTCCAGGGTTTGGAGCTGGGATGCCAGGACCAGATGGGTAAAATCCCATGTAACCAGGCAGCTCCCTAGTGGCTCTTTTGGATTTTCCAAGCCAAGCTCAGCACTAACCTGAGCTCGGTTTTTCCTCCAGATCTGCTTTTTTTTCCTGGTGCTATCAAGCTTAAATTATTGGGCTCATTCCACCCCCTCCTGCTCGTGTCACACCCCTGCAGAGGATCCTTCCCATGCAAACAGGGCTCCAGCATTTTCTGGGAGAGCAGGACATGCCTCTGGCAGGTGTGGAAAAGGTTTTTGGGCCACGTGAACAAAGCCAAACTGCAGAAAAATCCAAAGTATAAAACTGCTGGTACCTCCTGGTACCACAGGAGATAAACACCCCCTTTTGGACTTCTTTAATTAAGAGTTTTTATTGAGTTTATGAAACCCCTTCACTTTGGAAACCAGTCCCCGAATAAAACGAATTATAAATATTTATAAAACAATTCATTTGTTTGGTGGGTTTTGTTTTTTTTTTGAACTCGTGAAATCTGCTGCTGTATTTAGTGCAGCTTCAGTAGGTCTCATTTAATTCTTTTAATTTTTATATTTTTCCTCCAGATATTTAGGATTCTTGGGTCTGGCTGAAGATTAGAGGGAAACTACACCAGAGACACAGCTCAGGGAGTTGGGGGGGGACAAGGAGGAGGAGTAAAATAACTTCTCTAGTGAGACTCCCTTGCCTTGTTTCAGGCTTTTAGGAGCCCTCTGGTTCCTTGCTCCACTTTCATCCTCTGCATCCCTAATATTTGGTATATCCACAGGTATGTTTACGTCTCGAAAACACCCAAACAGAAAAGGAAAACGCCCAAACAGTTTTCACCCCAAACAAACTTTTCATCCCAAACACGCCGGGCCGAGGTTTTGGTGTGGGGGTTTTAAAATCCAGAACTCCACGAAGTTTTGAGGGGAATTCTGAGATGGATTTCTCACACACTCCCCCTGCCACACACGGGCAGGGCCTAATTTCCACCTTCCCCCCTAAGAAAATGATCTTAAAATGCCCCTTAAATCCCGAGATGTTCCGGGCTCCGCCGCAACCCTCACGGATCCCACCTTGGGACACAATTCCCAAAGTCTGGTGGCCGTTCAGCAGGGAAAAGAGCTCTGATGAGCTCGGTGAATTGGCCAAAAATAAAAGTGCAAACTGATTTTTTTTGGGCATTGTACCCAGCCAGGTCTAGTAAGTGTATAACAAATATGTGTTATGTTCGAAAGAGTAGACTTGGAGGCGCCAGGAGTGAAACATTATCCTCCTCAGACAAAGTCTCAGACAAAGATCTTTATCTCCCAGTGATATATGGGATATATTTTTGAGATGACTCCACATAATACCTTTATTATTGTTGAAGTTTAACAACTTAAAAGAGGCGGTGTGTGTGTGTGGGGGGGAAAAATTTCATATTTGTCCTTTGTTACTTCTCCCCCCCAAATATGGGCAGGAAAGTTCCGCCGGGGTTGGGCTTGTAAAGAAAAAACACAATTAGGTGAAATAGCACCAATATTTATGGTGTTGAGGGGGGATTTATGAAGCAACTGGAGGATTGAAGAGCCAGAACTGCTCTGGGTTGCAGACTGTTCATGCAACTGCCCTGAAAAGAGAACAATTGCTCTGTGTGTCCTCAGGTTTGTCCACGAGGGAGTCAGGACTCCGTGTCTGGCAAAGATGTGAAATCCAGATTAAACTGAAAATAGCTTGACATCGTTAATCACGGGCCTAAAGCTGATGAAGATCAATTTTCAGGAAGCTCAGAAGTGTCTCAGAACATTGTTTGTGCTCCAGTGGCAGGAAGAGAAACCAGTTTGAAAGCGAGATAAGGGTTGTGTTCCTGGCAGGGAAAGGAGCCCTTCGGGCTTTGCCTTGGACTTTTCCAGTTCTTTGGGAGCTCGAGGATGGGCAAACTTGCAGGGAATGTTCAGATGAGATATTTGAATTATTTGTTTCACTGAAAGAAGGTCAGGCCCTGGAATAAGTGTGCCAGGGGGGTGGTGGAGTCGCTGCCTCTGGAAGTTTTCCAGAGGTGTCTGGGTGTGGCCTTTGGGGACATGGATTCAGGGTGATTCTGGTGGGACTGGATGATCCTGAGGGTCTCTTCAAGCCTTGGTGATTCTGGGATTCTCACCCCCTGCACCTCAGTGTCCTTTCTGAAGTGAGGGGCCCACGATCAAACACAGAATTTGAGGTGAGAGACCTCATGGAGACCTTGGAAACCTCCTCCCCTCCTCTGCACGGGGGGGGCTGACCTCGTAGGTCACTCTGGTGTAAAAAAATAACCCCAAAAGCCATGTATGAAAAAGGGGTTCTTCAGCTTTAAAGCAACATTTGGGCTTCCCTGGGCTAAACAGAGCAGAGGGAGGCAAAAAAACTTCATAGGTGGCCTGGCCAGACCCAAAGCACTGGCTGGCAGAGTGCCAAGCTGGCAGGTCCAGGCAGGGCTCCTCTGGAATGGCAGAGCCAGGAGCCCCAGGCCAGGTCCATCCTTGATTCCTCACCCATTTCCAGTGGTAACAGTGGCTGGAAAAGCCACTGGGACCCTTCTGGGGGTGAGTGGCAGAGACAAGTGAGATGGGACGGCTCCAAAAGCTGTTTGTTACCTCCCACCGGGGTTTTGCAGCCCTTAAAAATCCGTGGATTGAGGATGCACGTGGCTTGGGGGGCCACAGGCACTGCCAGGTGATGGGATGCCAGGTGCTCCTCTCCCTTCTCCCTGTGGGATCAGTGGTAAATCCCTTCGGTCACGCCCAGCTCTCCTTTGCAAAGACACCAAAATGTTTAACCCCAAATTTCACGGGTCACGAAGCCCAGTGTGAAACGGGGAACAAACTGAGCTGACAGCCCAGATTTGAGCCTCAAGTCTCCATGCAGACACTGGAAACTGCTCCCAAAAACTCAGCATTCCCTCGTTTTCTGCAGCCAAACCTCCCACTCTTCAGTGCACAGTTCTGAGAAGTGTCAAAAAATGGTGTCCAAGTCACCTGGGAGGGAGGGCAGGGAGGGTGAAGCTGTTCCTCAGGTACCTCTTTGTCCCACTGTCATTAAAATTGTTCCAAACAGGAAAAGAAATGCTGGGGAGCTCTGGTGGGGGAATGGTGGAACCCTGAATGAAGAGATGCTGAGCAGCAACTTGTGCAAGAAAGAAAATCTCAGAGGAAAAAATTCCATGGATCAGCAGCAGAGGGTCTCTCCCAGGGTGTCCCAGGGGCTGACAGGGGGCTGGGATGAGCAGGAGGTGACAACAACACAGCTGGGAAGCTTTGTGTTTGCTTTCCCTCAGCCTGGGGCCTTCCTCTGGGGGAGGAACTGAGGCAAAGAGACTCCCCCAAAATGTGGTGCTGGGAAGAGGGAGCTGAAGGTGCTCAGGAGTTGGAATACAGCCATCCCCAGCCCACCAGTTCAACCAGGCACCAGGCAGCACATCAGGAGCAGGAGAGGACAGTGACCTGGCCTTTTGTGTTCAAGGTGACAAATATATTTCATAGGAATTCCCTTTCCTTTCCTGGGATCTGAAGGACTTGGGCAGTTCTCCCCAGTCCCCAGCCACTGGTGAGGTTCCTGAGATGCACAAATACTGCATTTGCAAGGATGGCAGCAAACCAAAGAGACTGGAGCTGGCCTTGATGAAACATGCCTTCTTTTCTTGCCATTCCATGAGGAAAGGGTTTTGATCCTTCTCCTGATAATCAGCTGGACCTTGCTGTGTTTTTTTGAAGTCCAGTTCCACGTAACTCAACTGGAAGAGTGGTGGAATGCAAGCTCTGCTTCCCCAGGGTCACACCTTACCAGGTGGACATCTCCAGCACCAAACACAAGGAACTGCTCTTTCCTTGGGAATTCAGGCCCCTCGACATTGCTGGAAAACACCATTTTACCTTCTGGGAATCTGTGATTCCACGAAACTCTCTCCCTCTCTGCCCCATCCCTCTCAAACTGCGCTGACCACGGAGATGAGGGACAATCCCTGGTCACTCTGAGATGATTTATTTGGTGCAGGAGTATCCAAAGAACCTGGGAAGTGGCAGGAACAGCTGGTGGTTGGCTCAGTTTTCTGCTTAATTACACAAGGCTTAATTACACGAGGAGGCCCTGGCAGGTGGCGCAGCTGCTCGAAGGTGGTGCCGCTGCTGGTTACTCATCCCTCCTCCTGGGAGGAAGGTCATGTCTTCCCAGGGCCACCATGGAAGGGGCCAGGAACACGAAGAGCACGAGCTCTGCCAACACAGACCAGCAGTGGCACGAAAAAACCCTCCCCCAGAGCTGAGGAGCAAAGAGCTTCCACTTGAGAGAGGAAAACAGGCTGTGCAGGGAGATGTGATGCCAACATGACATAACTTTGGCTGCTCCAGTGGTGTCAGGCTCCTCAGCTTTCAGCCCTGACCCGACAAAGCCATCAGAATTCCCTGAATACCTGGGGAGTGCTTTCGGGGTCAAGTTCTGACACGTTACCCCGCGGAGCCTGGGACTTGCTTCACGCGGTTCAGCAGGAGAAAAGGGCTTTCCAGAGGGCAGGGGTTGGATTTTGCAGCCCCAGTCCAGTTCTGGGCCCTCATGGGAGAGAGACATGGAGGGGCAGGAGCGTGTGCAGGGAAGGGAACGGAGCTGGGAAGGGGCTGGAGCAGCAGGAGGGGCTGAGGGAGCTGGGGGGGCTCAGCCTGGAGAAAAGGAGGCTCAGGGGGGACCTTCTGGCTCTGCAACCCCCTGACAGGAGGGGGGAGCCGGGGGGGGTCGGGCTCTGCTGCCAGGGAACAAGGGACAGGAGGAGAGGGAACGGCCTCCAGCTGTGCCAGGGGAGGCTCAGGTTGGACAGGAGGGGGAATTTCCTGCTGGAAAGGGTGGTCAGGCCTTGGCAGGGGCTGCCCAGGGAGGTTTGGAGTGCCCATCCCTGGAGGTGTCCCAGGAAGGCCTGGATGTGACACTCAGTGCTCTGGGCTGGGGGACAAGGTGGGGATGGGGCACAGCGGGGACTGGATGACCTTGGAGCTCTTTTCCAACCTCAGTGATCCTGAGATTCTGGGAGAAGCTCTGGGAAAACTCAACAAAACCACCTGGTTTGATGGCACAACACATCCCTGCCTTACCACTTGATCAGGCTCCCTCATACCTGGGGGTGGGTTTCCAGTCTCATCTCCACATTTTTCTGCCACAGGTGAGGGGAAAACTGTCCTGAAAAATGGAGTGAGTCCTCCCTGGAAGCCCAGGACATGGTCCTTCAAGCACCTGTGCACACAACAGGAGTGAGGTATTCCTGGGATACCTCGGCCTCCAATCCTAAACTGGTTTCTTTTCTCATGTTTACCTGGAGTAGGCACAGACAAGACAAAGGACCTTCTATTTTGGACATCTTTGCTGTTTTGAAGACCAGTTTCATACTCCAAACACTGCAGGGGTTTCCAGTGCAGCTTCCCAAGGAAGAGCTTTGAAAGCACCAGAGTTGTCCGAGGGTCCTGGAGGCCGGAGGGAGCAGCAGTGCTGGGCATCCCGGAGACAAAATTCCCAACTCTTCCCACAAACAGTGCTGAGAAGGGAGGTTAAGAGGAGAGACAATCCCTCCCCAGCCCCAGAGCACACCCTGCTCCCCATCCCAAGCCCTGGGGTGGCTCCTCAGCCTTCCAAGGAACTCAGGACTGGCTTTTAACCGTGGCTGTTGCCTCCTGTGTCCTCTGGGATTGTGCTGGAACTGCCAATTTGAATCACTTTAAGCTCTCACAGTTATTTTACCAGTCCCAGGGTGAATTGTTTTACTGCATTAGGAACCAATCAAGCAGGATTTTTCTTCTTACAGTTCTGAGTGAGTTTCTTTCCATGTCACATCCACGTTCCCTGTCTTTCATCACTTGCCCAAGGTTTCTGCTTTTGCCTCTGGTTACCACTGGGGCCGAGGATATTTGTTTTGACTTTCTCTAATGTGTTCACAAACTACTCAAATTCACTGGAATGATGATTACATGGAGCAAATTTAAGCTTCACCCTACTTGGCTCAGAGCAGGAGAGCTGGGGAAACATGTGAGGTCATTGTGTCTGCTGTTATATTTGATACGTGGGCTCCCCAAAAGAATTTCTGTGCCAAAGGCCAAAAATTAAATCCATCAACCTCCCACTGAGCTGCCACCCCAAAGGTAGAACAGCCCAAACTATTTATCCCACTCTCATCCAGCAATTTTCTGCGTCCTAATCCACAGACCACTGAGGGATGGGCTCACAGGTTTCTTGGCCAAAACAAGCAGCCCAACAAATCAAAAAAGCACTGTGGGCATCCACAGCCTGAGTGGTCTCAATTGGTCTTGAAATCCAGGCTCTATCCCACTGATATTTTAGGATTGTGTGTGGCACAGTGGGCCTCACACAAAACATGGATGGAGGGGGAGAAATGTGGCCCTTTTCCCCTAGAGGACACAACTCTGCCATTAACTCACTGTTTGCACTGGGGAGGTTCCTCAAGTGCTGTGTCCAGTTTTTGAGCCCCTCATTGAGGGAACGGAGCTGGGGAAGGGGCTGGAGCAGCAGGAGGGGCTGAGGGAGCTGGGGGGGCTCAGCCTGGAGAAAAGGAGGCTCAGGGGGGACCTTCTGGCTCTGCAACCCCCTGACAGGAGGGGGGAGCCGGGGGGGGTCGGGCTCTGCTGCCAGGGAACAAGGGACAGGAGGAGAGGGAACGGCCTCCAGCTGTGCCAGGGGAGGCTCAGGTTGGCCAGGAGGGGGAATTTCCTGCTGGAAAGGGTGGTCAGGCCTTGGCAGGGGCTGCCCAGGGAGGTTTGGAGTGCCCAGCCCTGGAGGTGTCCCAGGAAGGCCTGGCCGTGGCACTCAGTGCTCTGGGCTGGGGGACAAGGTGGGCATCAGGCACAGGATGTGCTCCATGACCTTGGAGCTCTTTTCCAACCTCAATGATCCTGAGATTCTGTGATTATAAATCCCTTTACTCCCTTTCTCCTTCCAAGTCTGTTGTTGGAGTTGTTTCTGCCCTGTGATAAACATTTCCATGCTCATTGTACCCGCCTCTTAAGGCCAAGTCTCCTCCTGTTGCAATGTAAGGAATTTCATTCCCATTCTCCTCTCTTTTTGGACCTATCAATGCCAAAATAATTTACCTGGGCGCTTCCATAGGTGTGTATCCTTCTTACAAACATCCTTGCTTTCCACCCCACAGACTGGAAACCCAAACACAAATTCCCACTTGAAGCCCTTTTCACTTGCAGGACCTTTGGCTCTTGTTTTTCCCCCTCAGGATTTAGTTGCTGGGGTGAGGTTGCATCAACAGGGTCTCAAAAACTGACTGGAACTTGTCAATCCTTTAAAAATTCGTGGCTGAGGAATGACCTGGTGGAAAATTTTGGGGGGATTTCCATCCAGGCAGCCAAAATTTGGCATCCACACGGATTTAGTACCAGAACAAACCAAACAGAAATGGTTCAGTGACACAACAACAGCAAAGAGTGAAGATCAGGATCCTAAACCACAGGACTGGTCTAACCTGTGCCAAATTTTCCATATAGGCATCAGGACAAAGGGGAATTCTGAGGGAACATTCAGGGTGTTCCCAAAGAGCTTTGGGAATGAGGGGCAGCACTGGAAAGGAAAGATGAACTGGGTTTTTCAGGGAATGGTGTGACTTTGCTCAGGGAGAAGGATTTGGGGGCTTTATTTTTGAGACAGATGACCCCACTTAAAATGTTCATGAGTCCTGGATCATATTGTTTGGGTGAGGGGGTGTCTGTACCCTCATCTCCAAGGCCACAGAGATGGTCTTTGCTGCAACATTCTCCACCAAACGGGGGTTTGCTCTTTAAATACCCCAAGAATTGGTTCTCTTTGCTCTTAACTCCACTCAGAGAGCTTGAAATTCCAGCTGCCAAGAAACATCAGCCCAGAGTTGGGGAGAAAAAAAGGGTTGGTTTGAAATTTCCTGTGTTTCTAATGAGCTTTCTTTTCTTTTCTTTTCTTTTCTTTTCTTTTCTTTTCTTTTCTTTTCTTTTCTTTTCTTTTCTTTTCTTTTCTTTTCTTTTCTTTTCTTTTCTTTTCTTTTCTTCTCTTCTCTTCTCTTCTCTTCTCTTCTCTTCTCTTCTCTTCTCTTCTCTTCTCTTCTCTTCTCTTCTCTTCTCTTCTCTTCTCTTCTCTTCTCTTCTCTTCTCTTCTCTTCTCTTCTCTTCTCTTCTCTTCTCTTCTCTTTTCAAGAAATTTTCTGAGTGTGCAGAAATTTCCAGCAATTATTGGGAATAACATTTGTGCCACTTGTGGGAATCTTGATTATTCTTTTTTTTTTTTTGGTAGAAGAGCCCAGTGGAGGTTCTACCCTGCACTTCCCAATTTGTTTCTGCTCCATCCATTTATATTCTGCTCTGGGGAGGTTTTTCCAGAACACAGAACTGAATTTGCTTCAAATTAAAAAAGGAAGGAACTTCTACTTTCTTCTTTTTTTTTCCCATGAGGCCAGAGCAGAGAAGACCCAGTTGGAGGAGCCTTCAACAGAGCCAATGGATTGTGAAATCCATGAGAAAACCCCAAAGGGCTTGAAAATGATGCTTTGGCTCAGCCCTGGATCCCCCACTTCCCGTTGAGCCATGGGAGAAAAGGAACCACCCCCTTGTTTCTCCTGAGCTGCCACATCCCCAGGGCCTGTGGGCACAGAAAAAAACCACCAGGGACTTCTTTACAGGAGGTTGGACTTGGTTAGAAGTGAAGATTTGCAAGAACCAACAGCACAAAATAGGAACCAGCAGAAGATCTTTGTTGGCTTCTTTAATTTCAAGGTAAAACCAACCTCAGAATCGTTCTTGCTTCCATAAAAACCACCTTCCCAAGCGTTGTTTGCCATTCAGGTGAAGCATCCATAAAGAAAACAGAGCTTTGCTTATTAGAATTATGTTCAAATAAACTTTCCTCTTCCATTCTTCCCCTCACAGAGGGACAGAAAAGATGTTTTTATTCCTATATAGAGTGATTTGGGTTGGAAGGGACCCTGAAGATCGAGTTCCAACTCTCTTTTCCTCTCAACATCTGCTTTCTTATAGACACTTTTCCTTTAAAACCACTGGATTGGGTTCCTCCCTTTTGACCTTCTCCCTCCTCTGCACATTTTTCCTCTGTCACTGCTCTCAAAGCATCTCAGTACGTGCTCAGCTCCAGGCCTGGCCTTGCCCTGCTCGTGTGTAAATACGTGTTCAACATTTATCTTGCTCATCAGACCTGGGACTCCCCTTCCCTCACTTCCTTTTCCTTTCTCTCTCCACCCCCACCAAAAAATACAGACAGATAAAAATACAAATTCTTCGCTTTCTCTCTGGGTTCTGCTTTTCTCCTGTATTTTCTTTTTTTTTTTTTTTTTAATTATTTTTCTTTCCAGTTTTCTCTGCCCGTGTTCCCCTTTCTCTCCTCACATTTCTCCCCTCTTGCTTTGCTTCCTTATTTCCCTGCACTCTCTCCTTCCCTGCCACGCTCCATTGCTTTTCCCTTCTGGATTTTGGTGCTTTTCCTCCTCTACTCCTCAGATTTTTCACTCACATTTTGAAGGATTCCAGGGATATCTCGTTTTCCATAATATTCTCTTCCATTCCAGCCTGCTCCTGTTGAAATCCACAGGCACTCCTGGGAGAGCTGGAACGCTTCCCAAATATTTCCTGGTTGCCAAATGGGGGGAGTCTCTGATCCAAGAACCTGTTGACATCGGGATCAGCCGGAATCAGAACCATATGCTCTTCCCAAACTCTGGATTTCCATAGGAAAACAATCCCCCCACGACCCACGGGAAGCCCCCGAGAAGCGCTGACTCAGCGCCCTGGGAAGGGCTTGGGAGGGGGGTTTATCCTGCAGGATGGAGCTGAGATTGGGAGGGATTGGGAAGCCACACGTAGATGGGGGGAAATTGGGTCGTGTCGAACAAGAAAATCAAATTAAAAGATATTTCCCAACCTCTGCCACCGGTTCCTGAGCGAAAATCCAGCCCCGCCGACGTCAACCACCAGCCAACCGTTGACTTGAGGCTTCTGGAACACTAAATAAAGGAATAAATGCTAAAAAGTGGTGGATTTGCCATAGAAATGTGTGCAGGAGGGAGAGGCCTTCCCTTGGGAATGACGCATTCCTGCAAGGATATCTCAGGGATGAGGCTGCATTTTGTGACACTTGCTTTATAATAATAATAATAATATAAAAATAATAAAATATAATAACCTTTCAATGTAATATATTATATTATAATATATTATAATATATTTTTATAAAATATACTTATATATAATTCTATTTATTTATATATAAAATATTTATGTAATATAATTATTATATTATAATATAATATAATAAATAAATATATATCATAAATAATATAATAAATAAAAATAACAATGAAAGATCACTTTCCTTTCACACTGAAATTTTATAAAATTTATAAAAATAGCAGCAAATTCAGAGCGTTTAAAACCCCGTTTTCTGCTTTTTTTTCCAGACCATCTCTGGGTGAGGTGAAACACAACTGGGCACAGAGGAGTCCCCTGTTCCTGGGGATGGCTGTGTTTGTGCAGGGTCTAGAAAATGTGTTTTAGGAGGAGCAGCTGAGAGAGCTGGGGGGGTTTATCTGGAGAAGAGGAGGCTCAGGGGGGACCTCATTGCTCTCCCCAACTCCCTGACAGGAGGGGGCAGGGAGGGGGGTCGGGCTCTGCTGCCATGTCCCGAGGGAAAGGAGGAGAGGAAACAGCCTTAAATTGGATATTAAAGATTCAGATGAGAGATCAGAAACAATTTTTCCCTGCAGGAGTGGTCAGGCCTTGGAATAAGTGTCCCAGGGAGGTGGTGGAGTCCCTGTGTCTGGGAGTGTCCCAGAGGTGTCTGGATGTGGCCCTTGGGGCCATGGATTGGGGGTGATCCTGGTGGTGCTGGGTGAGGGTGGCACTGGATGATCCTGGAGGGCTCTTCCAACCTTGATTTGCAGGGAAGCACCACGTGACAAACCTGACAGTGGTGGTGGCTCCAGCAGCATCAGTGAGAACATGGATGGAACGTGGATGGAACATGGATGGAACATGGATGGAACATGGATGGAACATGGATGTCCCTGCAGCTTCCCCACATCCCACACAGGAAGCCTGAGTTTGGGAACAACTTGATTTTTTTGCCTCTAAATGTCATCTATGTTTTTGCAACTATTATTCCATTTAAAAAGAAGGGAATCTGTCTTCCCAGCTGAAAGGAGGGCTGCTGTAGGAATTACTGACTGAGTGGGAAGGGACCCCCAAGGATCACCCAGTCCAAGCCCTGGCCCTGCCCAGGACACCCCAACACTCCCCCCTGTCCCTCAGAGCGTTGTCCAAACCCTCCTGGAGCTCTGGCAGCCTTGGGGCCGTGCCCACTGCCCTGGGGAGCCTGGGCAGTGCCCACCACCCTCTGGGGGAAGAACCTTGTCCTGAGATCCACCCTGAGACTGCCCTGACCCCTCCCTGCTGGGAGCTGCTCCCCGTGGACCACGAAGGACAGGACAACTCTCCATCCCTCCACAGATGGGAAGACACCCCCGAGGGATAACAGGGAAAGCAAGGGGGAGGCTCGTGGGCTTCCCAGGAGGTTGGTTGCACCACAAAGTGCCAGTGGTGGGCTGGCAGAGGGGATCTGCTGCCCCAGGGAGGGCCGGGGTGCCCCGGGCCAAACCTCCTCCCTCGGCCGCAGCGGCCGCAGCGCGTCCGGCTGTGGTCGGTGGTGTTCCTCATTTCCCAGAGGGAAGGCGGGCGGGCTCTCTGCCCAGCCCTCTGCTGACACTGTGCCAGGCAGCGTGGGCAACTTCCCCAGGGAAGCCCTGGAGCGGCAGCTCCACCACTGTGGTCCCTCAGAACTCCTCAGCTCCTCCTCGTCACGTGCATCCGTGACATCTCCGTGTCACAAACGTCGCCCAACAGTGATTTTCCTCAGAAAGGGGGGAAAAGTTGTGTTTGACAGCGAGCTCAGCAGTCCCTGGCAGTGCTGCACTGTGGCAGGAGGGTGGCAGGAGAGTTGGGGACACGGATTAGGGGGGATGGTGGCAGTGCTGGGCGAGGGTGGCACTGGATGATCCCGAAGGTCTCTTCCAGCCTGGGTGATTCTGGGATTCTGGGAGGATTCCCCATCAACCCACGTGGTGGCTGTTGGGTTGCACGTGGGCAGAGTGCCCTGGGTTTGGCTCCACATGAGGGTGCTGGGTAGTGACACGGCAAGAGCTGCCACCTGCAAGTCATTTTGGCAGCACCAACGTCCCCGAGGTGAGGGGAGAGGGTGGTGGGAGATAACAGGGGAAAGGGGTGGAGAAAAGGGCTGTGTCCCAGCAGCCACTCTGAAAATGTCTCCATCTGGCGCTGCTGAGGTCTGTGTGTGACCCCAAAAACACCCTCCACGGGAAGAACCTCCAGGTAACCCCAGCAGGGGAGGAACATCTTAACCCTTCACCTCCCAGACTCCAGAAACTGCACTGGCACCAAACTCTTCCTCCTGGAAAGGCAGGAAAACGTCCTGACGGGCTGGGAGAGCTGGGGGTGTTCAACCTGGAGGAGAGAAGGCTCCAGGGAGACCTCAAAGCCCCTTCCAGGGCCTAAAGGGGGTTATAAAAGGGAGGGAGAGGGACTTTTTATACAGGCAGAGCTTGACAGGACAACAGGGAATAGTTTTAAAATGCCGGAGGGCAGGGTGAGATGGGAAACTGGGAAGGAATTCCTGGCTGGGAGGGTGGGGAGGGGCTGGGATAGAATTCCCAGAGAAGCTGTGGCTGCTCCTGGATGCCTGGAAGTGTCCAAGGCCAGGCTGGATAAACTTGGAGCAAGCTGGGCTGGTGGAAGGTGTCCCTGCCCATGGCAGGGGGTGGCACTGGATGAGCTTTAAGGTCCTTCCCACCCAAACCATCCCGGAATTCCAGGATCTCTGGGTCAGACAAAGCCCATTTTTAGTCACTAAATTCACCAGCTGATCATGGCACATGTTCCAAAAAGTGACCCAGAGATGAAAAATCACCCCCAGGTCCCCCCAAAGTGCTTCCTCCAATTAAACCCTCACGCTCAGAGCTTTCAGAAAGATGAATTTTGGCAATGCTTGGTCGTTCACTGCTGATTTACACATTTCCTGCTCCTTCCTCAGGCACTGGGGGTGTTTTTTTTTAACCCTCATTCTCTCAGTTTTGAGGCCCAGATGGAGGAATCCAGCAGAAGAGGCTTCAATTATTTCATTTTCGTGGAGGTTAAAAAGGTTCTTGTAAATGACTGAAAGAAATAACTGGAAACCCAGTTAAAACAACTGGATAACAGATGGCAAAGCAAAGTGGTTTACTGTAAAGTGTTGCAGAGGAGAAGATCATTTACAAGAAGCAATTACACAAACATCCCCAAGCATCCAAGATCCCATAAAAGGGTTGCTGAGGTGGAAGCACATTTTCAGTCGTGGATTTTTGTGCTGGAGCAAAAAAAAATCAGAGCTTTCCTTTAAAATTTTTTTCCCCCTCATTCTCACTTTTTTTTAATCCCTTCCCTCTGCAAAGTCCCTTCTTTCCCAAAGGAGCATTAACATTTCTTGTCCTGGCCAGACAAACACTTTCTCCAATAAAATCTCTCACTTAAAATAATAATAAAAAAAAAATATATATATTTCTTTTTAATTTTTCATTCCTTTAATTCTTCTTTCC
Source organism: Pseudopipra pipra (assembly GCF_036250125.1). NCBI lineage: Eukaryota > Metazoa > Chordata > Aves > Passeriformes > Pipridae > Pseudopipra > Pseudopipra pipra. Next base: position 117,762,144 of record NC_087550.1, on the reverse strand, counting down.
TCTGGGGTTAAGGATCACTTAAAGACCAAGGAAGACAATGCCTGTCTCGTGGACATAAATAATTTTAACAAATCAAACCGCTGGAGTAACAACACATTTTTCTTCAGTACCATGACAGGAGACAGAAGGTGCCTCGTGCTGACATTTAGGAAACCAAACCTAGATCTGCCTTTACCTTTCCAAGCCCTTTTCATCCCCCCACCTAATCCGTTTTGTATAGATAATGGGAACATGACTTTCCTGTAGGATCCTGACGCAGCGATGAGTTAATAAGCCCAAAGCTGGGTGGCTGCAGACCAGAGTTCTTTCCCTCAGCTGCAAGAAAAACATTTCTCAAGTTGAAAAAAAAAAAAAAAAAAGGCAGTTCTGGCCAAGGATGGAGATTGAGAAGCTCCTGCTCCTCAAAGAAGGACCTGGAAAGAGTTTTGACAGGAAGTTTTCGCTGCAGCAAAAGGGCTTTGTGTGAAACTCCGAGCAAAGGCTGCAGAAAGATCTTTTCTGCACTCCCAGCCTGAATTTCATCTTCATTAGGTACCTGACACATCAAAGCCACAATTTCCCTGCTGCTTAATGGACAGCTGATGTGCTCCTTAATAACACATCAGCGGGTGCTCAGGGCTGAGCATCCATCATGGGCACGAGGAGAGGAGGGAGGACGGAATGACCTCGTTTTAATTAAGGGGTCTCGACTAAGCCACTGACCCAGATGTTGGTTCTGGGCCTAACTAGCACCACTCAGCTTAGTCATTAAGCTGCACCCACAGTTCAGGGAGAGCAAAGCTCCTCATGCAGAAAATTGCAGGATTAAAAAAAAAAAATAACCTGCCAAGGATGGGGGTCACGAACAAAAGCAGCTCTTGTGGCTCGGTGGCCAAGGGTGATTTTCCTCAAAAAGGGGGGAAAAGTTGTGTTTCACAGTGAGCTCAGCAATGCCTGGCAGTGCTGCACTGTGGCAGGAGGGTGGCAGGAGAGGTGGGGACATGAATTTGGGGGGGTCGTGGTGGTGCTGGGTGAGGGTGGCACTGGATGATCCGAAGGGCTCCTCCAACCTTGGGGATTCTGGGATTGTGGGAGGATTCTCCATCAAATATGAGGACACAGCACAGCAGGCACTGGGCAGATACTCCCCACCCCAGGCTTTCTGTGCTGCAGGGACTTTGCAGAAGGCTCCAGCTGAAGGGCCTGGTTACAAACCAGAGGGTGCTGGGCAGCACTGAAGTGGAAATGCTCTGGATAATGATGGGGGAGTAGTTTGTCACCTTCCAGGGGTGATAAGGGACAAGTGTCCTCCTCCAGCAGCAGGAGGAAGACAAAATCTTTTATGGAGGTCTCACCAGACCTCCAGCTCAGCCCTGAGGGGTGCATTTCACAGAACCATCAAGGCTGGCAGAGACCTCCAGGATCATCCAGTCCCACCCTCACCCAGCACCACCACAATCACCCCTAATCCATGGCCCCAGGGGTCACATCCAGACACCTCTGGAACACTCCCAGACACAGGGACTCCACCACCTCCCTGGGACACTTATTCCAAGGCCTGACCACTCCTGCAGGGAGAAATTGTTTCTGATCTCCAACCTGACCCTGCCCTGGTGCAGTTTGAGGCCATTTCCTCTCCCCCTTTCCCTTGGGAATGGCAGCAGAGCCCGACCCCCTTCCCTGCCCCCTCCTGTCAGGGAGTTGGGGAGAGCAATGAGGTCCCCCCTGAGCCTCCTCTTCTCCAGATAAACCCCCCCAGCTCCCTCAGCTGCTCCTCACAGGACATGTTCTCCAGCCCCTTCCCCAGCTTTGCTGCCCTTCTCTGAACACCCTCCGTGCCTGTTTGGTCCTGACTGATCCATCCCAGGGGGACACAAGCACCAGGAGGGGGATCTCTGCACTCCCCTGGCAGTGGGGACTGTTCTGGATGTGATGCCAGCCCATCATCCCCCCTGGAGCTCCTCTCAGGGAGGACAGAAGGTCTCAGCAGGGCCAGTCCCCCTCAGGCTCAGCTCTGCCCCAGGACTGCCATCAAACCCTCCCCCGGCACCAAACGAGTCGTTTCCTCCTTTTTTCCAAAAGGAGCTTTTTCCTCCTCATTTGTCACCAACACTTCTCCAAACCCCGGGTTGCAGAGCTTGGGGACAGCCCTTGGAATTGTCAGGCTGGGATAGGGAGGGTTTATGTCGGTGCTTTAGGTCTCTGCTGGGATAAGAGCACGAGGGCAGCCCGGCTACCGAGTAACACAGAGCAGGTAACCAAATTTAGAACAGTTGTTCACAGGACAAGTATTTTTGGCAGCCTGTTCCCGCAGTGAGTGCAGCTGTTAACATTTTCTCACCCACCTACACAGCCAGGACAGCCAGGACTGGGGTTTTTTTTTTAATAGAATGAACTGTATCCACTGGTGAAAGAAATTTTGTTGGAATCTGCTGCCTTCAGCAACCAGGCTCCCGGAGGATTTGATAGGAAACCCCTCTTAAAGGAACATTGGGTTGGTTTTTTTCTTCCCCCCCCCCCCGAGCTGTGCTGAAGGAATTGGTGAGGAGTTTTCCATCTTTTATTGACATGGACAAGCTGAGATTCAAAAAGCTCTGTCACGAGGAGCTTTTCCAAGGAAGTCTTTGTGCTCTGATGGTTTGAAAACTCTGGCTGGGAGTTGTTTCACTGCTTCCTCCCTTTTCTCCACCTGGTCTCCTAGTAAAGGGGGTGATGATGGATTAAAGCATGTGCTGAATTCCCCAAGGACTGGGAATGCACAGCTCCTCACCCAGGACTGGGGAACTGGCTGCAAACTGAGTGTCTCAATTTCTCCAGGCTGGGAGCTTGGCTGGAACTGTTTTCACCCTGATTTGGGTCTCCCTGCCCTCCTTTGGCTTCTGCCTTGTCCAAAGTGTTCCCCAAAAGGTCTGAGGGGAAAGTCAGGAGGTGAAATAACGTCCCAGGTGGGGATGTTCCGATTTCCCAAGCGTGGCTGTGAACCAGGAGAACAATTTTCCAGACTGGAGCATTTCCCTTCGAGAAGATTTCGGATCAGTGGCCAAGACAGCAGGGAAAGCTGTTCTGGGGCTGCTCTGACATCCAAAGGCAGCACTAACACACAGGGATTGTCTTACCTGCTGTCCCAGACACTGCTCTTTGCTTCCACTTTCACACTCCCTAAAAACTGGGATGGGAACAGCCGTGCTTGGAATTCACTCTTTACCCCACAGACCACAAAGCACCTCAGAGCCACCAGGAAAACTGGAATCCTGGAGTCCTGGAGTCCTTGTTATATGAGAGCTGTTAAACTCAGCTTCATGTGAGGATTAGCAGGTTAATCAGGAGCACAGGTTTTTTTCCTAATAATTGACCAGTAATTCCTTAATTTCCAGAGCACAAAAACAGCCAAGTCTCTCACAGAGTTCATTTTGATGGGAGTCCTGACTTTGTTGAGGATCATCCAGGAAGGAACCTGCTTGAGAAACACCCTGACATGAACCATCCCACCAACCAGGGGAGCAAAATGCTGACACCACCACCCTAATCCAGAGGGAAAAGGAGCTTTTGGAAGACAGCAGCTGCTCCCTGTGCAATCCACTGAGTTTTGCAGGCTGATATTTCAATGAGGGACAGAGAAAACAAGGTGCTGTCAGGATTGAGGCACAGATTAAAGCCTAAGGAAACCACAAGGAAAATGAAATTCAGACTAAATGTTTCCCATTCCATGTGGATTCCTGCAAAAAAAACCCTGCCTGTCTCAAGACATGGAAATCCATCCTGACAGAAATATCTGCATGCTGGAGGAACCCACTGGAAAAAGGAGTGGATGAGCAAACAGGGCAGTTGGACTGGGAAAGGCAGCTTGGAATGGGGGCACATGAGGAGCAGCCACGTGTTGGGAGAGCCCTGATCCCATTTCCCTGCAGATCCTCCTGAATGGGGGAGCAGAAAGGGGTGAGTGACTGACAGCAGGGGGAAATCACAGAATCCCAAAATCAGAGAGGCTGGAAGAGACCTTCAGGATCATCCAGTCCCACCCCAGCACCACCAGGATCACCCCTATTCCATGGCCCCAAGGGCCACATCCAGACACCTCTGGGACACTCCCAGACACAGGGACTCCACCACTTCCCTGGGACACTTATTCCAAGGCCTGACCACTCCTGCAGGGAGAAAGTGTTTCTAATCTCTGATCTGACCCTGCCCTGGTGCAGTTTGAGGCCATTTCCTCTCCTCCTTTCCCTCGGGACATGGCAGCAGAGCCCGACCCCCCTCCCTGCCCCCTCCTGTCAGGGAGTTGGGGAGAGCAATGAGGTCCCCCCTGAGCCTCCTCTTCTCCAGATAAACCCCCCCAGCTCCCTCAGCTGCTCCTCACAGGACATGTTTTCTAGAAATGCTGCTCTTTGTAGCAGCCCCGTGTTGGGATTCCCCAAGAAAAGTGGACATTGGTTTGGTCAGGATGGTTTTGGGCTCCTCCTCTGTGGCCTGAGCTGTTCTCCTGAGGGAAATGAGAACAGGTAAACACAGGAGTCACCTGGTGATGAGCCAGGAGGAGAGGGGAGTCTCTGGAAGTGCTCCAGAGGTGTCTGGATGTGTCCCTTGGGGCCATGGATTAGGGGTGATTGTGGTGGTGCTGGGTGAGGGTGGCACTGGGTGACCCTGGAGGTCTCTCCCAACTCTGCTGCCTCTGTGAAACACAAGGACAGTGGGAATGAGCAGCTTTTCACTGCACTGTGTTCAGTTGTTCACATCTAAACTTGGCTTCGGGCTGGAGCAGAGCAAGTGCTGCTGAGCCCCATCCCCTCCCAAGGGTGAACCTTTGGAATACTGGCCATGGTTTCTTTCCTTAGCCCTGGGTGTGGAAAGACATCTCACCAAAGTGTTCATGTCATCTGCAGAACTCGGGGCGGGAACTTCCCTCCCATGGCCTTTGGCTGAGTCATGACCAAACCTGAGACCAACTCAGCTCAACTCCTGACCCCCTGATTCCACGAGTGGGACATTTCCATGGATGTTGCAGTCAGGGAAAAGACCCATTTTTTAAGCCCTGTCTAACCTGGAGACACTGAGTTTTAAAAAGTTTGGGATACGGTTTCTTCTTCCACTTCCAAAAAAACTGCAGAGCCAACCACTGGTTTGGTGTCAACCCCATCACCCTGCTCCTGTTTTGTGTCATGTGGGAAGCACTGGACAGAAATGTCTTTCTGTTACTCCCCTGCCATGATCTGACGACCTTCCCACATCTTTGGGTTGTTGCTCATCCTGGGAAGAGGAGCTGGGGAGCCCTGGGACGCTCTCAGAGCTGCAGCCCCCGTGTGATTCATGCTCGGAGCACTCCTGGCTTTGGGGCTGCTCCTCAAAGCGAGGAAGGGTGAAAAGCCAACTCCACAACTGGCCTGCAACCAGCCAAGGGGGTAAAGGCACCTCGGGGCCCCATTTCCCAACAGAATTCAGTGGGGTGGGAGGGGAGGGATGGTGTAAATCACTGAGGCCTGTTTGTCTTGGCCTCTGCCCTCCCAGGGAAAACAAGCCTTGGCTGTCAGCAGCTGCTGCAACCGAGGTGCTGCTGATGTCATGAACAATCACACACAGTCACTGCCTCAAACACAAAACAGGGGCTCCTCTCTGCATTCTGAGGGGCCAGGAGTTTTCCCACAAGCCCTCCCGAGGCTTCGTGGTGCTCGAAAGCAGAACCAGGTCCCACAAAAGGCTGCGAGTCATGGAAGGGTTTGGGTTGGAAGGGGCTTAAAGATCATCTCATTCCAACCCCCCTGGTGGGCAGGGATGTCACTCACGAGATGTGACCCTTGGTGAGGTTCATTCAGGAGAGGTGGGAAGAGACAAGCCTTGTTTTCAGCTGGAATAACGAGATTTGCAGAGTTCTCTGTGCCTCTGTATTTCAACCCTCTGGATAAGAAGGATCTGATGTCACTTCTGCCTGCAAACTTCCAGGACAGAAAATCAGCAGCTCAGGCAATAAAGCTCCTGTGCCAAGAAAATTTAAGGGCATTGTGCTTTGGGCATTTGCATTTAAGCCCCTGTGCTTTGGGCTTATCCACAGGAAATATGAGTCTTGTTGGTGGACAGGGAAAAATCAAGAGGTGAGACCAGCCTTGGGCCTGTGTGTTAGTGAAGAATCAAGTCTTGGGATAGAGCTTTTAAAAATATCTCCCTGGAAATCACAGCCTGGTGCAGAAAGTCTTTATTTTCCCCGAGTTTCCCTCCCCAGTTCCCAGTATTGGCACAGCTTTTAAAATACAACTTTTCAAAGCAAATAAAAAAAGGAGAGGCAGCCCAGAAAGTGCACAGGAATGACCAGATCAAAGAGTTCTGCTGCACCCAGAGAATATTAAACCAGATGTTCTCCCAGGAAGACCATCGAGCTCCTTTTTTTTTTGCACCTCGAGAAAAGCAGCAGCTCCTCTTCGAAAGCAGCCCCTTCAAGGAAATTAAACTCAAATGTTCATGTGCAAGGTAGCAGAGAGAGAGAGAGAAAGAAAGAGAGAGAGAACTGTGGCTTTCTTCCCCATGGAGGCATATTTTTTATTGTTGGAGGCTCCTTAAAGAAGGCTTGGGTATGTCTGGCTGCTAATTGTTGAGTTGTCTAGACGGTGATGATATTATTACCAAGTTATGCACAGATCCTCACTTTGTCACTGTTTCCAGTGCTGCCTACACATATTGCTTCACTGAGTACTGTTGACATGTGCAAAAGCTCCCCAGATATTTCTTTTGCTCATTTAGACACGGATCCAGTCCGGCTTTGAAAAGCATTATGCGCTGAACCGGCTCTAATGTTTGAAGTGCCTCGTGGGTTAGAGCTGAGGGATGACAAAGGGAATAAGAAAGGCACCGTGGGCAGAGCTGGGTGGGTTTGAAGTACCTGGGAATAGAATAATGGGGAGATCTGAACATCTGCAGGGTGTGTAGGACCCTGCTCCAAGTCTCGCTGTCTCCAGGGTTTGTGTTCACCAGGGCCTGGAGATACCCAAGGGAAGGAAGAAAAGAAAATGCAAAAGGCCTTCTGAGACCTTAAGAAGGAATGTTGGTGGCCTTTCTAGGGTGGTTTGCAAAGGTAAGAAATGGTGACTGGCTGGAATTATCCCAGCAGGCAGAAATGTGACCCTGGGCAGAGTGAAGTCCCTGAGGAATGAGGGCACCTCACACGGGACTAAGAAATTCCCTGTTGGAGCCAGTCCAGAGGAGGCACCAAGAGGATCCCAGGGCTGGAGCAGCTCTGCTGGGAGGAAAGGTTGGGAGAGCTGGGATTGTTCAGCCTGGAGAGGAGAAGCTTTGGGGTGACCTGATTGTGGCCTTGCAGGGCCCGAAGGGGCTCCAGGAAAGCTGGAGAGAGACTATTTCCAAGGGATGGAATGACAGGAAAGGGGGAATGGCTTCAAACTGACAGAGAGAAGGGTTAGATGAGATATTGGGAAGGAATTCCTGACTGTGAGGGTGGGGAGGGTCTGGGATAGAATTCCCAGAGAAGCTGTGGCTGCCCCTGGATCCCTGGAAGTGTCCAAGGCCAGGTTGGAGCAACCTGGGCTGGTGGAAGGTGTCCCTGCCCATAGCAGGGGAGTGGAAGGAGAGGATGTTTAAGGTCCCATCCAACCCAAACCATTCCATGATTCTATGCCAGGTTTGTGATCCTGAGAACCTCCTCCCATCCCATGCTTGTCCCCCAGGGTTCAAAGCACCTCCCTCAGCCTGCTGCTCTCTCCACAGGGGTTGTTGCCTCTCTGAGATGCCTCAGCCCAGCTCAGGTCTCAAACCTGCCTTTCCTTAAACACCCTCTGTTATCCTCAGCAGAGCTGACCCCCCCAAAAGGAAGGAGTGCCCCAAAAACCATGACAGACACTCCAGGCTTTGTGCCTAAAGGTTTATGGAGGTGCAACTGGACCTTGACACAACGTGGTCCCACAGGATTCAGCAGGGCAACCCAAATATAAGCATATAAATAAACAATTTATTATGACAATATTTATACTAAAAGACCTTAATCAGAGTTATTTACTACACAGTAGGAGCTATAACCACTAGGAGAGTGCATTATTTTGTAACAATAATATTAAAACCAGCAAAACCAATTACTGAGTAGAGATTGATGTCACTCACCCAGGCCAAGGACTGTGGGCAAATCTCTTTTGCTCAAAGGTGTGACCTGGAGGAACATCCCCACTCAAGAAAGGGATCTCCACACACTCCCCAAGAGGAGTGATGCTAAAAAACCCTCCCACTAAAACCTGGGACTGGGCTTTCCCAGGATAAAGTCAGTCAGATGTTTCCAGGCCACCTGTGTCAGCTTCAGGTAAATTATCAGTACTTCCATCTGGTGGTTCCTTTATCAGGTACTTCCTCTGCCACATCCTCACCTGGGCCTGTTCCTGGCAGGATGTTTAACTCTGGAGTTGATGAATCAGCCTGCTTTCAACCTGTTCAACCCCAAAAGCAGCGTGACCTCCTCTCTTTGCTCACCACTGACAGCTTTGTAAACGGGGTGTTGTCGTTCCACTTGTTTTCCCCCCGCTCCAGGCTGAGCATCCCAATGCCCCTTTGGCTGGTCACATCATCATTCCTGAGCACCTTCTGCCTGAGGAAGGTTTCACAGGAAAAAATTTATTCTCAGTACGTGGCAGCACTATCAGGACTTCATTCCTTCCCTTGGAGTCCAACTCTTCACTTCTTTGCTCCCTGGGCACTCTTTAAACCTGGATGTGACAGAGGGTAGGAGGCACCAACAAACCTGGGGCTGGAAACAGCACCTGCATCACTGAGGGCACAGAACCATCAGGGTGGGTTGGGAGAGACCTCCAGGATCATCCAGTGCCACCCCAGCACCACCAGGATCACCCCCAATCCATGGCCCCAAGGGCCACATCCAGACACCTCTGGGACACTCCCAGACACAGGGACTCCACCACCTCCCTGGGACACTTATTCCAAGGCCTGACCACTCCTGCAGGGAAAAATGGTTTCTAATCTCTCATCTGAATCTTTAATGTCCAGTTTGAGGCCATTTCCTCTCCTCCTTTGCCTCGGGACATGGAAGCAGAGCCCGACCCCCCTCCGTGCCCCCTCCTGTCAGGGAGTTGGGGAGAGCAATGAGGTCCCCCCTGAGCCTCCTCTTCTCCAGATAAACCCCCCCAGCTCCCTCAGCTGCTCCTCACAGGACATGTTCTCCAGCTCCCTCCCCAGCTCTGTCCCCTTCTCTGGACATGCTCCAGTCATTTTTGAAGTGAGGGACCCAAACTGGACACAGGATTTGAGGTGTGGCCTCACCAGTGCTGAGGACAAAGGGACAATCCCTTCCCTAATCCTGTTGGCCACACTATTGTTGACACAGGCCAAGATGCCATTGGCTTTCTTGGCCACCTGGGCACAGTTTGGGCTGCAAAGGTGGGGCCATGTGGGGGCTTCACCTCTTCTTAGACAACAGCAGGCAATTATTTTGAAGAGGCTTAACCAGCAGGTGATTCCCAGCTGAGGTTCCAAGAACCTCCACAAGAGCTGAAGTCCATCGAGTCCCCTGGTGCTGCAGTGACAATGTGCTCACACTGGGACACTTCAGGAACACTTCCAGGTGCCACATCCAATGGAAAGGATATGCTGAGCAGACACAGGGATTTCTCTTCTCAGAGCAGAGTTAGACCTGAAGGGTTCAGAAGGATGCACTCACCTCTTTTTGGCAGAAGGTCCCCACGAGAGCCTGAAGTCACATCCTGTTCAAACTGGGAGCTGTGGTTAGAAAGCTGAATCATGAGCTCTATTCTGCTAACATTCTCCCTATTTTTATGTGGGATTTTTTTCCCTCTGCTTGCTCTCATTTCCCCTTTTCCCTTGTTATTTCCTCGCCCGCCCCGAGCGTGCGAAGGTTGTCGCTCGATCCCGGAGGAGCACGACCCGTGTTGTTCCCAAACCTGGGCTCTGTTTGGGTGTTTGACACGGAATTTGATGGGAACAAGAGACAGAGCCCCTCATCCTCCCTCCCCAGCCCCCAAAAACCCCTGTTTGACAGTGAACAAAGCCCATCACACGGCTGGGGGGAGCTGGAACGAGACGCTGAGTCATGAATTTTGGTGCTCTGGAGAAGTTCTGAATTACATCACCACTGGAGGAAAACTTAGACGAGTCTCTGTGTGGCCCAGTGGCTCAGGGGCCTGGGATCTGGTTTCTGGCTGGGCTGGTGGTGCTGGAGGAGGTGATTTGCTGCTCAGCTTCCCCCTCACACCCTTTCCATGCCTGGGATTTCACCTTCCAACTCCCCCCATCCCTGTGGGCTCGGGTCCGTCGATGGGAGACAGAGCTCCCAGGAGGAGACTCAGTCAAGGGGTTTAATGTTTTCCAAGCCCAGGTTTCTCTCCACAACATCCAGGCAGGGAAATAATGAGTGTCACATCATCTACCCGGGCTAAAAGGGTGCTGGGACCCCAAAAGGAGCCTTTGCATCCTTTTGAGCCACCCCAGTACCGACTCAAACCCACGACCCTCCTTTTACCTACAATAAGTAGATAAAGCCTAATTTTTCAGGTGTTTGATGCCTTTGCCACACATTGCTGAGCAAAGGAGTGGGATATTCCCTGGTGAGTGATATTCCCAGTGACAGGAGTCAGAGCTTGGTCTGGTCCAAGCATTTCCTGCCTTCATAGGAACCACAAAACATGGAAATTAAAGAAACGGCATCAAAACAGCAAATGTTTCAATAATCTCTCAACTCACTGATGTTCCCCTCATCTCCTCGTGTTTAGAATCACTGAGGTTGGAAAAGAGCTCCAAGGTTATCCAGTCCCTCTGCTCAGGGAGTTTTAAAGAGCAATTAGAAGGTTCCCCCTGAGCCTTCTTAAAGTTGGATGTTCAGACAACCCAGAACAGGAATTCCAAAGTCATATTCCCATTTTACATTTAGTTTTTGTGTGTTTTCATTGATTTTTTTTTTTTAGCTCTCCAGATGAACGTGCTATGAGGTTAAATCTCCTGTAACTACACCCAGAAAACCAGGAAAATATCAGAACACTGCGGGAAAAAAAGCAGAAAAAATAATTTTTTAACCATTCCATCTTCTAATAAAGTACAGAATCTACCTATGAAAAGTCAGAAGAGCTTTTAATTTATAAAACAGCACAGCTGTAAAATTGTATAAATACAAGTAGGATAATTACACCTATGCAAGGTTATTCCTAGATTCCAACCCGGTGGACTCAAGGAAAACAGACAAACATTTCTTTGCCATGAAGCACAGCAGAAACCTCAAATATTCCATTGTAATATTAATTTAATATGGTTTGTTTTGGGGACCTGTTGCTGCTGTTCTTCATTAGTTTGGAAGCCACACAAGCTCGAAGTTGAGGGGAATTTTTTTTTCCTAAAATCACTCAAGAATCTTTCACTGGTGCCTGGGGTTTCTTTTGTATCGGGGTTTTTAGGTTAAGAAAGAGAGGGTTTGAATATTAAGAATATTTTCCGAGTGTGTTAAGAATGGTTGGATCAACAGCCCTGCCAGGAGAGTTAAAAACTTGTGGTCAGAAGCAACGGGGTGGGTTTGTGACTGGTTTGTGTGCAAAGGTATTCTCAGCTCATCATTCATTTTTTACAGTGGTTTATTTTGTGGTTGAGCCTCCTCGGTTTCAAAGAGCAGGGAAGATTTTTGTTTTCAGGTTGACCTTTCACTGGCCTTTTTATTTTTTATTTTTTTTTTTTTTTTATTTTTTATTTTTTATTTTTTAATTAAAATACTGGGGAAAAACGAGCAGGATGGAAGATGGAGCAAAATCAGTAAAATAGGGATAGGGATGTTTTAAAGCATAAATGACTTTCTCCGGGTAAGGTTTCTTATGTGTAAAATAAACTGTGGTTTGGGTTTTAGAAACTGAAAGCCCGGGATGGTTTTTAGCACTCTCTGACTGCAAAAATGAAGGAGTGTTTTCCAAGGGCTTCAGAAATGACACATCTTCAGAGAAAGAAAAGAAAAAGGATGTAAAATTTCACAGAATCCCAAAATGGTTTGGGTTGGAAGGGACCTTAAAGGTCATCCAGTGCCACCCCTGCCATGGGCAGGGACACCTTCCACCAGCCCAGGTTGTTCCAAGCCCTGTCCAACCTGGCCTTGGACACTTCCAGGGATCCAGGGGCAGCCACAGCTTTTCTGGGCAACTTCTCCCCACCCTCAAAGGGAACAATTTCTTCCTAATATCCCATCTAGCCCTGCACTCTTTCAGCTTATATTTTATATATATATATATTCATTGAGAAATTTATATTTCCCAATAAACTGCGATATTCCCATAAATGCAATTTTTTCTCTTGCCAACCACTTGTCATATTTTTCCCTCCTTCTCTTACCCAGTGGTTTCTCTTCCTGGCTGATAGCTGTGAGTTATCCAGGAGAATTCAAACTCACCTCCCCAGAAATCCTCTGCCGTGTTTACACCTGACATTCTCCGGGAGTTTTTCTCGGGAGAAATGATGATCATCCCTTCACTCCTTCACTTAAACGACCTCCTACGAGCTCCTGAATAAATCTCTGTTCAGCCCAGGAGCAGGAGCTGCCTCCGTGTCACATCCCAGGGAGATCCTCTGCCTGGTTCACGCCACAGGAGCTTTTTCAAGGCCGAGTTTTACACCCCGTAGGAAACACGAGAGCAATGTAAACACCTCCCTGCTGCCAAAGCCCCAGAGGCCTGCCTGAAAAAGCGAAATGAGCTGCCCTCTTTGCTTTTTCCTGCTGCTCCCTGTCAAAACAGGCAGCTGGTGACATAGATCACCCTCCTAGAGGTTGGGATTTTCCTTCTGGGGATCCTCCAGCACTGCAGTTTTTATTGCTGTTATCCTTAGGACAAGGGAGAAAACACACAAAAAAAACTTAATCCATGTCCTCAGGATGCCTCTGGAACACTCAGACACAGGGACTCTGGGCAGCACTGAAGTGGAAATGCTCTGGAAAATCACTGGGGGAGTAGTTTGTCACCTTCCAGGGGTGATAAGGGACAAAGTGTCCTCCTCCAGCAGCAAGAGGAAGACAAAATCTTCTTGTGGAGGTCTCACTAGACCTCCAGCTCAGCCCTAAGGGGTGCATTTCACAGAACAATCAAGGCTGGCCCTGATCCTGGAGACCTCCAGGATCATCCAGTCCCACCCCAGCACCACCAGGATCACCCCTAATCCATGTCCCCAAGGGCCACATCCAGACACCTCTGGAACACTCCCAGACACAGGGACTTCATCCACCAGGTCCCTGGGACACTTATTCCAAGGTCTGACCACTGCTGCAGGGAAAAATTGTTTCTAATCTCTAACCTGAACCTGCCCTGGTGCAATTTAAGGCCGTTGCCTCTTGAGCAGGGTTTAGTCCTGCTAGAAATTAAAACAGGGGAGTAAAACCTGGAGTGGGAATCAGTTCAGCTGGTGGAAGAGGTGCAAAAATCCACCTGCAGCGGAGATGGTTGGGTTTCATTTCATCATTTCACCCCTCAGTGCTGCTCTCTTGGGCTGGAACTGCAGCACAAAGCCGTGTTTCTCCCCCCAAATCCCCAAACATTATCACCCTCCGTTGGTTTGTGGTTTCCCAGCTGCAACTTTAACTATCTACCGGTGAAAATTTGCAGGTTTTCTGCAGCAGAGCTCCCACCTGAATTTGCAGGACTGAAAGGCATTACAACATTCCCAGCCAGGGCTTTGCTCAGCACCTCTCTCTCCCTCTCTCTCTCTCCCTCTCTCTCTCTCAGCAAGGTGTTTACATCAACCAAAATGGAAAAATTACCGCTCCGGGAAAACGTTTCCCGGCCGGATGAGGTTATGATTTCCAGCATTCCACACGCTGCTTGCACACGTCAGGAGGGGGACTTTCATCCCTGCAGAAGAAGGATGAGCTTGTGGTTTAAACCACGGGAGCAGGACTCTGGGAGGGCTCCGTGGCTCGGGGAGAAGGGGCACTGTCTCAGCTTTGTGCTGAACCTCCTCCTCCTCCATCTTCTCCTCCTCCTCCTCCATCTTCTCCTCCTCCTCCTCTGTTTTTTGGCAATGCCAGTGGTTGGGATGCTTCCCACTCCCTCCTTCCTGGAGTCCTGGGAGAGAGGACCCCTGACCTCAGCAACAGCAACACCTTCCACGTGCCTGGTGCTTCCTCTGCCTCCCTCAGCTCCGGTGACTTCGCTTCACCGATTCCGGTCCCACATCTCAAGCTGAACTTTGGAGATCTCCAGCTGAGATGAAACACGTCTCCAAGACACACAGATGTTACAGCAGGTCTGGAATTACGGTGCATGAACCGATTTCATCTTTGTTTAACTCCAGACCCAGCCTGGTGTGACTAATGGTTTGAGTGGAGATTAATAGATCTTTACACAGTTGAGGGGAGATTGTCATTAAAGCTGAGCTCAGGCTGAAAAAGCCCACAAAGATTTATGTGTGGAGCAGTTCTTTTAACTCTGAAAATCTCCCTTATTTTAAAAACTCTACAAAGGCAAGAGCTTAAAGACTTAGCAGCTTTGTAAGGAGCAGGTACCAGCAACCACTGCACAAAATAAACCTTCTCTGCCAGGTGCTTGAAGATAAGGCAGAACTTTTGGAAGAGCAGGAAAAAGTTTGAAACTTCTGAGGCTTCTCTTACATGAAAGTCATAAAATCCCAGAATGGTTTGGTTTGGAAGGGATTTTAAAGCTCATCCCATTCCACCCCCTGCCATGGGCAGGGACACCTTCCACCAGCCCAGGTTGCTCCAAGCTGGCCTTGGACACTTCCAGGGATGGAGCAGCCACAGCTTCTCTGGGCAACCTGTGCCAGGGCTTCACCACCCTCAGAGCCAAGAATTCCTTCCCAATATCCCATCTAACCCTGCTCTCTGCCAGTTTAAGGCCATTTCCCTTGTCCTGTCCCTCCCTGCTTTTCTGACAACTGTGGTGGTTAAATGTTCAAGGCTTTGACAGCACAGGGTGCCCAGAGAAGCTGTGGCTGCCCCTGGATCCCTGGAAGTGTTCAAGGCCAGGTTGGATGGGGTTGGAGCAACCTGGGCTGGTGGAAGGTGTCCCTGCCCATGGCAGGAGGTGGCACTGGATGGGCTTTAAGGTCCCTTCCAACTCAAACCATTTTGGGATTCTGGGATTCCAGCTGTGACCACCGGGCTCAGGACAGCGGTGCCTCCCAAGGGGCAGTGGGACATCTCACCACTGACCTGAGCAATCCCTCCAGAGATTCCCAGACCCTCCAGATCCTGCTCCTCCAGCACCACAGCTCCTGTTGGAGGTTTAGTGCCCAGGGCTGGTCGGTCTGTGCCTCAGCCAGAGGGATGGTTGGGATGGGAGGACTCTGAATGGGATGGGACGATTCTGGCTGGGATGGGAGGGCTCTGGTTGGGATGGGAGGGTTCTGGCTGGGATGAGAGAACTCTGGCTGGGATGGGAGCGTTCTCATTGGGATGGGAGCGTTCTGTTTGGGATGGGAGGACTCTGGCTGGAATGGGAGGGTTGTAGTTGGGATGGGAGGACTCTGGTTGGGATGGGAGGGTCCTGGTTGGGATGGGAGGACTCTGAATGGTATGGGAGGGTCCTGGTTGGGATGGGAGGAATGTGGTTGGGATGGGAGGGTTCTGGTTGGGATGGGAGGATTCTCGTTGGGATGGGAGGGTTCTGGCTGGGATGGGAGGATTCTGGTTGGGATGAGAGAATTCTGGCTGGGATGGGAGGGTTCTCATTGGGATGGGAGGGTTCTGGCTGGGATGGGAGGGTTCTCATTGGGATGGGAGAGTTCTGGTTGGGATGGGAGAGTTCTGGCTGGGATGGGAGGACTTTGGTTGGAATGGGAGGGTTCTGGTTGGGATGGGAGAGTTCTGGTTGGGATGGGAGGACTCTGGCTGGAATGGGAGGGTTCTGGTTGGGATGGGAGAGTTCTGGTTGGGATGGGAGGACTCTGGCTGGGATGGGAGGACTCTGGCTGGGATGGGAGGATTCTGGCTGGAATGGGAGGAATCTGTTTGGGATGGGAGGGTTCTGGCTAGGACGGGAGGGTTCTGTTTGGGATGAGAGGACTCTGTTTGGGATGAGAGAATTCTGGCTGGGATGGAAGGGATCTTGCTGGGATGGGAGGGCTCTGGTTGGGATGAGAGGACTCTGGCTGGGATGGGAGGACTCTGGCTGGGATGGGAGGATTCTGGCTGGAATGGGAGGAATCTGTTTGGGATGGGAGGGTTCTGGCTAGGACGGGAGGGTTCTGTTTGGGATGAGAGGACTCTGTTTGGGATGAGAGAATTCTGGCTGGGATGGAAGGGATCTTGCTGGGATGGGAGGGCTCTGGTTGGGATGAGAGGACTCTGGCTGGGAGGGGAGGACTCTGGCTGGGATGGGAGGGCTCTGGCTGGGATGAGAGGACTCTGGCTGGGATGGGAGGGCTCTGGCTGGGATGGGAGGGCTCTGGCTGGGATGAGAGGACTCTGGCTGGGATGGGAGGGCTCTGGCTGGGAGCAGAGCTTCCCGGAGCCTGGAACAGCTGATCTCATGGCTGCTGACTGAAAAGCGGATGTGAATTGGCAGCTCCAAAGGGAAGCCAGGCCAGGATCTGCTGCACTGGGATATCTGTCAGGAGCAGAGCTGACATCCCTGCTTAAAAATAGCACTGCTGGGAGAGCAGGGAAGAGCAAGCACTGAAGGGTGAAAGCACCAAGGCTGAGGTTTTCAGGGAGAAAACCATCCAATTCCCTTTAAAATTAGGAGGTAATATGTTTCCCAAAACTCCCAGGCACCTAAAAAAGGAATCCACAGCTATTTTTGAACTGGGAAGGCAGAGGTGGGAATGGATGGGACAAAGCTATGACACAAACCAGTGGATTACCCCCAATAAAACATTTTTTTCTTCATATTTAGACTCTGAGCTTGGTGCTACAGTAAATTTTCAAAGCATTAGCAATTAATGCAGTACCAATATAATTAATCCACACTAAAATCAATTGTAATTTAGTGCTGTCTCATGGTGAGAGAAGGAACAAAAAAGAAAATTCCTGTGGCCAGAATTGATACCCTAAACCCAGTTTTTAAAGATACCAGTCTGGAAAATAAACACCTCTGGTTTGTGTCAGCCCGGGCAAAGAGGTGATTCATATGAAATATATGGAATTCTCAGTAAAGAATTATCCTGCTCTGAAATTCCAAAAGGTTTGCTGCCCTTCCAACCCAAACCACTCTGGGATTCTGGGATTCCATGACATAAAGTCCAAATAAGACCCTCTGATTTAGACAAACAAACAAACAAACATCACCCAAAAAGAATACATTCTTTTTATTCATATTTCTATATATAATATATATATAAAATACATATATTTGTATTTATATTTGTATATATATTTATTTTTATATATATTTATATATATTTATGGGTATATTTATTTTTGTAATAAAATATTATTTTTATTTATTTCAGTTGCTTCATCACTGCAATTTCTATGTCCCACCATTTGCTGTTCACTTTTTTTACCTGCAAGGAAAACCCCACAGTTTTGCCTCGGAAATGTTATTTATCTACCTGAGAATGCTCCATTCTGAAAGCTGAAAAAACAGATCAATTCAGGGGAATTTTTACTATTTGGGGTGTCTGCCAGCGTGAAAAGACTAAAAAATAAAAAATTATTTAAAATATATAATATAACTATAAATATAAATTAAAATAATTTAATTTATGTATTTTATATGTAAAATTTTTATATTTTATAAATTTTTATAAATTTTATATATTTTATACATTTATATATTTTATATATAAAATTTTTATATTTTATAAATTTTTATACATTTTACATATTTTATAAATTTTATATATTTTATAAATTTTATAAAATTTTATATATTTTATAAAAGTATAAAAATATATTCATGCCACAGGTATTTTATAAACACTTGTTTGGCAATAACCAACCAGAGAGCACCTTGTGACCCTCAAGGATGGGGATTAAGGGGATGATGACCCCAAAGACACTCTGTTAATGCAACATTTCTGAGTGTGATTTTCTTGCACTGTCAAGAGCAATATGCCAGAAACTTGATCCCTGGGGACCATCCAAGGCTGAGCTCCTAAAAAATGCCAGTCATGCCAGTCATGGCAAGGCATGGGATGGCTTGTTTACCCTCTGGAATCACTCCCCCGCTCCTCTGCCTTCTGAAGTTAAAAAACACCACTCCCTGAAGTAATTGGGTTTGTTTTGCCCAGAAATGTGCTCCCCACGTTTCAACAGAGCATTCCAAAATATCCCTGAAATCCTCTGCTCTTATCTCTTGGCTCTCTGGCTTCGTGCAACGTTCTCCACGACGACCAAGTGGCAGCAAAGTCCAAAATTAAAGCCCCAGACAAGAGCAGGGGATGGAAGTACCAACACGAATAAGGAGAAACACGAGGAATTTTTATCTAGGAAAAACAACTTCCTGAGCAAAGAGGCCACTTGAAACGTTCTACCAGACTTCATTAACTTCCTGCTGAGCTGGGGTTCTGGAAATGGCCCACAAATATTTCTTCTTAGGAAGGAATTCTTCTCTGTGAGGGTGGTGAGGCCCTGGCCCAGGTTGCCCAGAGAAGCTGTGGCTGCCCCTGGATCTCTGGAATTGTCCAAGGCCAGGTTGGACGGGGCTTGGAGCAACCTGGGCTGGTGGAAGTTGTCCCTGCCCATGGCAGGGGGTGGCACTGGGTGGGTTTTAATGTCCCTTCCAACCCAAACCATCCTGGGATTCTGGTTCTCTGATTCCAAGACAACATGAAAAGAGAGATTCCTGTTAAGAGCTGGGTCCAAGAAGCTGCTCATTGTTTACAGGAACTATTATTAAGGAGTTACAGAAAATGGGATTTCCATTTTTGCTTGACGATTTCCAGTTTTGGTTGAAAATTTCCAGTTTTGGTTGAAATCCATTCTTTTTTGGCAGCCTTTATCTATAGATGGACAGGTAGACATTGCTTCACCATGGAATCATGGAATGGTTTGGGTTGGAAGGGACCTTAAAGCCCATCCAGTGCCACCTCCTGCCATGGGCAGGGACACCTTCCACCAGCCCAGACTGCTCCAAGCCTTCTCCAGCCTGGCCTTGGACACTTCCAGGGATCCAGGGGCAGCCACAGTTCCTCTGGGCAACCCCTCACCCACAACTGAAGTCCTTTTCAACCCCCTAGAATGATCTGAATACTGGATTATTTACGTGGTCATTATTTCACCTTTGATCCCTGGCACCACGTCCCACAAGCGTTCACTGCATTGAGGTTCAAAAGTTCCTCTCTGGGTTCTTTTGCCACGAAAGCTCTGAGAAAATATTATTTTTATTTCCTTCATCGCTGGAATTTCTATTTCCCACAAGGAAACACGAAACAGTTTTGCCTTGGAAATCCTATTTGTCTACCTGAGAATGCTCAGTTAGGAAAGCTGAAAAAAAGAGGTGAAATCAGTGGGGTTTTTACTGTTTTAAGTGTCTGAGAGTGTGAAAAAAAATCGCCATTTTTGAAAAAAATAAGCCAACATGAGGCTGTTTTAATGTGAGAGCATCGACCATTGTTTCACCAGAAGTGAGTCACGGTCTAACTCTTCCCAAAGAGCCTGTGTGGGGATGGGAGGGGGGTGATGAGCCCCAGACACTGCTGTAATCTGTGGAGATGTCTGGAACAACCAACACTCTCCCTAATGAGACCTCAGAATTGTCTTGATGATCTTCTCTAATTGCTCTTGTATAATTGGAAGATGCTGCAGCCCCTGCTCTGAGCACTTCAAAAATGCTAATCTGCACATTGTGTGACTAAGGCTCTAATTAAGGGAGGGGGTTGGTGATTTTGGGGGGTTTGGTTTGTTTTGGTTTTTTTGCAGTCTTGATTATTTAAGGAAGAAAACAACGTAAATTCACTGGCCAGATATATCAATTATCAAATTGCTGATATAAAGCACCACAGAACAACAAAATTTTTCTGTCTGACTGCTTTAAAAGTGGTTATTTGCTGTCAGGATTTACTCTATACTGAGGTTATCTCCTCAATGAACTGACCCTCATTCATGAAGGGATTTGCCCTGTTAGTAAAGGAACAACCAATGTTTCCTAATACTTAACTTGCTTCCACTAAATTAACAGGTATCCCCAAAATTCTCACCTTCAGGCAGCACCCAAATAACCAGAAAAATCCCCTGTGAAAGCTGATTAAAAAGGTAAATATTTGTGCTGGGGAGGCCTCAAGGGAGGCCTCGTTGTGGCCTTCCAGGACATGAAGGGTTCTAAAAAGGAGGAAGAGAGACTTTATATGGGCAGAGTGACAGGAAAAGGGATGATGGTTTTAAACTGACAATTTAAACTGACACATTCCACCAGCCCAGGCTGGACACTTCCAGGGATCCAGGGGCAGCCAAAGCTTTTCTGGCCAACCTGTGCCAGGGCCTCCCCACCCTCACAGGGAGGGATTTCTTCCCAACATGCCATTTAACCCTACTCTCTGTCAGTTGGAAGCCATTCCCCCTTGTCCTGTCACCCTTGGGAATAGTCTCTCTCCATCTGGGGTCCTGTGCCTGGTTAGTGACATGTGAGGGGAACTTCACAATGTACCACAGAATCATGGAATGTCCTGAGGTGGAAGGACCCACAAGGATCATCCAGCCCAAGCCCTGTCCCTGCCCAGGACACCCCAACACTCCCCCCTGTCCCTCAGAGCGTTGTCCAAACCCTCCTGGAGCTCTGGCAGCCTTGGGGCCGTGCCCACTGCCCTGGGGAGCCTGGGCAGTGCCCACCACCCTCTGGGGGAAGAACCTTGTCCTGAGATCCACCCTGAGCCTGCCCTGGCCCAGCTCCAGCCCTTCCCTGGCTCCTGTCCCTGCTCCCAGAGGTCGGAGCTGCCCCTCGGGAGGAGCTGCAGCCCCAGCTGAGCTCTGCCCTGGGGCTCCTCTGCTCCAGCTGCACCAGCCAAGTGCCCTCAGCTGCTCCTCGTGTGGCCCCTCCAGGCCCTTCCCCATCCCCGGGTCCCTCCTTTGGACACTCTCTAATGGCTTTAGACCTTTCTCATGTTGTGGTGCCCAAAACTGCCCCCAGAACTTGAGGTGAGGCCACCCCAGTGCAGAGCAGAGCAGAGCAGGACAATCCCCTCCCTCAGTGCTGAGCTGGATGCCCCACAGGACATGGTTGGCCCTCCAGTGAAGGATCTGTGGTACAACTCTTCTCTCAGGACTTCATTTCTCTCTTGGTATCAACACATCCTTCAGACTGCACAGCTGACAGGGAGATTAAAACTGCTGCTCTCCAGGTTTGCTGCTGGAAAACCAGGAAATCCGGTGGGTGTGACTGAGTTGGAAGCAACAGAAATCTTGAGCTTTGTCCTGGAGAACGTCTGTCAGTCCTGCTGTCAGACATTGCCCACAGGATCTGTGCTGCCCCAGGCAGCTGGGCAGAGAGTGAGGCTGGGCAAGGAGAACCACATGCACAGCACACAGTGTACATCCCTGATAGTGCTGGAGTCCCAGAATCCCAGAATCACTGAGGTGGGAAAAGAGCTCCAAAGTCATCCAGTCCCCCCTGTGCCCCATCCCCACCTTGTCCCCCAGCCCAGAGCACTGAGTGTCACATCCAGGCCTTCCTGGGACACCTCCAGGGCTGGGCACTCCAAACCTCCCTGGGCAGCCCCTGCCAAGGCCTCACCATCCTTTCCAGCAGGAAATTCCCCCTCCTGTCCCACCTGAGCCTCCCCTGGCACAGCTGGAGGCCGTTCCCTCTCCTCCTGTCCCTTGTTCCCTGGCAGCAGAGCCCGACCCCCCCCGGCTCCCCCCTCCTGTCAGGGGGTTGCAGAGCCAGAAGGTCCCCCCTGAGCCTCTTTAAATTAAACCTTTCCACACCTGGTCACCCTTCTGCTCCTCCTGGAATTCTGTGCCACAGCCTCAGGCCTCAGAGGGCTGGGATTCTTCCATAGTTTCCAACCTAAATCTACCTGTGGCCAACAGAATTCCATTCCTCTCAATATCAACATCATCCTTTGATAAAGTCCTGCTCTTTTCCTGTGTGTTGTTCCCTCTCCAGGTGCTCCAGGAGAGCACTAATATCACTTTTCACACCCCTTTCAGAGGTGAAGATGAAGAAATTCCTCCTCCTGTCCAAGCTGAGCCTCCCTTGGCCCAGTTTGAGGCCGTTCCCTCTCCTCCTGTCCCTTGTTCCCTGGGAGCAGAGCCTGACCCCCCCCCCCGGCTCTCTCCTCCTGTCAGGGACTTGCACAGAGAAGTTGGAATATTGGAATATTGGTCAAAAAGAGGATAAGGGAAAGAGTATGAGCACGGCAGCCTTATTACCCTTTGTGATCACTGCCATCAGCAAAGCTTTGTGGTGTTTGCCACATTCATTCCCAGTTTTAATGATTTTTTCTTTAGGAGCACAAAAGCTCCGGGAGATGGAATCTGGCACTTCATCATCTCCCTCGTAATCTCCTTTATCGAAAATGTGTTAATTTGGAAAAATAAAAAGGAGGATAAAGGGATGATTTATGAACACACATAGGCTAATAAATAAGCTTATAACCTTGCAAAAGAGCCATTGTTAAATATGTTTTACATTTGAAGGGCCGTAAAATTTTTAAAGAAAGCTCCGCTGAGTCTGGTTTTAATGAAGTCTTTTGTCTCTCCAAGGCAGCATATTCCATGTGGAGAAGGTTATTTCCCCCCGTTTCTGACACAGTTAACTCTCCCAGAGATAGCCAGGCCACTTGTTCTAGCTGCTGGATGTTGTTCTTTCCCAAAAGGAACAAGAAATCCCACTATTCCCACGTTCCCTGAGCATCGCTGGTGGCCGCCAAGCCACGTGTCAAGTGTGGAGAGTTGGGATCTCTCCTGAGTAAACATTCAGTGCCAAAAACATGATTAATGGTCCCAAAGGGGTGAAAAACCAGGCCTTATCCTCTGTGTTCATGCCCAGCAAGCACATGCAGGCTGCTTGTCCTTCCCTAAAGCTGATTTGTCATCCCCTCCCAGTTCCCAATTCCCAGAATTCCTTCTGCTGCTTCCCAATTATTTCCTTGACCCTCAGGTGTACGACTCCTTGTTTTGGGGTTTTTTTCCCCTGTGCTATTCCCCGGGGGAAAGACACAATTTGTGTGCCAAAAGGTGGTTTGTTTTTTTTAGCTGTCCTGCTCAAAACAAACACAAACTCGAGTCCCTGAGGTTGTCTGTGCATTCCAGCAGCTGAAAATGAGCAGCACTCCTCGAAGTGTTAACTACACTTTAAAATGAAAATGTTATAAAAGCTGCTCATAGGCTGGAAAACCAAAGTCTGTTGTGAATTCAGGGTGTAACTGCTGTGGAGCTCGTTGGGCTCGAACTTTTAATTAAAATGTGGAGCACCAGAGGGCCATTGCAGTCTAGAGGATAAAAACACTCTGGTAAAAAGTAGAGTTTGGGAGGTGGAAATTTAAGGTGCAATTCTTTCTCTCTCAGTGGAGCACCAAGCCCTTCTCACTGGAGCTTGGGTAGGAGGGAGTCCATCAGTTCCCTGACACTTTTCCTTTCTCCCAAATGACAGTCAGGCCCTACATGTGAGTAACTTCTGCTCATCCCATGCAACTTTTTAAGCTGGTTTTATCTCTTGCACCTTTTCTTCCAGCTCCCTGAGCACTCAGATACATTCTGCCTGCTTTTGTGGAACAGCTTTATCCATCATTTCTCCTTCACAGTCTGCTCATCATGGAACCACAGAATGGTTTGGGTTGGAAGTGACCTTAAATGTCCCCTCTTTCCACCCCCCTGCCATGGGCAGGGACACCTTCCACTAGCCCAGGTTGCTCCAAGCCCCGTCCAACCTGGCCTTGGACACTTCCAGGGATCCAGGGGCAGCCACAGCTTCTCTGGGCAACCTGGGCCAGTCCCTCCTCACCCTCCCAGCCAGGAATTCCTTCCCAATATCCCATCTAACCCTACTCTTTGTCAGTTTAAATCCATTCCCCTTGTCCTGTCATTCCAACCCTTGCAAATAGTCTCTCTCCAGCTTTCCTGGAGCCCCTTCAGGCCCTGCAAGGCCACAATCAGGTCACCCCAAAGCTTCTCTTCTCCAGGCTGAACAATCCCAGCTCTCCCAGCCTTTCCTCCCAGCAGAGCTGCTCCAGCCCTGGGATCCTCTTGGTTCCTGCTCTGGCCTCTCTCCAGCAGCTCCATGTCCTTGCTGGGCTGTTCCCCAGGGCTGGAGCAGCTCTGCAAGGAGGTGTCACAACAAAGTAGAGGGGAAAATCACCTTCCTCAACTTGCTGTTGATGCATTATTTTATTCTCAGCTGTCTCTTGCCACTGTGAACATTTCTAGGCTTGGTTAAAAGCTCAGAACCAGCCCAAAGCCCATCCTAGTCAAGCAGGAGGACATTTGTACCAGTATTTGTCTCCACTGGTCCCCCTGTGCTTGGTAACTCCTCAGGGCAGAGGAACAAAGGCTTGTGAAGCAAAAAATTGGTGATGCCTCCCTCTCCTTGTCCTGCAGGGGAATGTGAAGTTCAGATGCTCCTGACGAGCTCCTCACCCTGAAGAGAAAAAGCTGAGAGGAAGAAAAGAGCCGTAACCCGAAGACGGCCGTGGTGAGTCACAAAACCACTTGAGGTGCTTTTGAGGGAGAGCATCTCGTGTGTCATCCTTTGCTGGTGGCTGAGGCTGAAGCAGAGAATCTGGTCCTGCAGGGATTCAGAGAAGCCTCCAACTACTTGGCTTTGAAGTGAAGGGTGGCCTTTGGCACTGCAGGAGCTCTCCCTCCTCCGTGTGGGTGTAGCTTTGGCAGCCACTTTAAACTCCTTGCATACCCTAG
The DNA here is from genome assembly GCF_036250125.1 of Pseudopipra pipra. NCBI lineage: Eukaryota > Metazoa > Chordata > Aves > Passeriformes > Pipridae > Pseudopipra > Pseudopipra pipra. The sequence goes on along the minus strand of NC_087550.1, from coordinate 117,737,435 downwards.
ACCTGCTCCTTGCCCTTCCCTTTCTCCTTCTGGAAAAGAATGTGTTTATTACCCCTTGGCATGCCCAGGGATGGCTTTGTTTCAGCTGAGTCTGTGCCTTCTTTGACTCAAGGAGCGCTTGCTCCCATTCCCGAAATTTTGGAGCCCGAGGTGAGCCTCTTGCATCAAGCAGGATTCACACAATCCCGGGACATCCCACGGGAAATCTACACTAGGAGCAGGTAAACATTTATTGGACCAGTTCAAAGGCTTTGAACAGGGACAGAATAAAGGCTGAAGAAGGAAAACATCCACGGTTCACAAAGCTGGGATTCCACTCCCCTCCCGGGGCAGGAGATGGACAGGCCACGCACTGGAACACATTTTCAGCAGCACAGGCCCGGGGATAATTTATGGGAGTTTATAATGCTAATTCCTAATGTTCCAAATGTTATATCCTGTGCAGAGGTGGGCAGAGTAATGAAGCATTAAGTCTGGCTGCAGCTGAAAACCTGGCTCTGTCTCGGCTCTGTGCCCGCGACTGAGAGAGAGTCGGGACAGAGCCAAGGAGCTGAAAACTGTCTGGCATCGCTTCCTGACGGTCACAGCGACCCAGGGAGCACACAGGGGGGGTGTGAGGGTGTGTGTGTCACACACAAGTGCCACATCCACGTTTTCCTGCTGCCTGCTCCCCACCAAAGCTCCCACAAGCTCAGGGATGAAGCCGAACGTTTGGCTTGTCAAAGCCGAGCCTGCACCTTCCGACCTTTTGGCTCGTGCTGCTCAGACAAGAATTAGAGACATCTTTCAGCAGGGCCTAACTGGGCCTGGGAGACACAAAGGAGGGTTCCTCCCCCTTCCAGAGGTAAACTGCTGCTGAACCCTCGGCACCCTGTTCACCTGCCTGATGAAACATGTTGGGAATTACATAAGACCCAGGGATATTTGGTTTCCCGAGCAGCCGCGGCGAGAGGGTGGCACCTACCAGGAGATTATCCCTGAGACACGTTTGCAGTTGAACAACAGCCTGAAGTGCAAGAATTTGGAACAGCTCAGAGGTTGGCATTTCCACAGTCCCCATTTCCACAGAAGTTTTTGTTTTGTTTTGTTTTGTTTTGTTTTGTTGGGGTTTTTTTAATCGAACTTGTAGAGATTTGCAAAACCTGGGTCCAGATTTGTCCCAAATTGGGACAAATGTGGGTTTTTTTCCAATTCCAAGTTCATCTCTAACCTTTGAAAATTTGCAAAAAGACTTTTTGATGATTCACAACTGGACTTTTCATAGAATCATAGAACGGTTTGGGTTGGAAGGGACCTTAAAGATCATCTCATTCCAACCCCCCTGGCATGGGCAGGGACACCTTCCACTAGACTGGGTTGCTCAGAGCCCCATCCAGACTGTCCTTGAACATTTCCAGGGATGGGGCAGCCACAGCTTCAATTTTTCTTCTGTTGGGAATCAATGCAACCGAATTTTGCATGAAAATCACACATATTTTGAATTCAGACACATCCACTTATATTTTGAATTCACGTGGAATATCCTGAGTTGGAAGGATCATCCAGTCCAAGCCCTGGCCCTGCCCAGGACACCCCAACACTCCCCCCTGTCCCTCAGAGCGTTGTCCAAACCCTCCTGGAGCTCTGGCAGCCTTGGGGCCGTGCCCACTGCCCTGGGGAGCCTGGGCAGTGCCCACCACCCTCTGGGGGAAGAACTTTTCCCTGGGGTTTATGCACCTCAAAAGTTGGAAATTTACTCTTGTAAGAACCCACCTGGAGTGCTGTGTCCAGGTCTGGTGTCCATTGAACATAAGGACATGGAAGTGTTGGAGCAAATCCAGAGGAGGCCACAAGGTTGATAAGTGACCTGGAGCACCTCTGCTGTGGAGACAAAGTGGGAAAGTTGGGGCTGTCCAGGTTAGAGAAGAGAAGGGTGTGTGGAGACCTCAGAGCACCTTCCAGGGTGTGAAGGGGCTCCAGGGAAGCTGGAGAGGGATGTTCATCAGGAACTGCAATGACAGGACAAGGGGGAGCGGGTACAAACTGAAAGAGGGGAAATCTAGGTGACATATTGGGAAGGAATTCCTGACTGTGAGAGTGGGGAGGGGCTGGGATAGAATTCCCAGAGAAGCTGTGGCTGCCCCTGGATCCCTGGAAGTGTCCAAGGCCAGGTTGGACGGGCTTGGAGCAACCTGGGCTGGTGGAAGGTGTCCCTGCCCATGGCAGGGGGTGGCACTGGATGGGCTTTAAGGTCCCTTCCAACCCAAACCATTCCATGATTCCATGGTTGATATATCTGGGTTCAGTGGAGATGTTTTCAGGTTCTGGTAGGAGTTGGATGGTGTCCTGTCACCCAGGGAAGAAGGAAACCTGTGTTCTCCACCTGAACATGTTTCCAGGGTTGATGGATGTCCTTCAGCTCTTAACTGCCTCTTCCATGCTCCCATCTCTGCAGCAGAGGGATAATAATTCCCACCTTTTTGGCAAATCCAGGTACTAGGTGGGATACTGTTAGCAGGGACCACATCTCGTGGCAAGGATTATATAAAACTCTTCATTTCCCAGCCACTTGGGAAAACATTTAATTCAGTTTCTTACCGAATACAACAGCAAAATTATTCTTAAGAAGGCATTAAAGCAGCTAAAATTATCCCCCTTTTTCTCAATGTATGGGAAAGCTTTACTTAGTAAACAAACTTTCCCTCCTGCTTTAATTGGCTGTAAAAACATGTGGTTGTTTTTTTTTTTCTGATTTCCCTTCAACCTTTTTATTGTGTCCTGCCTAAAGCTGCACTAAGGTTGTGGTCAGGACACTTGCTCAGTCCTGCCTTTATGTTGTGTTCACAGGAGAGATCTGTGAAACGTGGACTAGGGAACAACAAACATTGCATGCCTTTAGAATTGTGAATTTTGGTTAAAACTGAGGAGGTTTTAAAAGAAAATATTAAATTTACAGTACTTTCTGTTGTCTTTTTAAAAATGTGTTTTGAGGTGGGCTTAAAATTCTCTGCTGTGAAAGTTGGGGAAGAAAAGCCACATAAGTTTCAAGTGGCAAGAAAAATGCCATATCAAGAGAGTCAGGATGACACACAGGATGGGAATCCTGCAATCTCCTCTTTGTGTGCTGCCCCATTTATATTCCAACTAAATGGGAACAGGGAAAAGAAGAGGGAAATGTTGGGTGCAGGAATTAACTGGGATGAAAAAGTGATGTTATATCAGGCACCACAGGCTGTGGATCTGAGAGGCCACACTTCAAATCCTGTGCTCAGTTTTGGGCCTCTCACTTCCAAAAGGACATTTGAGGGGCTGGAGCGTGTCCAGGGAAGGGAACAGGGATGGGGAAGAGGGTGGAAAACATGTCCTGTGAGGAGCAGCTGAGGGAGCTGGGGGGGTTTATCTGGAGAAGAGGAGGCTCAGGGGGGACCTCATTGCTCTCCCCAACTCCCTGACAGGAGGGGGCAGGGAGGGGGGTCAGGCTCTGCTGCCATGTCCAAGGGAAAGGAGGAGAGGGAATGGCCTTAAATTGCCCCAGGGCAGGGTCAGATTAGGGATTAGAAACAATTTTTCCCTGCAGGAGTGGTCAGGCCTTGGAATAAGTGTCCCAGGGAGGTGGTGGAGTCCCTGTGTCTGGGAGTGTCCCAGAGGTGTCTGGATGTGGCCCTTGGGGACATGGATTGGGGGTGATCCTGGTGGTGCTGGGTGAGGGTGGAACTGGACAATCCTGGAGGTCTCTCCCAGTCTTGGTGATTCTGGGATTCTGTGACTGACACAGCAACTGCTGAAGTCTGCCTGGAGTAACCTGGTGACCTGAGCAGGAGATGTTTGACCCAGTTTGGCTTTTTCCAAACAGCACAGTCTGACACCTTCAAACAACCAAACACGGGAAGGGGCCGTTCCCATCCCACGAGCCCCTTAAATCTCCTCACCCCCAACCTGTGCCGCTGCAAACCACAGGATCCACAGGAACCCCTTAAGGAAAGCCAGTGTTTGGGGGGGTCCTGCCTGCACCCAGATACTCCCAGGAGCTTCCCAGCTCCAGAGTTCCCAGGATCCCTCCATCCCACCCTGGAACGGGCCCGAGGCCACAGTTCCCCACACGCCTGAGCTGTGCCTGCCATCTATTGGTGTTACTTTGGAGTCCGGATTCCCACTCCTGCTCCTCACACAGCAGTTTTTCTAGGGGTTGTTACCACCAGGGTAAATATTATGATGCCTTTTGGCCGGGTTTAGCCCAGAAATGCCTCCGGTGGCCACGCCCTTGATCCCTGAGGGGGGAAAAGGAAGGAGTCGGGGACTGTGTGCTTTGTTTTCCTACAGCCCCACTTTCATGGGCAGCCAAACACGTGTGTTTTCTCAAAGCCAGCGTTTGTGATCTTAAAATCACGTGACATGAAAGGCTGTGGGGTTTCTTGCCTTCCCTGCAGCACCGCGTGAGCTGCAGTGGGACACCCCCTCCTTGCTGAGTGCAGAGGGAGAGGGCTCCATGCCATTCCATGTGGGAACTGCTGGTTCAGCTCCTGGGACTCTGTTTCCACGCCACAAGGTCACAGAATCACAGGATGGTTTGGGGTGGAAGGGACCTTAGAGCCCATCCAGGGCCACCCCCCTGCCATGGGCAGGGACACCTTCCACCGGCCCAGGTTGCTCCAAGTTTATCCAGCCTGGCCTTGGACACTTCCAGGGGTCCAGGGGCAGCCACAGCTCCTCTGGGAATTCTATCCCAGCCCCTCCCCACCCTCACAGGGAAGAATTCCTTCCCAATATCCCATCTAACCCTGTCCTCCTTCAGCTTAAGGCCATCATGCAGGTCTAACAAGGTCTATCTCTGCTGCTCCCTCACCCTGCTCTGCCCAGCGCTGCCTCAGGACACAAAGTCCCAGGCTTTCCTCTCCAAAAGCATCCCAGAAATATGGTGTTTCACTGGGGACAGCAATGCAGATTTACCTCTTAAATATTGACCAAAAAATTGCTACCTTGGAGTTGCTCTGTGGGTTGTTCTTAATTTTTCTGTGCCCTCATCTTCTACACGTTGCTGGTTTCCTTCTCCTCAGGTGACTCCTGTCTTGCCCAGAGCATTTACTGCTCTTCACCCCTGTGGTTATGTACATTTTTTTGCATCATTTCCCATTTTGAAGAAATCCAAGGAGTGGGATTCACCCAGACTCTGCGAACAGAGACCGAGGGGTAAATGGAAACCGCTCCAGAAATGCATCTCTTTGTAGAACCAGGGATGGTTTGGGTTGAAAAAGACCTTAAAGATCAGCCAGTTCCAACCCCTCTGCCTTGGGCCAGGGTGTCACCTCCTTCAGAGCAAAGAATTTCTCCTTAATATTTGATTTAAACCTGCTTTTCTTCAGCTTAAAGCCGTTCCCTCTCGTCCTGTCACTCCAGGCCTTGTGAAAATTCCCTCTCCAGCTCTCCTGGAGCCCCTTCAGGCACTGGAAGGGGCTCTGAGGTCTCCCCAGAGCCTTCTCTTCTCCAGGTGAACAGTCCCAACTCCCACAATAACCAGCTTGCCTTTCAAACAGCTCCTTGGAGCGACCCAAAACAGGGTGAGGAAATGAGATTTTAAGAAACTTATGCCACAAATGTGAATTTAAGCTGTGAAATGATCGGCAGTCCAGCCCTCCAGACTCACAGTCCTGAATTTTAGCAGCGTAGGCAAAACCTCTTGTGATTGTAAAGGCAATTCAGGGGGAAAAGGTTCAACCCAGAGGCTTAAATTTGGGGATGTGAAACCCAGATTAATAATTTTTCAAGATTTTCTGCCAAGGAAGTAGCAGGAATTGATTGGGAGCCTCATCCATGTGGCCCAGACTGATGCTCCCATCACCAGTGCCTGGAGAAAAAGTTCATATTTTCTTGTATTTTGCTGTGAATGAATTCCCTGAAGCCTCAACAAGAGTCTAATTTTGTCCTAAGTCTTCTCCTACCGCTGAAATCCATAAAAGCCTTGGAATTAAACCCTGGGCTAAATGTGGCACCTCCAGGAATTATATTCCTTTACTTTGCCTCGTGTGAGGGAAGGGAAAGAAAAATCATTGCTCCATTCTCATTAATCACTTATAGTCGTGGTTATTAATATTTTAAAATATTGGTTTTCCATTGGTTTTTGGGGCTGTTTTTATTTTTGGTTGGTTGGTTGTTTTTTTTTAAGATACAGGAAGGATTATGATGTTGTCTAAACTCTGAATATCAAGTTTGCACTGCCTGACCCTTCTAAAATCTGAGTGAAATGGAATCTTCTGAATCTGATTCTCTCAAATCCTCGACATTAAGAGAATAAAATTGATTTTAAAAAAAAGTGAAAAAAAAAACCCCAAACTAAAAAAATTCCCCAAAACAAAAGCAACCAAACAAACAACCAAAATCCAGTTTATTCAACCCTTTGATATTGTGATTTATGAAATAAAGCCAAAGCTGGGCTACAGATTATTTCCTTGATTTTTTGAAAGTTGCTTTAAGGACAAAAAAAATAGATTTCAAAGTGGAACGAGACTAAAACCGGCTAAAATATAGGATTAAGGGTTAATAATTAATTTTCTTCCTTTTTTTTTAATGTGGTTTTGTTCAGTCAGGACCTACATCCATTTTTTTTTTTTTTTCCTTTCCAAGACCTTCCCGTGACCCAGAAATCCCCGAGCGGTGCTTCCAAAAGGAAACACTCGGGGTGTTCCTGAAAATATATCGTTTCCTGAGCCCTTTCTTATTACTTTCACCTCTGTTGGCCTCCACTTCCAGAAATTCAAGTTTTCCTCCCGGCGGCGGCCGACGCTCCCGGAACTCTGGAAACGGGATGGCAGAGCTCGGGTTTTCCCAGGAATCCTGGTTTAGGAGACAGAACAAAGCTGGTGGAACCATGGCCAGGTGGTATTTTCATCCATAAACTTCTGACCAGCACTGAAGAAGGAAAAAAATAATTATCTAATGAAAAATTTCAGCCCCATTTCGGCTTGAAAAGCAACTTGAGCTGGTGTTGTTTTTCTGTGAAGGAAACAGTGACGAGTTTGGGCTGTTACAGGCTTTGCTAAAAGTGAATAATCTTTGATTTTATCCTTATTTTCGGGCGCGGCAAGAAAAAGAAACGCAGGCCTTGGAGTTTGCCTGAAATGTTTGCGATTCCTGGGAATTCCTCCATCAAATCACCGTCCCTGGGGTGTTCCAGGAACGACTGGAGTGGTTGACAAGGTGGTGATTGGTCCCAGATTGGGGTTAAAGCTCTTAAAAGTGTTTTTTAACCTAAATTATGCCGCGATTCCAAGCCTGCAAAGTTGCTAATACAGCTGTAAAGATTATTTTCTGAGCCACGGCCTTCGAAACCGGGGAGGGAGAAGTGTTTAAATAGCCACCCAAGATCTCTCTCTCAGCTCGGCGCTGCACTAATTGATCTCTTAATTGGCTCAGTCAACACAGCAGTTTCCATCACACAACAAGCACTAATTGCTACAAGATCACTGTGAAATGTTAAATACTCCGAAGGCAAAGGGAGTTGGTGCTAAATTGACTGTACTTAGGCCTGAGCGAGGGTTTTAATCCAGAGACCCCACCCCCGAGGTTTGGGGGGGTTCCCAGGTTGTTTTTCTCCCCACAGACAGTGCTCTTAGAGCCTAAAATGGAAATATTTTCCCCACGTGGAAAAAAAAGAGGAGAGGTGAGTCTTATCCAAGTCTTATCCAAAGGCCAGAAATAATTTGTGAAGGTTATCAGCAAACACACAGACCTGCATTTAAATATACAATTAAATATAAAATATAAAATTAAATATAAAATATAAATATAAAATATAAATATAAAATTACAGCCACGGCTGCTGCTTGAAGGTGCCCTGAACCTATCAACCAGCAGTTTGGTTTCTGCAGGAATCAGAAGCAAAGAGCCAAAAATGACAATTGTTTGGTCCCCATAAGGTACCTGGAGGCTGGATAAAGCTCTGAGTGAGGGTGGAGTTTGCCCTGACGGGTGGGAATATCAGCAGGGAGGAATCTGTTGCTCCCCTCGGGGTGGGATTCATTCCCTGGGGGGGTGGATCAGTGGCAAAGTGCCTGAGGAAGTGCCTCCAAGGGTGTTTGGCACGAGGCAGTTGCACCCAGTTAATTCAAGGTGTGATTTTAAAGGAGGCCAAAAATCCCACAGGTTTCCCGGAGAAGCTGTGGCTGTCCCATCCCTGGAAGTGTCCAAGGCCAGGTTGGATGGAGCTCTGAGCAACCTGGGCTGGTGGAAGGTGTCCCTGCCCATGGCAGGGGCTGGAATTGGATGATCTTTAAGGTTCCTTCCAACCCAAACCATTCCATGATTCAATTATTGATATGTCTGGGCTTGGCTGAGACAATTATGGCCTTCAGGTTCTGAGGGAAGTGGATGTTGTCCTGTGTGCAGTGTAGAAAGCAAAAAGCCTTGGCCCAAGACATTTTAACACAGCCTGGGTTTATAAATATCCTAAAAATTCTACTTTCATTCCAGTGGGAGCTCAAAATACACGCTGAGATCTCGAAAAGCTGCTGCAAAGCCCTGAGGTCAGGCTAAGTTTGGTCTGCAGTGCACCAGCACAGCTGGACAGAGATTTTCTCTCGGAGAAGACACTCAGATTTTTCTATCAGTTTTGTGGAGAAGGTTTTCCTAAATTTACCAGGCCACAGTCAGCATGACATTGGGAATTTCTGTAAGTCAGATTCTGGAAATGGAGCTTCCAGCATTAGATCACTGGCTCTGTGTTAGGATGGGAGCTTAACCTTAAGACTAATCATCAAGACTAACGAGCAACGAAGGAAATGGAAACGTGGGAAGATTTATATCACTTAGAGGAAAGAGAAAACCGAGGCAAACACACAGCAGTTAAGAAATTTTAATGTGATTTTTAGGGCAACCACTAAAATCTCTGGAAGTGGGACCCGAGTGGGATTTCCAACATCCAGACCAACCCTTCCTTTGCTGCCAGGGAAAACTCTGAAGGGGAGGAATTTTCTCTCCAGTCCCAGTGACAGGACGAGAGGCACGAGCTGAAATACAGAAAATTCCATTTAAACAGAGCAAAACTCTTACTTTTAGGGTGCCCACTGCGGGTTCTCCACCTTGGAGCAATTCCAACCCCAAAAGCAGGGTTGGAAGGAGATGATCTGAAGAATTTCCCTTCTGGTGATCCTTTGAAAACTGATTTGGAAAATAGAGGGAAAACTGATTAAGATGAACAGTGAGTAAAGCAAGAGATGATGCATTGTATCCTAAAATCTTTATTTGAAATCATTTTCCCGTTGGATGAGGGATACACAAGGTAGGTACAGGAGGTCTGATCCTTCTGAAGTGCTGCTTCGTGGAGAACTGTTCATTTTGGAGCAGGAGCAACAGGGATGGTCAGGGATCAGCTCTGGATCGAGCTCAGGAAAGGACAGGAAGTCTCCAAAAAGCTGCAGCTAAAAAGTCAGTTGAAAAGTCATTATCTCCTGCCACAAACACGCAGCACATCCCATCTGTGTAATGACATCCCAGCACCAGGCAAGGCAATTAAACCCCCATTCCAAGGAGGATCCCAGAGGAGTTGACATGGAAGCACAGTGGAGGTGAGGAGGGGGAGGGCACCACAGATGCCCAGGATCCATTAGGCAGGACGTTAATTGGACTCTGGGCAGTGGAAAGCATTAAAATCTTACAGAAAAATCGCAGCAAATGCCATTCTCAGGAATTTTAGCAATTATGCTCTAAAGAGCCAAATACTCTAAATGATGAAATAAATGCCCTGTTTGTTGTTGTTTTTTTTTCTTTAAAAAAAAAGCCAGACATGACTTCAAAGCCTGCTGGGTGTCTCTTCCTTTCCCAGGTTTAAGCTGGAAAGTTGTGAATTCCCAAGAACTGGCAATAACTGTCGTGGTGGCTGAAGAAGCCCCGTCCTGTTTCCAGTCTCTCAGGTGCCAACAGTTGGTGCACCAGGACACACCTGGTGTGAGATGATCTTCTGCCTCTGAGGTGCCACTGAAATTTGGCCCCATTTCTGTCACAGAATCAAAGAATCATGGAAAGGTTTGGGTTGGAAGGGAGCTTGACGATCATCCAGTCCCACCCCCTGCCATGGGCCCGGACACCTTCCACTAGCCCAGGTTGTTCCAAGCCCCATCCAACCTGGCCTTGGACACTTCCAGGGATCCAGGGGCAGCCACAGCTTCTCTGGGAATTCTATCCCAGACCCTCACCACCCTCACAGCCAAAAATTCCTTCCCAATATCCCATCTAACCCTACTCTCTGTCAGTCTAAATCCATTCCCCTTGTCCTGTCCCTCCATTCCTTGGAAATAGTCTCTCTCCAGCTTTCCTGGAGCTCCTTCAGGCCCTGCAAGGCCACAACCAGGACACCCCAAAGCTTCTCCTCTCCAGGCTGAACAATCCCAGCTCTCCCAGCCTTTCCTCCCAGCAGAGCTGCTCCAGCCCTGGGATCCTCTTGGTTCCTGCTCTGGACTCTCTCCAGCAGCTCCATGTCCTTGCTGGGCTGTTCCCCAGGGCTGGAGCAGCTCTGCAGGGGGGTCTCACCCGAGGGGCAGAGGGGCACAATCCCCCCCTGCCAGGGGGATGAGTCCAGGACACTGTTGGCTTTCTATTCCCATGGAGGGTGGGATGGAATCGAAGTTCTCTGCTCCAGCTGGGACCAAGCTGATACTCCGGCTCAGCGCCCACGGCTCCGTTCTTGTCCTGTTGCCCATCTGTGTAAAATTCAATTTTATGTTCCCATGGAATATCAGAGCAGACCTGTGTTTAAAGGACCTTTTTGTTTTCCTGGATTTCTGCCTGGTGGTGTTTTTTTGGGGCTGGTCCCAACTCCTCTGTGGTAACACCCTCAAATTTACCTTTGTTGATGTCAGTGAAGTCATCAGAGCCAGTGGAATTGTGTCAATTAATATCCAGACTTTTCAGGAAACACAAAATCCTGCAGGCCAAATGTATTTTTGCATAAACCTAGAATCAGGAAACACAGGGTTATGATTCCATAAAGTTTGGTTTCACAAGTCTAGCAGGTCAAATCATAACAATAATTAGGATTTGATCCTACTCCTTCCTACCCTGAGGACATCACCGAACCCTGAGAAGAAGGAGTCCAAAAATGATGAGTGAAGTTGTACCACTGCCTGTTTCGAAATGTACCTCAAAAATACCACATATTTGAAAGAGACTGCTGTCTCTACACTGCACTTCAATTATTCATGCTAAATCAATCCCTGAAATATCTGTAACCATTCCGTGTACGAGACTCTGGGCAATTTGCAAATTATTTTTAGGCAAAATGGGCAGCAGAATTCTTCTGAGCTAATTGCAAAATGCAGTTGTGAGTGGCCTGATTTGAACCCAAGTGCCTGAGCTGCTGCTCTGAAGATGGGATATTGGGATGAAATATCCCTGGAAGTGTCCAGATGCTCCAGCCCCTGTTTTCTAGGACCGGCAAGGGGGTGGCTGTTTTACAGAACACCACTCCAGGAGGTTGCCTTGTCTGTCTATAAATCACACAGGTGTAAATCCAACCTGAGAGCAGGAAAAAAATCCCTCAAAGACCCAAAAAATGCCCTGGCAATTCTTCACAGCTCAGGTCCATAAATGTGGAATTAATGTTTTAGCCCAGTGGTACCGAGGAAGAGGGACAGACTGAGCAGGAGGGCCAAGATCACCTGCAATGAGTGGTGTGATTTGAGCTAAATGACAAGAAAAATCCAACAAAAATCCTCCCATGAAGGAAATAATTTGTCAGTCTGTCCCACACTGCCCCAAAGAACAGGGTGAGCTTTTGGGTAGAGAGCAACTGGTGGAAAGGAATTGCTCACTGAAGCAAAGAGCTCGTGTCTATATGGTACCTATAAAACTGATTTTAAAGTTCACTTGCAGTTTATATAAAGGAAAAAAAGCTGGACCAGCACCCTCAGCGTTGTTGGAGGTGTTTAACCAACCTGTTCTTGAAGATTTTCAGTGATGAAGACGAGAGATCTCCTCAGAAATTTATTCCAGTTCTTCCTGCGTGTGAGAAGATTTCTCTAAAACTCTCCTCCTTGCTGCAAGAGCTGGTTGGTCTTGCCTCTCATATCCTTCTCAAACACAGGGATTGAGGCCTGAAATCCAATCCTCCAACTCAGCACTTCACCTCTGGAAAAGCCACTTCTAAAGGGGTTCTTGCAGAAGATTATTAGATAACTAGAAGATTAATTAGATAATTAGAAGATTATTAGATAACTCACATCAGTTAAAGCTTCTCCTTCACTTCCACTTACATGTGGGAGGTGGTGCTTTTTTACCTGTCTCAGGTGTCAACGGTGTGTGGAGGAAAACCCAGCAAAAATCAAGGAATTAAAACAAAGCTCCCAGCTGGAGCCACAGGAGGGTTTGTTTTCTTTACCAGGGTCAAAAATCCAGCTCCTGAGGTTTTGTAAAACCCATCTCTCCCGAGTTACCCATTGCAGCAGCGGGGCAGGGAAAGGAAACACAGTCAAATTTCATCTCACCCACGACTCTGGGAACTTTGGTGGCTCAGAGAAGGTGGTGAGACCCCCCTTGTGTGTAATAGAGAGAGAAATCCAGCTACGACTCCTGCATTGAGGAAGAGAGACACTGAACGTGGAAAGGATGTTTCCTTCTTCTCTTCTGGGCTTTTATTGGAGGAAAAAGAGATTTGATCCAATGTAAATGTTGGTTTATCATAGGAGAGATAGTTAGGATTGTGTATGTAATGTATTATAATATTTATTTGTGTAATAATTGTACTATAATTCCCTTCCCCCCCCCCATATTGAGTCTTGTGTTGTGTCTAGAAAACCCTTCTCAAACTGGGGTGAGTTGTGGGAGGAGGGTTTAGACTCGAGAATTGGATTTTTAGGGGTCTCAAACCACCACAAACCCACCCTGGTTTCAAACCTCACCCCACCCCACACGTCCCCAGCGACCCCCCGATGGCGGTGGTGCCTCCAACCCATCAGGTTTCCCCTCCAGCAAAGCCCTGGGGGATTTTGGCAATTTGGGAGGCCGAGCCCGACCCGAACATGAGCTCATTTCCAAAGGGGACAGCGTGAAACGTGGCCCGTGACTTCCAATAAGCAGCAGCTCCGGGATGACTTCTGAGAACTGCGGAACCGTTTAGGGGCGTTTTAGCAGAGCTGGGGCTTGGTAAGTGATCTCCCTCCTCAAGAACACACTTACAGCACTAATTGTTCCCACAGAAAGTGATGTTTAATGCAGCAAGATCCTCTCACTTCCCCCCCCCCTCCCTCCTTCCCCCAGCTCTCTTTCCCTGTGAAAGCCACCTCGTTCAGCTCCTTAAATCACCAGCGTCTCTCGCTTCGGCTCTTCCACAAATAAAACAGCAAAACACCACAGCAAAGACCCAGGTAGATGATTTTAAATGATTTACCCGGTGATTTTTAGTTTGTGAGAGCATCACAGCAATTATTCTTTATCACATTTGCTGTTTGAAATGGTTTTGCAGGAAAATCTCCCCAGGAAGAGTCTGAGCTCAGCTCAGTTTTAGGGTGGTCTCAGCACAGTTCCTCCACATCTCCAGAACAAAGGATTCCAGAGCCAGACCTTGGAGCCATCCATCTTTTTTTTCCAATTAACTATTTAAAGCAGGGGGATTGCTCACAGCCCAGGGTTAGGTCACCAGGACATTATTCCTGACTCCAGGAAATTACTTTGGTTGAGGTTTGCGAAGCCAAATTGGAGCAAGGGGGGCTGAACCTCCTGCACACCTTTGAAAGTTTCACTTGTTAGATTTGTCTTGATTTGGCTCCTCTTATTAAATAAACTGTTATTTAAAATTGGTTTTCTGGCCTCCACTTGGGCATCAAGGCCCTGAGCACTGAACTCTGAAAGTCAGGGAGAGTAAGGATAAATCCCCAAGGATAAATCCCTAAGGATAAATCCCTAAGGATAAATCCCTAAATTTGATGCATAAGAATCCAGACTGGTCAGGAGGATAAAGAATGGTCCCTCACAAAGAATTAGAGAATCCCAGAATGGTTTGGGTTCGAAGGGACCTTAAAGCCCATCCAATCCACTAGCCCAGGTTGCTCCAAGCCCCATCCAGCCTGGCCTTGGACACTTCCAGGGATCCAGGGGCAGCCACAGCTTCTCTGCCCAACCTGGGCCAGGGCCTCCCCACCCTCACAGCCAAGAATTCCTTCCCAATATCCCATCTAAACTTAATTTTAAGTTTGAAGCCATTCCCCCTTGTCCTGTCCCTCCAGGCCCTTGCCCAAAGTCCCTCTCCAGCCTTCTTGGGAGCCCCCTTTGGATACTGGGATGGTCTTGGAGCTCAGCATCAGGCAAACTGATGTTCCAGGGCTGTGGTGTCAGGGATCAGTTCTGGGAGAACCACACTCCTTGGAAAGCAATTCCTTGGAAATAACTGCCTTGGAAAGGCAGCGCTGTTGGTTTTATCTGGACTGTAAGAGGAGGCTTAAAATGCCTGCAAAGGAAATGCAGTGTCACCACTTCCCAGGAGAAAATTGGGAATTTCACTGCGTTGATGTTTGCTGTCAAATCCCAAATTTGCCTCTACAAGGCCTGACAAAGCCCTGAAAATGTGGGTCGAGCATCTTCCTCCTCCAACAGGAAAATAAAATTATGGGAGGAAAAAATCCAGCATTTATCAATTTTGGGGGTTATTTGGAAAAAAAATCTCCAGGATTTTTTCAGTCTGGCTCATAACTTTGGAATACTTTGGGCTGAAATGCTTCATTTGAGAGGAATTCAGTCACCTCTGAGGACAATCCATTATTTCCCTGCTTAATTTCCTGAAATGCTCCTTTAGCCCAGAAATCCAACCCTTAGTGCTTGATCAGCAAATTCCTCTTGCTGTTCTTCCCTGCTGCTTTCTCTCCGTGACAATTCCATCCTTTTTTTCCCCCCCCTGCTTTTCCTGGGACACAAAAGCCAGGCTGGAGAGTGAGGAGCATAAGCAGGAATTTGGGAGCTGTGCCAGCGTGGGAGTCCCCACTGGGAGCTGTTCCAGCACGGTGGGTAAAGTTTAAACCATCTTGGGGAAGGCACAAAAGATCCCTGGAACTCCTCAGTGCCCAGGGAGAATTGGGAAAAGGGAAAAGAAGGGCTCTGTTTGTGGTGCCCAATTCTTTTCTTCGGCTTTGTGCCAAACCCCAAAGCCTTGATCACTTGGCATGGAGTGGCTTTAGTCAAAAAGTCTTGGATTTGTCTCTTGGGATCACTTCTCCTGAGCTCCCTCTTTGTTTCTCTCTTGGGATCACTTCTCCTGAGCTCCCTCTTTGATCCTTCAGTGGGGAGACACGAGGACCTGCTGGCAGGGAAAATACAGGATTAATTCAATCCCACAAGGTAAGGAAGTGGGAAGAGTTCACTTCCAGCACATGAAAAATCTCTGTTAGAGGACACAAAGTTTTTTAAACACACGAAATTCTCACAGCAAGTGTGTGGTCACCTCCTTTTGTGCCTCCTAAGATAACCCTCATGGATCTTATTCCTGTGAGATGGCATGAAGTGTTGGGACTATAATTCCATGGTTCACTCACAGACAATGGATACCCAGGCTCAGGGAGCTTCAGGATATGGAGAAATCCAAAAATCCAGCAGTGTGTGGCAATATTTAACAGGGACTTACACGGGGGTTGGTTTAAAAAAACAACTTTCAGAGTTCAGATCCAACCATGGGAGGGGGTTGAGCTGAGCAGGGCAGGTGGGGAAAGGTTAAAGGTTAAAGGTTAAATCCTCATTTTTTGGCTTTGGATGAGGCTCAAAGAGGCCTGGACTTGCAATCTGCTTAAATGAAGTGTGAAGAGCAGAGATCCTGATACAGCATCAGTTCTTCCAGGCTGGGAAGTGTCTGTGGCATCTCTGCTTTAATCAAGGGAGCCAGGAGTGATGAGAGGAATTAGAGCCCAGCTGACCTCACCTCAGCACTTGGAGAGGAGAGGGAGACTCTAATTAAGGGCAGCACTTGGACAAGAAAAATCTCCAAGGGTCAAAGCCTGCAGGTCTGTAAAAACAGTCAGTGCTTCACTATCTATTAGGGAAAAAAAAATGGAATATAATAAAAAGGTGAAGTGATCTGATAAGCATCATCTGCTTGTCTTTTCTAAAGAGGTTTTTATAAGTTCCAGCAGAATGGATAATGAAGAAAAAGCAGCAGGCACATTAAAATCTGCCTGAAGAAACAACTGGGGTTAGAAGACCCTTCTAGAAACAAATATAGGGAAGTCAGAGGTGAAGCTTGGACAAGTTGATTTTCACTGAAAAATATTGTTTCATAGATGAAAAGAGAAAGAAAACAAAACCTGTTTCCTTCCAAAGGAGACAAATATATAACTCTGGGCATTGTTTCTCCATCTGTGTGACACAGACACCCTGTGGGACCAGGTCTGAGGGAAAGGGTGGCTTATCAGTGACCTCCAGGAGCTGATTCCAAATGACACTGAAAAATGGGAAGGATTCAAATAAAACACTTTGGCTGCTGCCTTCGATTTTTAAATTATCCCAGAATCGCCTTGAGGACATTTGAGCTTTTCCTTCCCATTTAAAAAGGAATATTTCCATCCTCCAGGCACTTACAGGACAGGCAGCCTTTCCCCATCTGGGGAGATTTTAGCACCAAACCCAGTGAATATTTGGGAATAATGTGCTGAAAAACTAGGAATATCTCCCACTGGATGGAACAGACAAAGCAGAGCAGCTCCCTAAAGTCTCACTCCAAAATCCAAAGGAGGGAATGACTCACATGAATAAACCTGTATCAAACACAGGTTTGTTGCTTCCTTTCCTTGGTGGGTGTTTTTTTTTGGGGGGGGGGGAGGGGGGTGTTGTTATTTCTGTTTGTTCCCAAAATCTCGGTGGAGGGAAAGAAAGGGGAAGCAAAATGCAAACAGGGTTGCAAACCCAATCCCCCAGGCAAAAGGAACAGCCAAAAGCTGAGAAAATGTGGTTTGTTGAGAAAATATTCCCAAATGAACCAACAAAACAAGGTGCCCAGTGCAGATGGATCTGATTCAACAAGGATTTCGTAAGGATTTAGGGAATATTTAGAATCGTGGAATGGTTTGGGTTGGAAGGGACCTTAAAGATCATCCAGTGCCACCCCCTGCCACGGGCAGGGACACTTTCCACCAGCCCAGGTTGCTCAGAGCTCCATCCAACCTGGCCTTAGACACTTCCAGAGATCCAGGGGTAGCCACAGCTTCTCTAGGAATTCTATCCCAGCCCCTCCCCACCCTCCCAGCCAGGAATTCCTTCCCAATATCCCATCTATCCCTGCCCTCTGGCACTTTGCAGCCGTTCCCTCTCGTCCTGTCCAAGCTCCTGTAAAAGAAAACTCTTCCAAACTCGTGGCTGAGCCTCAAAGCAGCTCCTCACCTGCTCCAAACTGTTGTGTTCCAGCTGGAAAAAATGGGATTATTTCCTTCAGGGGCTTTGGGGAACCTGAACCTGCCCCACCCAGCTCAGCACAGCCCACAGCAATGCCTTTCTCCCTTGTCCTCAGAGGCCTTGGAAACCAAACCCCCCGGAGCAGATAATTCCAGAAGGAAGGAACACAGCCAGCCCCACCTGCTCACACGCAGCAGAGAGCCAAAAAGTGCTGCCTAAAAACCAGAATGGCTTTTTTTTTTTTTTGTTCTCTCATCAGCCCTCGATGATTTTTTTACACCTCTACACAAAGCAGGTGATTTCCTTTCAGCTCTTTGTGTGGAGCCTTTAATAGTGGGGAGGATGGTCTGAAAATACACCTTTACAAGCACCACCTTTGTTCAGCACAAAGCCCTTTTGTCACAAGCTCGGTGGAGAGCAATAATTTGCCAGATCAAGCTGATTCGTGATCCATCCCCAAACCCCGTGTGGTGGGGAGGGGAGCTCTTATTAATTCTCTTTTATTTATGAATATTGTAAATATTTTCCTATATATTTTCTATATATTTCCTCTATATTTTCCTAAATATTCACAGGCAGCTGTTGGCGTGTCCTCAGGCTGAGTTAGAGGGCAGAGGGGGGAACACTCCTATTGTTTCTTAGCCAGAAAATTAGTACTTTCTGACCTCTCAGCTGCCCTGTGTGGTGACCTCTGAGGATATTTAGCCTGGCAGTTTAACATCCGTGTGGTCCCATCAGCAGCCCCGGAGTAAAAGGTACTTAATGCAGAGCAGCTCTTTTGCAAGGTTAGAAAGGATCAATAGGAGATGTGTTTAATGTGGTATCACTATCAGGTCTCAATCTCACTTTGAAAACTGAAATATCCACCCTGGGACATGATCTTTAGTCACAGAGCACAGAGATCTTTAACGTGGCAGGATCCCTTTCTCCCAGCTCGGGAAGCACACGGAGGAAATTATTCAGGTTTGGAATAAAAAAACGGGCTTTTCAAAAGGAAAAATGATCACAGGGAGGCTCCTGGTGTTGCACAGTCACACTCTGTGTTTTTCTGGAGCTTGAACAGTTCTTGTGGAAAACAGGCAGCCTTGCAAGGAACTGGGAACACAAGCAAGGTGGGTTTTCCTGCTGGGAATGTGTGTGACCACTGCCTGAAGCTCATCCTCTCTGACTGCACTGGGAAAAAAAAACAAACCAGGATGAGGGAAGGAAACTTCCTCTAGAAAATACAGGAAACTTCCAATCCTACAACAAACCTGGCCAGGCTCACCAAAAAGAAATGTAATTAAGCTGCTCTTAAAGTGAGTTAACTCAGCCTAAGTCTTGTGTTACAGCAGAGCAGAGATCCTGGGCTTGGTCAGATGTGCTTGTAAACCCACCTTTGGCACCTCACAGCATTTATTGGCTGTAAAACACACGTGCTTCTCCTGTGGGTGGACATGAGGAGGAATTTCTTGCTGGAAAGGGTGGTGAGGCCTTGGCAGGGGCTGCCCAGGGAGGTTTGGAGTGCCCAGCCCTGGAGGTGTCCCAGGAAGGCCTGGCCATGGCACTCAGTGCTCTGGGCTGGGGGACAAGGTGGGGATGGGGCACAGGGGGGACTGGATGACTTTGGAGCTCTTTTCCCACCTCAGTGATTCTGGGATTCTGGGATTCCAGCACTATTAGGGATGTACACTGTGTGCTGTGCATGTGGTTCTCCTTGCCCAGCCTCACTCTCTGCCCGGCTGCCTGGGGCAGCACAGATCCTGTGGGCAATGTCTGACAGCAGGACTGACAGACGTTCTCCAGGACAAAGCTCAAGATTTCTGTTGCTTCCAACTCAGTCACACCCACTGGATTTCCTGGTTTTCCAGCAGCAAACCTGGAGAGCAGCAGTTTTAAAGTCCCTGTCAGCTGTGCAGTCTGAAGGATGTGTTGATACCAGGAGAGAAATGAAGTCCTGAGAGAAGAGTTGTACCCCAGATCCTTCACTGGAGGGCCGACCATGTCCTGTGGGGCATCCAGCTCAGCACTGAGGGAGGGGATTGTCCTGCTCTGCTCTGCACTGGGGTGGCCTCACCTCGAGTTCTGGGAGCAGTTTTGGTCACCACAACATGAGAAAGGTCTAAAGCCATTAGAGAGTGTCCAAAGGAGGGACACGGGGATGGGGAAGGGCCTGGAGGGGCCACACGAGGAGCAGCTGAGGGCACTTGGCTGGTGCAGCTGGAGCAGAGGAGCCCCAGGGCAGAGCTCAGCGGGGGCTGCAGCTCCTCCCGAGGGGCAGCTCCGACCTCTGGGAGCAGGGACAGGAGCCAGGGAAGGGCTGGAGCTGGGCCAGGGCAGGCTCAGGGGGGATCTCAGGACAAGGTTCTTCCCACAGAGGGTGGTGGGCACTGCCCAGGCTCCCCAGGGCAGTGGGCACGGCCCCAAGGCTGCCAGAGCTCCAGGAGGGTTTGGACAACGCTCTGAGGGACAGGGGGGAGTGTTGGGGTGTCCTGAGCAGGGCCAGGGCTTGGACTGGATGATCCTTGAGGAGAGCAGCAGCTCCATTGCTGTTCCCCAGAGGCATCTGCTCAGCCGAGTGATTCCATCTCCTGGCTTGGAAACTTGCTGGTAATTACACTGGGTACAGTTTTCAACCCAAGCTGCCGAGCTGGGAGTTAAACAGCAGCTTGTTTTCCTGCCTAAAACGCTGCCCAGGCCTTGGCACAGCTCTGTGTGGCAGCGTTGCCCCTCTAGGGTTGGATGTGCGTCGTCCACGGAATATCCAGAGTTTGGAGGGACCCTCAAGGATCACCCAGTGCAAACCCTGTTTTTTTTAGGCTGGGGCGAGGGAATACCTG
The DNA here is from genome assembly GCF_036250125.1 of Pseudopipra pipra. Lineage (NCBI taxonomy): Eukaryota > Metazoa > Chordata > Aves > Passeriformes > Pipridae > Pseudopipra > Pseudopipra pipra. Next base: position 117,717,285 of record NC_087550.1, on the reverse strand, counting down.
ATTTTTAAGCCAGCCAAGAGAAAACAAATCCTGAAAAGATAAAAAAAAAAGATGGGAGAGAATAAAGTAAGGTGTAGAAATGAAGAAAAATGTTATTTAACTTATGGATGGGGTGATGCAGCCTGGTTTTCTGCTGATTTTCTCATTTGGTTGTTAATGTCTCACCTCTCTCTGGGAGTGGAATACTCAGAATTACACACTGGCTTCTCCCTTTGCCCCAAAGATTTGTGGGGAGTAGTTTTCATGGGTGGAGAGATGGATGGTGAAGGGACACCTGAGCTGTTTAGACCTACAATAGCAGTTGGATACTGCACTCCTGCTCTGCTTAGTGGAGATCCAACCCATAAAATTGACCCCCAGGGTCAAGTTTTTGAAAGAAAGGTTTCAGCAAAGTCCTCAAATGGTAGAAAAGTAGGACTGGAGGGCACTAGGAGCATCAGCTGCCTCGAAAAACTGTTGTTCTTGACAGATACTTCTCCAGGCTGTTCTTAAAAGCCTCCAGAGAAGATGGGTCTGAGCTGTTCAGATGAACATCAGTGGTGTTTGGGAAAGCTGAGCCTGATCCTTCTGTTCTGCACCTGCTGCTCCCTCCTGTTCAATTCCATAGAATCATGGAATATCCTGAGCTGGAAGGGACCCCCAAGGATCATCCAGCCCAAGCCCTGGCCCTGCCCAGGGTACCCCAACACTCCCCCCTGTCCCTCAGAGCGTTGTCCAAACCCTCCTGGAGCTCTGGCAGCCTTGGGGCCGTGCCCACTGCCCTGGGGAGCCTGGGCAGTGCCCACCACCCTCTGGGGGAAGAACCTTGTCCTGAAATCCAACCTAAACCTCCGAGAGGTTCAGCTCTGCTTCTCTTTTGGCTCTCGAGTGCCCCCACAAAACAAGTTTACAAGTTTGTAATAATTGTAATATGATTCCCTTCCCCCCCTACTGAGTCTTGTGTTGTGTCTGGAAAACCCCTCTCACACTGGGGTGAGTTGTGGGAGGGGGGCTTGGACTCAGAAATCGGATTTTTGGGGGTCTCAAACCACGACAAAATTCCTTTTCCAGCTCTCTTTTGAGACAGGTGCAGCCACTCTGGGGCAGAACCTGCCACGGGGAGTTTAAAAAAAATGGAATGGAGCCAAGTGTGGGAGGTTTGCATCCCATCCCTGAGGGAAGAGGGGGGGAAGAAGAGGTGCCAGGAGAAGGGATGCACAGGCTGCCAGTGTGAAACACAAGTTCTGAGCAGTTGAGGAGTAGGGATTGTATTCACTTCATGATTTTTCTTTTCTTTTGTAGACAATGCTTTGTGCAGAATCGTGGAATGGTTTGGGTTAGAAGGGACCTTAAGGATCATCTCGTTCCAACCCCCTGCTGGGGACAGGGATGGCATTTACTGAAGCAGGTGACCCAGAGCCCCATCCCAGCCTGGTCCTGAACATCTCCAGGGATGGGGCAGCCACAGCTTCTCTGGGCAACCTGTGCCAGGGCCTCCCCACTCTCCCAGCCAAGAATTCCCTCCCCATATCCCATCTAACCCTGCCCTCCCTCAGCTTAAGGTATTTTCCCTTGTCCCATCCTTCCATCCCTTTTCCCAAGTCCCTCTCCAGCTCTCTTGGAGCCCCTTTAGGCACTGCAAGGAGCTCCAAGGTCTCCCTGGAACCTTCTCTTCTCCAGGCTGAACCCCCCCCCAGCTCTCTCAGCCTCTTTAGCTCTTCTGCCACCAACATCTCCCGTTCTCTAACAAGAACTGTCGGAAAGAACACGACCATTACTCATCTCCCCCTCACATCTCTCTCTATTTTCCTTTAATTACCAGCAGCTCTGGATTCTGGCAGTGCTTTGAGCCAGCATTTAATGCAGCCACAGAGCCCTTGAAAAGGCACAGACTGTGTGGCTTCAAACCCACCCAGCCCTTGCAGTTCTGACACCCACCCACGGTCCCTTTATCCGCCCCGCTCGGACGCGGCCCCAGCAGGTTTCTTACAGCTCGGAAAAAAAGCATCTTTAGCGCTCAGAGGGTCAACGTGTGTGCCAGGAAAAGAGGGAAGAGGCCCAGGATAAAGCCCTGATGCCATTGAAACAACTCCAGGCTGCAGCAGGGGGGAATATTTCAGCCCGTGCCCCAGTTTTCGGAAGCGCGGCACAACAGCCGGATCGGGAGTCGACCTTTCGGAAGATCACAGGGACACACAAGGAATATTTGGCACAGTTGCACCAAGGCCAGGCACAGGAATTTCTCTCCTCTGTGTCCTGCTCCTCGGGATTTGTCAGCCCAATAGTTTTATCCTGATTACCTTTAGTGTATCCACACAATTCTTCCATAAAACAAAGCATTTCACGATTATTCTGCTGGAATGGAGGGCACTTGTGGCCCCTCCTGCTCCAGTGGAAGATTATTTTCCCTCCTACCAGGCTGTGTGGTTGATGGAGAGTTTGGTGGGAGCTCGGGGATGGAACCACTGATGGGATTATGAATGTGACAATAATGTGGTGAGGAAATCGCTGTAATAAGTATTTAACAGCTTTAAAGAAACAAATCCTAAAAAAAAAAAGAAACAAATAAACAATGGAGAATTTCCCAGCATTGGGAAGCCTGTGGGACTCCCCTGATCTCCTGTGGATTCTCCTCAGGTGTTATCCACATCCTCACAGGCTTCCCATGGGATTTGCCACCATAGTGGCCCAAGGACTTGTGTGGCAAAGTGGTTCCTGAGATAAATCAACACTTTGGCCTTTTGTTTCATCCTGAAACTTAGGACAGGAAGCACAAAAATTTGAGCCCATCTCTAGAAGATTTTTGGCAGCCCAAAGCAAGGAGAAGTGGAGCAAAAACCATCCCGATGTCCCAGAATCATCAGGGTTGGAAGAGATCTCCAGGATCATCCAGCCCCACCCTCACCCAGCACCACCAGGATCACCCCCAATCCATGGCCCCAAGGGCCACATCCAGACACCTCTGGGACACTCCCAGACACAGGGACTCCTCCACCTCCCTGGGACACTTATCCCAAGCCCTGACCACTCCTGCAGGGGAATTTTTTGGTTTGGAATCTGGTCTGACCCTCCCCAGCAAGTGCCTGCTCACCTTCACCCTGGGATAGAAGTGTCATCCCTTCTCCCTGGAGGTTGAAAATGCTTGGATTTCTGCAGTTAGAGGAGACAAAGGGACTTCTCCTGTCAAGCTTAGGTGACCTAAAGGACAGTGAGGTGGGAGGGAGTTTTGGTGTCCTCTTTGGAGTGGAGTTTCCTCTAGAGGATTCAGAATTCCCCTCCTGGTTTTCATCCCAGCAGGTGCTGGTGCTCCTCACCCCTTTGTGTTTGCCAAGTCCCTGATTTTTCCCAGAACCTCATTCTTTAGGAAAAAAACAGAGGTTGTATCTTACCCTGAGCAGAATATTCCCACCCATGAGATGGGGGTTGAATTCCCTGCCTCCAGAGGGCTGGAATTATGGGGAATACCCACTCTCAGACACCTCAACCCCTCGCTTTGCTCCGAGGTTCATTTGCCAGAGTTGCTGTGGATAAAGGAGGGACATCAAGATCCACGTGCTGGAATAAATCCTGGTGGCTTTGTCTCCTGGGAGGTGGAGCTGGGAGGGAACAGGCTCTGCTAATCCCAGCTCAAGCCAGAAGAGTCCTGCCAGTCTCTTCAGGACACACATTCACTCCAAGGGTGAAATCCTGAATAGGAACAGGGGGGTTTTATTGTGGCCTTCCAGTGGCACTTTTGTCTCCTGGTCTAATGTGTAATGAATCACAGTTCCAGAGCCCTGGAATGTGAGATCACTCTCAGCTATTCCTTTAACCTCTAAGTGGAGCCAGTCCTCAGGGATGGATGGGATTTCACTGAATTTTCCCATTTCATTTGTATAATGAAATCACTCTTTGGCCTCTGCTCTGTTCTTTTTGCCCTTTTTTCAGCCTGAAGCTGGACCCACTTGCTACTGATCTCCAGAGCATTCCCCACCAGCACAGTCCTTGATAAGCAATAATTAGGATCAGGAATTGAATTGGTTTTATTAATGACTTTACAGCAAAGTTTCTTTTTGGTATTCCCCAAGCACAGCCTGTTTTACTGTTTAGAATAATTTAGGAGTATTCAGCTTTAAGCAACACAACACCTCTCATTTGAGTTGCTCTGCATTAGCACCACATAAATGTGTCTGAAAACATCAGGGCAAGGACAACTTAAACTACAAATATGAACAGCAGGAACCAAATTTTCACCTAAACACTGGACTGAGTTCAATTTTGATGTGACGTTGACAAGCTGCAACCCCCCAGACATCAAATCCAAAGGCACAAATATTTTTCTCACACACAGGTTTTTATTCTGGTCAGAGTTTAGTTAATTTTTTGCAACACACAATCACCAAGGTTGGAAAAGAGCTCCAAAGTCATCCAACCCACCCTGTGCCCCATCCCCACCTTGTCCCCCAGCCCAGAGCACTGAGTGCCACGGCCAGGCCTTCCTGGGACACCTCCAGGGCTGGGCACTCCAAACCTCCCTGGGCAGCCCCTGCCAAGGCCTGACCACCCTTTCCAGCAGGAAATTCCTCCTCCTGTCCAACCTGAGCCTCCCCTGGCACAGCTGGAGGCCGTTCCCTCTCCTCCTGTCCCTTGTTCCCTGGCAGCAGAGCCCGACCCCCCCAGCTGCCCCCTCCTGTCAGGGGGTTGCAGAGCCAGAAGGTCCCCCCTGAGCCTCTTCAAATTAAACCTTTCCACACCTGGTCACCCTCCTGCTCCTCCTGGAATTCTGTGCCACAGCCTCAGGCCTCAGAGGGCTGGGAATCTTCCATGATTTCCCACCTAAATCTACCTGTGGCCAATATAATTCCATTTTCTCCCAATATCAACATCATCCTTTGATAAAGTCCTGTTCTTTTCCTGTGTGTTGTTCCCTCTCCAGGTGCTCCAGGAGAGCACTGATATCCCTCTTCACATGCAAGTCCTTTCAGGGGTGAAGATGAAGAAATTCCCCCTCCTGTCCAACCTGAGCCTCCCCTGGCAACACCAATTGGCACCTCCAGGATTCTGATCTGCTCCCGACCTTCCACCCCACGCCAACATCCCCATTTACCACATATCCCAAAAACAGGGTTCCAAGGTGATTCATTCCACATGGCAAGAAACTGGGAGAGAGTGGAAAACCATGAGAATTGTTTTTGTTGTCCTACTTGCTCTCCAAGACCTTTGATGTGGGATATCAATGGGCTCCATCTCGGACACGGCTGCTTTCTCTGCACCCACATTCCTCATCCACCCACTGCTCCCACAGCTGCACATTTATCCTGCTGTGCTGCAACAGCTCCAGGAGGATCTGTGGCTTCAGGTATCCCCATCAGGCTTTAAAAAGAGGTGGGAAATTCTCCTCTGTGTTGGGGGGACACTCTTCTCTTCCAGCTTTTGCCCGGAAAAATCAGCTGCTACTTAATGTTCTCTTGTGAGCCAATGGACAGACACACTCAGTGACTGAGAGCCTGAAAAAATCCAGTTCCTAAATCTCCTTGGACACAGGTACCACCCCAAAGGACAGAGCCAAAAGCCTCCCTCGTGTTTATCACAGGCCATCGTGTCTCAAACCCAAGAACAACTCTCAGGGTTTTTTGATTTTGAAGGGCTCTGGCACCAGGCTTGGGGTAGTTTAGTGGCTCTGATCCAAGACAGGATTGAACAACTGAGAGGCAAAGTGGGAGACCCCCCCCAGGGTGTTTAATGCTGCTGGAATTACTGCCCAGTAAGAGCAGCACCACTGGTTTAAGGGGAACAAGCTCAGGCTTGAAATGGCCTCATTAGTTCAGCTTTTCCATGAGCAGGGAAATCAGAGAATCATGGGATGCTTTGGGTTGGAAGAGACCTGAAAGATCAGCTTGTTCCACCCCCTGCCCTGGGCAGGGACACCTTCCACCAACCCAGCCTGCTCCAAGTTTATCCAGCCTGGCCTTGGACACTTCCAGGCATCCAGGGGCAGCCACAGCTTCTCTGGGAATTCTATCCCAGCCCCTCCCCACCCCCACAGGGAAGGATTTATTCTTAATCTTGAATCTAACCCTGCCCTCCTTCAGTTTAAGGCCTTTTCCTCCTGTCCCCTCACTCCATGCCCTCGTGTAAAGCCCCTCTGTTTTCCACAGAGATGCCCTCGTTGGTGCACTGACATCTCCCCAGTTTCAAAAGGAGCTCCCCAAGCGCTTCCAAAGTGGGATTTCAGCATCCCTGTGACCCAGGAACTCCTGCAAACCACCAGGAAACGCTCCTGGCAAACAGAATTGGATTTCAGTGAAATAACAGGCTCCAGTTTATGAAAACCCCGAACCACCGAGGATCAAAAGCGAGAGACGGAAAACGTTTCCAAACAAAACAGGGATATTTTTTATTTAGTCTTGTTCTTTTATCCCTCATTAGGAGCAGCTCTTTCCATTTCCAGTCTCGGACCAACACGAGGGGCTCTAGCAGGACTTCAACCCCTCTCCTGTGACCCCAGTTCCCAGCAGTTGTGTCGTGCATGGAATGCTTGTGGCACACATTCCCCAGCCCTGGAAGTGCCCAAGGCCAGGTTGGAGCAACCTGGGCTAGTGGAAGGTGTCCCTGCCCATGGCAGGGGGTGGAACTAAATGATCTTTGAGGTCCCTTCCAACCCAAACCATTCTGGGATTCTGGGAAAACAAGTAAAGAAGCTCCAGGCTCTTGCCTTGGGAACCCACATCTTGTAGTGTCACGACAAATGGTCCAAACCTGGCTCCAACTGCAGCCAGACCCCAAAAGCCCTGATTGTGAACTCTCAAACTCTCACTCCTCAGAGTCACCAGCCCCTTTATCCCAAACACCTTCAGGCTTTAAGGCAAACCTGAGCAAAGAACTGAAAAAAAGGGGAAAAAAGCACTTGACAACTTGAGGGAGGAATTTATGGCCTTTTTGTTTGCCTGGAGGGTGGTTTTCTGACCCTTTTCCCTCTGGGTTGCAGGGCATTTCCCAAGCTTTTTAAAGCACTTCTGCTGTCTGCTGATAGACATGGCCAGGGAGCAGCAAGGAAGGTCAAACTTCCAGGGATCCAGGGGCAGCCACAGCTTCTCTGGGCAACCTGGGCCAGGGCCTTCCCACCCTCCCAGCCAGGAATTCCTTCCCAATATCCCATCTATCCCTGCCCTCTGGCAGTGGGAAGCCATTCCCCCTTATCCTGTCCCTCCATCCGTTGGAAATAGTCTCTCTCCATCTTTCCTGGAGCTCCTTCAGGTCCTGGAAGGTCACAGTCAGGTCACCCCAAAGCTTCTCCAGGCTGAACAATCCCAGTTTTCCCAGCCTTTCCTCCCAGCAGAGGTTGGCAGGGATGCCATTCACTAGATCATCCAGCCTGGACATGGAGCTCTTGCAAACAGATGAACACACACAGAGACAGAAATAAACTCAAATTTATCTCTTTATTTCAGTTCTAAAGCATTTTCAGTCCATTTATATTTCTCTTAAACGAGTGTAACTGGATTTTTTTCCCGTTTCAAGCCATGTAAGTAGGAAACAAATCATGGACAGTGGAGGTTTAATCAAAATTAGATAAGAAAGAGCAAATTCTTACATCTAGATCAGAGCCTTCACTGCTATAAATCCAGGTTGCCCTGTTGCCTGTGACAGGGAAGTGTCTGCATTCCCCAGGCAAGGATTGAATCCAGGATAGAACATTCACAAGGGTGGTTTGATTTTTGGTGTATTTTAGGTGTGGGCAGAAGAGGCAATACACTTTTCACGATAAAAATAAAGAAGATAAAAGGAAAATAATAATACTAATTATCATAATAAGGGAATAAAAAGCAGGTTTGTGAGGAAATCCTCCCTCTGCAAAGGGAAGCAAATGGGCTGTTTAACAAAGGGATCATATTTCCTGGTGTGACAGGAGGAGACAGATTGGGAGCAGATACAAATGAAAAGCCTCGTGCCAAAAAATTGAAGGCTCTTAAGGAAGACTAAGTGTCCTGGGCAGCTCCCAGGATTGCCAAAGGAAATGAGGGAAGGAATTAGTGAAGCCTTTAACAGGTTGGGTTGGTTTTTTTTTTCCAATTTTCCCTGTGACAGGTTGGACTGGGGAGCAACACAAAGCTCAGCCTTATTTCCACCCTGGTTTTTTTATTATCCAGGGGTCACAAGATGCAGAATCCAGTCATCTCCAAGTGATTTCCTGGGGAAACAGGTTTTTTTTTTTGTGGGATTTAATGAAGTCATGATCTCATATTTTTTTGCTGGAGATGGCCCAGGTGGATTAAAGCTGAAGGGGCAGTTTGGCTTTCACAGTTGCTTGGAAGTCCTTTGGAAGACATTGCCTGAACCTGCCCGGGAAATGGTTTTCCCATCTTGCAAAATTTCTGGGAGGTTTTCAGATCTTTTTTTTTTTCCTGCCCTGAATCAGAACCTTAAACAAGACTCAGTGATATTTTGTTCTGATTAAGGGCCAAAAAAAAGTAATTAAAAAAGAAGGATTGAAGGAAGATTGACCCACTCATGTGTCAGAGTTGAGTCTGCTCAGGTCAGAACTCACTTTTTGGGCAGAATTTGGCCACCTTGTCCTTCAGTTTTTATCTGTTTTCCCGGTGCTTTCCAAGAAATTCTGTCCCTGCTCTGCTTTGCCTCAAGTTTCAATTTTCTGTTCCCTTGAGGAAAGTCATAGAGTGAAAAAAAAAAAATTAAATTAAGGGTTAAGTATCACGACCTGCATTATAAATGAGAATTGTTCTGGACAGTGGAATCCTCTCCTACCACAAATGAGCACCCACAGAGGGGTTGTAGAGAAGGATTAGTCCGTGTTTATGAAGCATTTTGAAAAGAACATGTAATATTCTATAATCCACGCCCTGAGTCTTCCCAAAACATGAGGGATTTTAGGGTATTTAGTGCTTTAAAAATTGCTTTGCAGCCCCAGTGTCCTGTAGTGCCCAGGATGCAATTTTACTCCTGGTGTTAAGTCAGAGATTTCAACACTCTCCCATCAGACAGGAGCTTTTAAAATTGTGTCTCCAAGCACTTCACTCTCTGATAAAACCATCAGGGTGAGGGGGATTGAGGGGGGAAATAAAATATGGAATGATAACAGGACACAGTGCAGGGGTTCCACATCCCAGGCTGACTCCAAGCCAAACATTCCCAACGACTTAAGAACTTCACCCCTTTTAAATCACATTTTAAGACCTGGACTTGTTGCTATCAGCCAGTGACTTTAATTATGAGATTAAATCTGCTCTTTGTGAGATGTCAGGGACTAAACCAGCCACACATTTTGCACATTTCTTTGGATTTAAAAGCAGCTTTACACCTGATTTCCCCACTTAAGTGTGCCTGCTTCCCGTTGAGAGCATGGCAAAGAGCAACCAGAGGAAGCTGGGAATGAAAATCTGAATTATCAGACTCAGGAAATAAAAACTCAGAAGCTCTTGGCACTCGCTGGGGTCTCTTTGCTTGTCAGGGCAATCTCTTTTGGGAGGGCAGGACATGAATGCAGAATAATACAGAATAAAGTGATGCAGAATGATACCCAATATTGCTGGTTTTCAAATAAACCCCGACCCACTGGGCCTGCTGAGGGAGTTCAGCAAAGCTGGGTTTAGGTTGTGGCTGCCCAGCATGAAGAGAAGGAAATCAGAGCATTTCCAGCTGAGGTGCAGCTGGAAATGAGGACTGAGAGGAGTAAAAGCCAAGGAACAAACCTTGGTCAACCAGAAAATAGGAATTTTAACACAAACTGGCATCAAATGTAATAGATTTTTCTGATTCTCATTTTTTTTTTCCTGCTCTAAGAGCTGGATTTCCCCTCCTGGATCCTCCAACAAGATTATCAGGGTTGGAAAAACAACGGGATGTTGGGCTGCAAGAGAAAATCCAGAAGTAGGATATCCAACATCCTTTTTAACTGGAATTCAGGGTCCCAAAATCTCAAAGAATCCATAGCTGTGTCTCCTGAGTCAGCTGGGCTAGTGGAAGGTGTCCCTGCCCATGGCAGGGCTTGGAACTGGATGATTTTTAAGGTCCCTTCCATCCCAAACCCTTCTGGGATTCTGTGAATCAACATTTTGCGACTGAAAGTGGCTTCCAGGGAACACATTTCCTGCCAGTTTTTTTTAATATTTCCATGGAAAGAAGAGCACTTTTAAATCAACAGCCCACAAAAGTGTTCAGCTGGAGTCAGCAGAACTTCAAACACACACAGGTTATGGTTTGTTGGATACACAACCACTAAAAAAAAGTGGGATTTGCTTTGGTTTGACTGCAATCATGGAGATATGTGATAAATAGGAACTTTATTCATGGAATCACAGAATGGTTTGGGCTGGAAGGGACTTTAAAGTTCATCTCCAACCCCCTGCCATGGGCAGGGACACCTTCCACCAGACCAGGTTGCTCCAAATTTATCCAACCTGGCCTTGGACACTTCCAGGGATCCAGGGGCAGCCACAGCTTCTCTGGGAATTCTATGCCAGCCCCTCCCCACCCTCACAGGGAGGAATTTCTTCCTAATATCTGACCTAAACCTACTTTCTTTCAGTTTAATTGTGTCTTCATTTGACCCCCTTCCTGGAGCTCTCAGCTGGGTTGGAACAGCCCTGGCAGCGACAGGAAAATCCAGCGGGAAGCAAAGCAAAGTCCTGTGTTCTCTGGGGGTTGCAAGAAGGGCTCTGCTGCTTCCCTGAGGGATGAGGGGCATCTCCCTGTCCCACATTTCTTCCATTTGCTCCATTCTCCTATCCCACTCACGTGGAAGGGGTAATATTGTGTTTCTCTGCAGCTACTTGAGAGGAGGTTGGAGCTGGAGGGGGATGTTGGTGTGGGGTGGAAGGTCGGGAGCAGATCAGAATCCTGGGGGTGCCAACTGGTGTTGCCAGGGGAGGCTCAGGTTGGATATGAGGGGGAATTTCTTCATCTTCACCCCTGAAAGGACTTGCATGTGAAAAAGGATATTAGAGCTCTCCTGGAGCACCTGGAGAGGGAACAACACACAGGAAAAGAACAAAGGGTGATGTTGATATTGGGAGAAAATGGAATTATGTTGGCCACAGGTAGATTTAGGTTGGAAATCACGGAAGATTCCCAGCCCTCTGAGGCCTGAGGCTGTGGCACAGAATTCCAGGAGGAGCAAGAGGGTGACCAGGTGTGGAAAGGTTTAATTTGAAGAGGCTCAGGGGGGACCTTCTGGCTCTGCAACCCCCTGACAGGAGGGGGGAGCCGGGGGGGGTCGGGCTCTGCTGCCAGGGAACAAGGGACAGGAGGAGAGGGAACGGCCTCCAGCTGTGCCAGGGGAGGCTCAGGTTGGCCAGGAGGAGGAATTTCCTGCTGGAAAGGGTGGTGAGGCCTTGGCAGGGGCTGCCCAGGGAGGTTTGGAGTGCCCAGCCCTGGAGGTGTCCCAGGAAGGCCTGGCCGTGGCACTCAGTGCTCTGGGCTGGGGGACAAGGTGGGGATGGGGCACAGGGTGGGCTGGGAGGGATTTTCCAACCCAAATCATTCTGTTGGATACTCTGGGTGTGTTTTTCCTGTGCAGAAAACCTCCTCCCAACCTCCCCAGGCCCTCACCCCCTGCACCACCTGCAAACTCCTCTCGTTTGTCGACGAGTCAAAGAGCTGAAGAGAGAGAGAGGAGGGGACAGGGGGATGTCTAATGAACACTAAAACCCACTTTATTTATGGTAAGCCCCCCCTCAGGTCCCCTTTAGCATCCTGGAGAATTGAGAGGAATGTAGACTAAGCCCCAAAAGAGACACTTAAGTGCTTTTCCTGCCCCTGGAGATCCTGGAGAGAGGAAAAGAAGGGGAGAAAAGCAGCAGCCTCGGGGGAAAGAGGCATAAAGTGCTGTTTTCCCTCGTGCTGATGAGCTGCAAGAAGGGAAAAAGAGTAAAGAAGGATCATCTGAGCCCTGGAAAAAAGAAGAAGCACCACATTCCCTGTTTTCTTGAGCATCACATGCAAGATAAGTGTTCCCTTGAACCAAATGACTCTGCTTTTAAGTCCTGGCCCTGTGAGTGTTTACCTGTGTGTTTAAGAGGAGTACAGAGGGGAAGACTTGAGTTAAAAGCACAAAATTCATGGCACAGGTGGAGAAAAACTGGGACTTAGAATAGAAATGGTGGGAATTGCTTTTAAGTTCAGTTATGACCAAGACAACCCCAAAAATAAAGGAGTAGTAGCTTAAAACAAGACCAGAGCAACAGAGCAGAGCGTGTTTGTCCCAACACTTCAGACTCCTGACAGTGTTTCACAGAGGCAGTGGAGAAAAGTTAAGCTTTCACACGGGCCAAAATGAGGATTTTAAGCCCAGAAATGTGCATTCATTGACCAACTTCACCCTCATGAGGGGTGTTTGGTTTGCACGGAATCTTCTGCCACGTCCCAAGGGAAAGGAGGAGAGGAAATGGCCTCAAACTGCCCCAGGGCAGGGTCAGGTTGGAGATTAGAAACACTTTTTCCCTGCAGGAGTGGTCAGGCCTTGGAATAAGTGTCCCAGGGAGGTGGTGGAGTCCCTGTGTCTGGGAGTGTCCCAGAGGTGTCTGGATGTGGCCCTTGGGGCCATGGATTGGGGGTGATTGTGGTGGTGGGATGGATGATCCTGGAGGTCTCTCCCAACCCTGATGATTCTGGGATTTCCTGTTTGTAGAGATGGGTGCAAAGGTGAAACATTCCCACAAAAAAGGGAAGGACATCCAGGGAATCACAAAAGAGATTCCCATCGTTCCTTCAATTCTCTTCCCATGGGAGGAAAAGGGCTTGAAAGAAAAGCACAACAAAAAAAAAAGCCTCAAGAAAATGAAAAGTCCTCAGAATATTCTGCTGTTGGAAAAGCTCCTGCTCTGATAACAAATGATCATCAGCAAACTTCAGGTAATTGTAGTTTGGTGAAATCACAGCTGATGGGGTTGCCCAGAGAAGCTGTGGCTGCCCCTGGATCCCTGGAAGTGTCCAAGGGCTTGGACAGGGCTTGGAGCAAGCTGGGCTGGTGGAAGGTGTCCCTGCCCATGGCAGGGGGTGGCACTGGATGATCTTTAAGGTCCCTCCCAACCCAAACCCTTCTGGGATCCCCAAGTGAAGGAGTTTGTTGGGAGTGACTTTCTCTTCAAAGTAAAAGCTGATAAAGCAGAAGTTCACTTCCTGCACTCCCTAAAAGCTGTTCCAGACCCTTCCCCAGCCTCTGCCCCCAAACCTCTCCTCACTCTGTCCCTGGGCAGCAGGACAGTGTTTCTCCAGCTGCTCTTCTAAGTTTCTGAGGGAGTTTTGGGGGGTGTTTCTCTGCCTTGTCCCCCAAAACCTCACCCCCACCCAGCCCCTCCGTGCAGTGCCTGTCTCAAGTCAGGCCTGTCAAGACCAGGAGAAAGGGTTTCCCCTCTCAGATTCCCTCTTGGATGCCCATCAATTCCCAGCACAGCACCAAGGAGTGGTGCCAGCCCCATGCCAGGGGGAGCAGGATGTGTCCTTCGCCCTCACCAGACTCTCCAACCCCCTTTAAGTGGCTGCTTTGCTCTTTAATTGGCATCATTACCTCATAGAATGTTTTCTAATTATATTATTGATTTCTTTTTTCCCCCCTCCCCACCTCTGTTATTTTTAATGGATTCCCCTCCCAGTTCACCCACTGGAGAGTGAGAGTGGATGGGTCTCCAGGGAAACTCTTCCAGCTCCATGTGTTTGCACACAGTGTACAGGTGTTTAATCCTGCCTTGACTTCCTAATTAGCCAGGAGAAATATTGTTGGGGGGATGGCAGAGAGAGCAAGAGATGTTTTATTCCCACTAACATGGTCAGGCACAAGAATTCCTGCTCCATAACAACAGGCAGAATCATTCCCAGACTCCTTTCCTGCTTCACAACTCCAAGGAGCTGCCTGTGGAGACAGGCAGGACACAGAGCTCATACCCTGGCAAATATTTTGGTAATATTCAATATTTAATATTTAAAAGATGTCCTTGATTCCTGGAAACACCCAAAAGCTTTCAAACACAACAGCACAGCTCCATTTCCCCCCCCAAGGGAATTCCCTTTCCATGTGTGTGTGGGGAGCCTTGCAAGGGTCCAAGGAAGGTGCTGGAGCAGCTCCTGTGGAAAAACCTTTGGCAGGCCAGGGTTAGAAACAGCTTTTGTGTGGGAAACCACAACCCTCTGGAGCTGGGAAGTGCTGGATCCACCTTCCAAATTATGTTTTAGGAGAGAAAAAGGCCCAACACGAGCGTGGTGGGAAGGGATAATTAATGAGAAATAAAAGTAACAAGGCAAGAGTGAAGCCTCATAAATTATCCAGCTTTTAGGAATAAGGAGTTTCAGCCCCCCTGAGCTCCATGGTACATATAAATATAAATATATATATATATATTTATATATATTCCTCCCAGGTCACAAACTACACAGAGGTGCAAGACATGTGAAGGAAGTGGAATGAGGCAGATAAATAAAAAATCCATGATTATTTCCATGAATGAAGAGAGTCAAGATCCATCTGCTGCACTGGAACAGATTTATCAATGCATTGAGCCAATCCCAAGGATTAACAAATCCCAAAGAAGTGCAGGGAGGTGAATTCCAAACCCTGGGAAGCCACTGAGTGACAACGCAGGTGTCAGACCTGCAGGAGCTGGGAATTATCCTTCCCAACCCAAAGCATTCCGTGGTTTAAACAGTCTCAGAGTGAATTCTGAATAATTATTTTCGAGGTGTTTGACTTGTGCAAGGAGCAAATAGAGAAGGATGTGCAGGCAGAGAAAGTTAAGCCCAGCTCTTGTTTTCTTTTGTGTCTCACCTGCTGAGCCAGGATGGAGGATTTGCCTCATCAGGGGCGTTCTGGACTCTGTAAAAACAGAGAAATGACAGATTTCTGTGTGGAAAATGAGAGCAAGGCTGGTTTGTCAAGCGATTTTGGCACAATTGTTGCCAGAAAGGTGGGATCTGGGGAGGTCTTGGTAACATCCCCTTGGGTTTGGTCATCTCCAAACTGTGTAGGGTAAAGTTTCACTGGATATTTCAGGCAGCAAACTGGAATCTTCTTCAAGGTGTGCAAGTCTTTTACGTTGGGTTGCTGAGAAACTTTTTATATTCTGGTTGAAAACAGCAAGTTTTTAATGGGTCTTAAGTCACAGCCATTCAATAAGATTTGGAATTTATCAGTTTATCAGCCAATAGAACTTTGTTCTCTCGGGCATTAAATCTAATGAACATCTGGGATTACACTGTGGCAGGAGAGAAACTCATCACTTGGGTGACAAAGCCACAGGAAAAAGGAGGTAAAAATCCAAATAAATCCAAATAAATCCAAATAAATCACCATTTTATTCCCTGCTCTTCCAGCCCAGCCTTCAAGGGCTCCATAGTCCTGCATTTCAGGTTGTTTGATGTGGGACTGAGGGAGCTGGGGGTGTTTAGTCTGGAGAAAAGGAGGCTCAGGGAAGATCTCATCACTCTACAACCCTGGAAGTGTCCAAGGCCAGGTTGGAGCAACCCGGGCTGGTGGAAGGTGTCCCTGCCCACGGCAGGGGGTGGAATGAGATGATCTTTAAGGTCCCTTCTGACCCAAACCAGTCTGGGATTCCGTGATTTGATGATTCCCATCCCTCACGTGTGGCTGCACATTCCCTCAGGTCCTTGCTCCCCGTCACGTCTGAAGTCCCTGGGCATTCACTTTGCTCTCTTCTAGAAAAAAAAAAAACCAAATGATTTATTCTTTGTGGAGGCAACACTTCCCTTCTCACTTTCCAAGGGTTTGCTGGCTGTGTATTGTTTTCCTCTCCTCAGAGCCCAACCTGACTGTAACCCTGGTTTCCTGCTTCAGATAAAATGCTGTTAAATGGCTGACAAAGAAAACAAACCACAGCAACCTCCCCCCTCCCAAAAAAACCCCAACAAACCAAGCAGCTGATGTTTTTCACTTGGGTAAAGAGAGTAAACAGCTCGTGTTGGAAGTCTGGGGCAAGTTTTGAAGACAAATGTTATGTCACGTGTGATGTGAACGTTCTTTATTTTTCAGGGAGAGTTTCTGAGCCCCCTGGGGTGAGATAAACAGGGAGAGGAGATATTTTAGGTGGATGGAACTAAACATCTGTGCTGGGTGAGGGCAGGAGAAGGGAGGCAGGGTCAGGGCACGGCCATGGGATGCTGCAGGTGGGGCATCCATAAAATCCCAGGATGGGTTGGGTTTGGAGGACCCTTAAAGAACATCTCATTCCGTGGGCAGGGACACCTCCCACCAGCCCAGCTTGCTCCAACCTGGCCTTGGGCACTTCCAGGGATCCAGGAGCAGCCACAGCTTCTCTGAGCTACATCACAGGTTCCTCATCATTTGCCTGATGTTTCTTGGTTTAAAATCCTATTTTCCACTCTTTACACCTCCCACTGTCAACCACAGGTTCCCTCTAAATATTTCCACACATATTCATATATAAATATAAACTCACACACCCCATCCAAGGAGGAAAGCAGGAAAAGCTTTCCTGTCTCTCCAGAATAAAAAACAAACCCTGTTGTTTTCTGTTTTTTTTTTTTTTTTTTCTTCAAAAGCTCCATTTATGTTAAAACAGAACAGCTCTGAGTAAAACCTACTGAGAGTGACCATAAAATTTGGACCTAAAGTCAAACTTCCCTCCAGGGGAAGCACAAGAAACCCAAATTTCCATGTTGGATAATTAGGCAGAGAAACCCCAGGCATGAAAGGTGGAGGTGGAGTTCCCTGCCAGGGTTTTGCTGCAGGAGCCCCTGTTCAGTATAATTGTGTTTAACAGGAATTTTCCTCCTCTTCTTCCTTGTTTTTGGGTGCTGTTGGAGGAGCTGTTGCTTTTCTAGTTGTTATTGGTTCCTCTATAAAATAATTTCAGACTGAAAAACAAAAAAAGGTTAAGAAACATTTGGGACTTTTTTTTTTTGAAAAGGTCATGCTGTTATTTGTTACACCTTCACACCTAAAATTGAAAGTCATCTTTGTGCCAGGCACAGATATAGTAGGGGGACTGACTTAACCTTGTTAAATCTTAGGCCTTTTTTATTTATTTTTATTATAAATAAAATATATTTTATTATATTATTAATATAATTATATGATAAATCAATAAAATAATTAAATATTATAATTAAAATGATAATTAAATATAATAATTAAAATAATAATTAAATGTAATAATTAAGATAATAACTAAGTATAATAATCAAATTAATAATTAAATATAATAATTAAATATAAGAATTAAAATAATTAATAAAAGTAAATAAATAAATGATGGAATAATTTATTATTTTATTTTATTATAAATTTTTATAACATAAATTTTTATAAATAAAAGAAATAACCAGTCCAATTCCACATGTGAGAAGGTGCAGGTGAAATTTTTTTTTCTATTTGATCTTTAATTAAAACCTTTTCTGAAAACCAAAATCTTTTCTGAAGCCCTGTCATGACCGACAGAAAAAAAATAGTATTAATTTAATAAAAGCTGTCATCCTAGGCCTGAATTTTTGACGAAAATCAGTGGCCAAAACAGGGCAGGAGGCCTTAATTTTTGATAAAGGCACCTGAGGTGACACAGTCCTGCTTTCTGCAGAGGAGGAAGGAGCCAGAGCAGAGCATGTTTAGACCTTCCATGTTTTCCCATTTCATTTCCTGCTCTATTTCCAAACTTAGAGAACTCTATAAATGATTAAATGAAGATAAAATATCCCTGTGTGAGATTAAAAATATCCATCTGGTGGTAAAAGAGGGGCAGGGTGGCAAAAAGGTGCTGCTTTTCCTGGCTGGGTCAGGCCTAAAAAGAGACTTTCCAGGAGGGCATGAAGTGACAGGACAAGGGGGGATGGATTTAAACTAACAGAGGGTAGGGTTAGATGGGATGTTGGGAAGGAATTCTTCCCTCTGAGGGTGGGGAGGGGCTGGGATAGAATTCCCAGAGAAGCTGTGGCTGCCCCTGGATCCCTGGAAGTGTCCAAGGCCAGGCTGGATAAACTTGGAGCAACCTGGGCTGGTGGAAGGTGTCCCTGCCCATGGATGATCTTTGAGGTCCCTTCCAACCCAAACCATTCTGGGATTCAATAAAAAGAAAATCTAATCGAAAACATCCCCATAAAATGTGTGTCAGACCATTTTCTGTCTGAGAAGCTGCTCCAGAGTCGACTGAGAGCTCAGTAATTTCCAAGGGAGGGTGAAGAAGCAGCAGCTTGATGGGTACGAGGGAGGAGAACTAAATGTGTGGTTTGAGTGAGTTCAGTGTTAATTTAGGATATTGTGGTCATTTCAGACAGAGAGAGAGAGAGAGAGAGAGAGAAAGCAAAGGGTGGGAAGTGCAGAGCTGATTCCACTAAAAGCTAATTTCTATATTAGCACTGGAGAATGGCCTCGATTCAGCCACTCCCCTCACATTTGGGACGGAAAAGAGTCTTTATTTTCCATTTTGAAAGGAGTGCTGATTTCTTGAGGTGAGTCTCAAATGTCCCTGGTAAAAGCATCTTCAATCTCCACGAAGAAATGTGGCTGAGTGGATCAGTCCATCTGCTTTTCTCAGGTGCAAAACCGAGAGGTTCGCGATCCAACCTGAAAGATTCGCTTCCCAAAATTGCTCCCTCAGGGTGGGTCTGCAGTGAAGTTCATGTGTCATCTTCCATGGAACATGGGCTGGGAGGAGGAAGTCGGGTTTTCCCAGTAAGAGAACAAGTTATAGAGAAAGGAAAGAAAAAAAAATATGATTTTTGAACTGCCATCATAAAATCTCCCGTTATCAAATACGTTTTCTGATTCAGATTTGGCTGCCAACCAGGTGAGCACACAGATATTCTGCCCTAATTGTTTGAGAGTTTGGCCTTTTGAAAAGCTCTGTTTTCACCCAAAGGAGACACTTTTTAAAGCTTGGCACCCTGCAAAACCAGCCTGCGTGGCATTTGTGTCCTGGCGTTCCTGAGAACCGTGGGCTTTAAACTCAGCGCTCCCAAATCCTGGCCAATATCTTTTTTTTTTTAACAGTGCAGTTCATGGAAGGAGAATCCCCCAGAGCAAAAACCCATTTCAAAGCTTCAGAGGGGCTTTTCCCCACGTGCTGCTGGATGAGGAGATAAATGGAACCCGTTGGACCTGCAGATCCATCTCTGGGCTGTGGGAGACGAGGGAGAAGGAACCTTTTGCACTCTTGACCCCAGCCAGGCCGGGCACTGGCAAAGGCAGCTCAGCCCCCGCTTCCTTTATGGCCCAAGGCTGATAACCCTTGAAATTATCTCTGCCTGAAAGCTGGAGGTTTGTGGTGAGCAGGGAATGAGGAATGGGAAGGTTTCCCTGACACACCAGAGCGAGGGGAGCCGAGTTCCCACCAGAGGCCGTTGGGGCTGAGCTTTGACAAACAGCTCCCAGCAGGTTTTACTGGGGAAACTGGGGGGGAGTTTTTGCCCACAGGTGTCTGTCCCAGCCCCCACGAGGATCCTCACCCCATCCCTGAGTTGCTGCAGCACAGGGGGTGGTGGGAGCTGGTGGTTCAGAGCCCTCAAACTGTGAGGAAAGGGCCCAAAGTCGGGTAGTTTTGGATAGAAAAGACTTCACAGAATCACAAAAGATGCTGAGTTGGAAGGAACCCACAAGGATCATCCAGTCCAGCTCCTGGCCCTGCACAGGCCCATCCCCAAGAGTCACACCACGTGCCTGAGAGGATCATCCAAATGCTCCTGGAGCTCTGGCAGCCTTGGTACTTGAGGAGGGAGAGGGTTTCTGCCCATCAGCACCAAGAGGCTGCTGCAAAGGGATAAAACTGTTCCCTTCAGCCTTGGAGAGCAGGAATCGGGGAGAAAATAGGGAATAGCAAAAAATGGCCAAAGGTCTGGAGGGGAAGCCTCATGAGGAGCAGCTGAGGGCACTTGGCTGGTGCAGCTGGAGCAGAGGAGCCCCAGGGCAGAGCTCAGCGGGGGCTGCAGCTCCTCCCAAGGGGCAGCTCTGACCTCTGGGAGCAGGGACAGGAGCCAGGGAAGGGCTGGAGCTGGGACAGGGTAGGCTCAGGGGGGATCTCAGGACAAGGTTCTTCCCCCAGAGGGTGGTGGGCACTGCCCAGGCTCCCCAGGGCAGTGGGCACGGCCCCAAGGCTGCCAGAGCTCCAGGAGGGTTTGGACAACGCTCTGAGGGACAGGGGGAAGTGTTGGGGTGTCCTGGGCAGGGCCAGGGCTTGGACTGGATGATCATTGGGGGTCCTTCCAGCTCAGGATATTCCATGATTCTATGGTATTGAACAGGGGGGAGCAGCAGGTGCAGAACAGAAGGATCAGGCTCAGCTTTCCCAAACACCACTGATGTTCATCTGAGCAGCTCGGACCCATCTTCTCTGGAGGCTTTTAAGAACAGCCTGGAGAAGTATCTGTCAAGAACAACAGTTTTTTGAGGCAGCTGATGCTCCTAGTGCCCTCCAGTCCTACTTTTCTACCATTTGAGGACTTTGCTGAAACCTTTCTTTCAAAAACTTGACCCTGGGGGTCAATTTTGTGGGTTGGATCTCCACTAAGCAGAGCAGGAGTGCAGTATCCAACTGCTATTGTAGGTCTAAACAGCTCAGGTGTCCTTTCACCATCCATCTCTCCACCCATGAAAACTGCTCCCTACAAATCTTTGGGGTAAAGGGAGAAGCCAGTGTGTGATTCTGAGTATTCCACTCCCAGAGAGAGGTGAGACATTAACAACCAAATGAAAAAAACAGCAGAAAACCAGGCTGCATCACCCCATCCATAAGTTAAATAACATTTTTCTTCATTTCTACATGTTGTTTTATTTTCTCTTATCTTGTTTTGTATCACTTCAGGATTCGTTTGCTCTTCGCTGAACGTCTCACCGGTGGCTTAAAAATCAGGTATTCCCTTGCCCAAGCCTAAAAAAAACACCACAAAACTACTCTGACTGGGCAGGCAGGAAGAAGCTGGTCCAAATGGCTCATGCAGAGAGAGAAAAAATTATTTTCAAACTTAAAAGAAAAAAAATAACCCCCCAACCCAACACCAAAACTGCACCGTGCCGTCGATCGGCGCCGCGGAAACGCCGACGAGTGGTGCAGCGTGTTAGGAGATGTCTGTGTCCTCCTTTCCTTTGTAAATAAATTGTTTGGAGCTCTCAGATTTCCAGCTAAATGGTGATGAAGTTTATCAGTTGTTGGTCGCCCGAGAGGAACTCGCAATTATCACTCAATTAGAGCCCTTCGGAATCAGACAAGGAGGCACCGTTGGCGCGGCCCCAGGAAAACACTGAGGACACGGATACTCCTGGAGATGCTGCTCCTAACAAGGAATTCATTTGAATGCCTTGTACACTGAGCAGGTTGATGTTGTCAGATCAATTTGCCCCTTTGATTTTGCAGAGTCCCCGTGAATGAAGCTCCGAGTCGTTCCAGCTATTCCACTATTTGCAGTGGCAGAAGGATTTGCAGTTGATCTTTTATAGAGGACTTAGAGGGTGTTCTCTAGAGGAAGGAGGGCATGGAGCTGAAAGGCAGGAACTCAACCCACCAGGCAGCCAGGGCAGCTCCACTGAGATTTTCCCAGTTCTGAAAATTGTGGATTTTTTTGTGGAAAAATACATGTTTTCCAAGCAACGAGGATCTCACACACCAGGCTGTGTGGTAGGAGGGGAATTAAGGGTCAACCCACCACAGGGTTCTAAGGGAAGGCACAGCAGTGAAAGCAAAGTGGAAGAAATGAGGTGATTCATGAGTTGAGCAACCTGGTCTGGGCTGATGTTGTCGGATCAATTTGTTCCTTTGATTTTGCAGAGTCCCCATGAATGAAACTCCGAGTCGTTCCAGCTATTCCACTATTTCCAGGGGCAGAAGGATTTGCAGTTGATCTTTTATGGAGGACTTAAAGGATATTCTCCAGAAAAAGGAAGACATGGAGCTGAAAGGCAGGAACTCAACCCACCACTCAGCCAGGGCTGATCACTGAGATTTTCCCTTTTCTGAAAATCATGGATTTTTGTATGGAAAAATACATGTTTTCCGAGCAATGAGGATCTCCCCCACCAGCACAGCCTGGGGAGGGGAACTGAGGGTTGGCCCACCACAGGGGTCTAAGGGAAGGCACAGCAGTGAAAGCAAAGTGGGAGAAATGAGGTGATTCATGAGCTGAGCAACCTGATCTAGTGGAAGGTGTCCCTGCCCGTGGTGGTGGGTTTGGAACCCCTTCCAACCCAACCCATTCCATGATTCTGTGACTCTGTGGGATGAAAGTGCAGCTTTATGAGTCACACAAACTCTTCTCTGCTGGGGAGGTCCAGAGGAGGCTTCACCTCAGACCATTTAATCCTGTTGTCATTTAAAACCTGACAACATTGACTCCTGCCATGGTCTGTCAGCACCAACCAAGCAGAAAGGTGGGACCTGCTCCCCTAGAAATATTTCCCAGAGGGAAGATGAACCAGACTTGCCACTGGTTTCCTCCTAATCTTGAAGAGGAAGAAATCTTCTGTGTGAAGATCAGACCACGAAGCAGAAGTGGGAAACTTCTAATACAGGACCTGAATCTGAATTTGCTCATCTGAAAACAACACATTCCGTTTTCTTGGAAGGACCCAAGACTGCCACAGAAACGTGTCAGAATTAGTGCTCTATACAAGGCCTAAATTTAAATGCACAGAGAGATGCTCAGACAGGGTTAGTCTGTTCTAAAGCCAGGCTTTGGAGGTTGGGAGTGCTGAATAGCAAAGTTAGAAGATGACACGACTGGAGCAAGAAAATATTTGAATGTGTTATTGCTCAAAAGTGCTTCCCAGATTCTCATCTGACACCTCTAAGCTTGTTGTTTTGTGTAAAAACAGAGATTCCAGCCACAAGGAAAGAGAAATCTGTTCAAAATAAGATGTGTTTGGAAAACTTTCCTGCATTGAGCAGCGTCATCACACTTGGGATAAATTCCAGCAGTGACACTCTCAGCTTCTTCCTAAGGTTTGTGAAGCCCAGGGACCACTGGCAATGTGGGCTAGTGGAAGATGTCCCTGCCCATGGCAGGGGGTGGAATGAGATGTGGTCTTTATGTCCCTTCCAACCCAAACCATCCCATGATTCCATGAACTTGGAGTTCTTTGTGCACGACAGCAGGCAGGAAGCCAATTGCTGGAATTGGCCAAATAACTGCGTGAATCACCTAAAACCATCGTGGGATACATTCATGGAATCAGAGAATCACAGAATCACAGAATCAGCTGGGTTGGAAGGGACCTCTGAGATCATCAAGTCCAACCCTTGATCCAACCCCGCCGTGGTTCCCAGCCCATGGCACTGATGCCACATCCAGTCTGTCCTTAAACACCTCCAGGGATGGAGAATCCACCCCTTCCCTGGGCAGCCCATTCCAATGGCTGAGCACCCTCTCTGCAAAGAAATTCTTTCTAATCTCCAGCCTAACCCTCCCCTGGCACAGCTGCAGACCCAGCCCTCTTGTCTTGCTGATGGTTCCTGGGAAAAGAGACCAACCCCCCCCTGGCTCCCCCCTCCTGTCAGGGAGTTGCAGAGAGTGAGGAGGTCTCCCCTGAGCCTCCTCTTCTCCAGGCTGAACAGCCCCAGCTCCCTCAGCCTCTCCTCACAGCACTTGTGCTCCAGTCCCTTCCCCAGCCTCGTTGCTCTCCTCTGCACCTGCTCCAGCCCCTCCATGTCCTTCCTGAGCTGAGGGCCCAGAACTGGACACAACACTCCAGGGGTGGCCTCACCAGCGCTGAGTCCAGGGCAAGAATCACTTCCTTGGACCTGTTGGCCACACTGTTCCTGAGCCAGGCCAGGATCCATTGGCCCTCTTGTCCCCCTGGGCACACTCTGGCTCCTGTTCAGCTTCCTGTCAGCTTCTTGATTTTCACTGGACAGGGCTCCTCATTGCTGTTACAGGGGATAAATTTGGTGTTTAGGAAAGAAATCCTTCTAAATCCCCCAAAAGCCTTTCACCATCCACCTGAACCTTCTGCCCGGTCCTCACCGGGGACCCTGCACGTGGTTCATCCCACGGCACCTCTGTGGTGTCCCAGGGGGATTAACTCTGCTGCTTTTTGTGTTCTAAGAGCAGGAAGAAAGCCCTGGCAGGCAGAAGTGAGTTTTTCCTCCCTCTGCCCGTCTCACAGCGGTCGGTTCCTCATGGTAGAGGTTTTCTGAGAACCACCCTCTGCCCTCTGAGGTTCTTTGCAGCCACTTCTGCTCCGGGGCACAGATGTGTGTCACAGCAAGATAAACAAGTGGTGTCACAGAAAAAACCCGGCTCCCTGCTCAGGATTTCTTTCCCAACAGGAAGGAGTCCTCATCTCTCTACACTTATCACATCTCCACGTGCCCCCGGGCAACGACACAGGAAGAATGTGGTTTGGTGGTGGTGCTCTGCCCCTCTGGTTCAGAGGCTCCAGAGCAAAAAAAAATACATTTTTTACAGCCTGAGTTTCTCAGGTTTCATCTCCTGGCTCGGCCTTTTGGTCAGTTCTATAAAACTGAAGCGGGGAAGAAAGTCTATTTTCCAGCAGACTCATTTCTCCTCTGCCAGCTGGACTGGCTTCGCTTTCTGGCTTCTGCCTCTGCTTTCTTGTAAGTGAAAAAAAAAAAATAAAAACCAAACCCCAACCAAATCTTCTCTGGCTCCCTGAAGGGAAATTTTAGCCTCAGTTCAACAGATTTCTCTGTTGAAATGGCTCAGATGCATTTCCAGTCTGACTTATTAAGAGCTGGAAGGGAAA
Organism: Pseudopipra pipra; assembly: GCF_036250125.1. NCBI lineage: Eukaryota > Metazoa > Chordata > Aves > Passeriformes > Pipridae > Pseudopipra > Pseudopipra pipra. The sequence continues at coordinate 117,692,657 of NC_087550.1, read as the reverse complement.
GAACGGAAGGGAAAGAAGAAACAAAGAGTGGGATGAGGGAAGCAGGTGAGCACAGGAGAGGGGCTGCTGGGCTTGGGAAGGGACCTGCACTCTGAAGGATTGGGATAAAATGGGTTCTGGCTTTTTCTCTCTGTTGTGACATGATCTGGGATGTCCATCTCCTTCTCCAGAGCTCCTCAGAGAAGGATGACACCACAAAACTGCTAAAAAAAGGGTTTAAAAGCAAGAAAATTAAAAGGGTTTATACCCATATCTCCACCTCTTTTTGTCTTTGTCAAAGACACCTCTCAAGGTCTTTGCAGGTGGGTTTTTTGGTCCCTCAGAAATCTTCTTTTGGTCCTTTTTGAGGTGTTTGCTCCTTGCTTATCTCAACTTCCCGGCGACTCTTTCTCTTCCCTGCCTTGAGGAGCTGAATCTCCACCTCTTTCCACCTGATCTGAGGAGAGGAAAATAAAATGGGAAAGTGGAAGAGAGGAAAAACACCCCAACAGAAGGAAAAACACCCCAACAGGAGGAAAAACACCCCAACAGGAGGAAAAACACCCCAACAGAAGGAAAAACACCCGAATCCAGTTTAATCTACGCATAAGGTTGCAGGACAAAGACAATCAGACTTTGGCAGGACCTCCTGCCTTGATTTATCACTTGTTTATTCATCACACAATTGACTGTTATCAATTAAACCCCCCCAGAAAGATGCTCTTGTTTGCCTGGTGACAGTAAGAGTTAAAAAACAAAAAGAAAAGAGGAAAACAGAGCCAGAAAATGACATTTTTTTCCCTAGTTGCTGTTTCTAGAGCCCTACCAGCACGTGAGACAGAAGATTGTGAGTTGTTATTTTTCGGCAAACACCGAATTTATTTGAGCAGGCAGCAAAAAAATCTGCTTTTAGCGGGAAAGCGACCTCCCAGAAAGGGCTAAAACTCACTCTTTGTTCGCTGGCAGCCCAAAAAAGCCTGATGTTATACGGGAGAAATTTCCACAGGAAAAGGCCAAAAAAAAAAATAAAAAAAATAATCTTGTCTTCAGCTGGACACAAATTTATGGGGGGATGAATCATGAGTGTCACGCTCCGAAGGAACTTTGCCCAGAGAGTTCCTTTTCCTCCTTGTGACTTTGTGGTTCAGGTCCTGGGTTTGCCCCTGACTGACACCCCCTCGGGAAGGAACAGTGCTGGGAGATTTCCCCCCACCCCCTTGGGGTTTATTCCGCTCCCAGCTGGGGGGTTTTCCAGCTTTTGTGTGGAAAAAATGGTTGTTGAAATATAAGTGTGTGTGTGTGGACATATAAATATATATCTAAATATAGAGATGTTGGGATAGATATAAAAATTAAAATATAATTATATAATTATATAGTTTATACATATAACACTACTATATTATAGTATTATATTACACTATTATACTATTATACTATAATTATATCACTATAATTATTATGTTTTTAATATATTGATGTATATTAATTAATATATATTATATATATTATATATATTATATATATTAATTAATACTAATTGATATATAAATATATAAATGTATTTATAAATATTTATATAAAAATATATATAATTTATAAATATATAGATAATATATAAATATATCTATGATTTATAAATATATAGAATTATAAAATATTTATAAATATATAAAATATAAAATATATAAAAATATAAATATATAAAATAAAAATATATAATAATAATATATAAATATATGTAAATAATATTTTAAATATATAAATATTAATATATAAGTATTAATATATTAGTATATTAGTAGTATGGTAACACTAGTATGATACTAGTATCATTATTATCATACTAGTATGATAATACTTATTAACCTATAAATATTAATATATGAATATATTAAAATATATTAATATATATTAATATATTAATGCTTACCAATATATGTTAATATATATTATACATACTATATACTATATATTAGTATATAGAGACTATATATACTACATGTTATTACAGTATGCATAGTGTATACTATATATTAATATATTAATGTATATGAATGAATATATAATATAAATAATATGTTAAATAATAACAAATATAATATGAAATAAAAATAAAATAAAAATAAATAAAAATAAAAATAAAATAAAAATAAAAATGAAAATGAAAATAAAAAACCAACAAAAAAGTATAAATAAAAATATAAATAGAAATAAAAAAACCAACAAAAATATAAATAGAAATAAAAAACCCAACAAAAATATAAATATAAATATAAATATAAATATAAATATAAATATAAATATAAATATAAATATAAATATAAATATAAATATAAATATAAATATAAATATAAATATAAATATAAATATAAATATAAACACAACAAAAATAAAAATAAAAATAAAAGTAGAAATAAAAATAACAATAACAATAACAATAAATATAAATATAAATATAAATATAAATATAAATACAACAAAAATAAAAATAAAAATAAAAGTAGAAATAACAATAACAATAACAATAACAATAACAATAACAATAAATATAAATATAAATATAAATATAAATATAAATATAAATATAAATATAAATATAAATATACTATGAAAGATAAAAATTTCATGGAGCATATTTTCATGGGAAAAACATCAGGGAGGGTCTTTTCCTGCCAGAAATCAGCAGAATGCACCAGCATTTTGTGCTTTAAATGGAATATTCTGAGTGGGGGTCACTGTCTGGTTTCTGCCCCCTTAATTTGGCTTTACCAGGGGCTCAAACTCCCCCTTAATCCCTGGGAGCAGAGGGAAATGAGGAGCAGGGGAGGCCCCCCAGGCCCAGGGGCTGCGACAGGGCCCCTCCATCCGTTCGGGTTGGGTGCCCCCCTGGCAGGACCATCCCCCCCGAGGGCCTGGGGGGCCTCAGCCCTGTCAGCCCCGCTCCCTCTTGGGCTCATTTAGGAGGAGAAGTGGCAGGAACCAGCCATGGGGAAAAGGGGAGCCGGCGGTGACAAAGCCCGGCCTGACAAAGCCCGGCCTAACGAAGCCGAGCTTTGGCAGGGCCGCCCCCTCGGATCCAGCCCCCAAATCAGCACCTCCTCACTGGGGGGGACACTCCTTGTCTTGTGGCTGGTTAGGGGTTTTTCCAGCTTTTGTGGTGGTGTTAGTTTGGGATATTTGGGTTCAACGAGTCTCCAGCGGTCGAGCGCTCCCGGCAAAGGCCAGACCACAAAAATCCGAGGGCTGGTTATTTACCATAACCATCCACAAAACCACAGGCAGCAAAGGTTCCCTCCAATCCATCTGAGACACTGCACAGCTCTTTATTAAACCCTGCCTGCCTGTTACACTTCAATTTGCCTTTAAATCTAAGGGGGGGGACCCAAGTCAGCACACAAGGAAACCAAAGAATAAAAATAAACCAACAAACCAAGCAAAGCAAGAGGAGGGAAATCCACCCCTCTGCCTCAAATATTTCTCTTTTTTGTTTCCATTTTGGATTGATTTTACTCCATTCCAGCGCTGCAGATCGGTGAGAGGCAGCTATAAAATTCTTTTATTCGCTCATAAATAAAATATCTGCAGTGTTTGGGAGTTATCCACTCCCTCTGACAGTAATGAACGTGCCACACACACTTTAATAATCCATTATAAGCAATCTAAAGTCCTTTAGCCAGAGGAAGCAGATACCTGGTTAGGAATCATCTCCCTCTGGCCCTGTGGGAGCCATGCTACTCCTCTGATTATTTATACATAATATATATATATTTTTATATATATATATATAATATATAATTATATATTATATCTTATTTTTAAATATATATTATACATAATATATAATATAATATAATATAATATAATATATATTATATATTATATATAATTATATATATAATATATAAAATATAATTATATAAGATATAATATATAATTATATATATATAATATATTTACACCAAATCTAAGCAGAGACACGTCGTTTTTGAGGTGTTTCTTCTTTCTAAATGATTTGATTTTTTTTCAGTCTTATGAATCATTTCCAGCTTTTTTAGCCAAGAAATTGAGTCTGAGGCTCCTAAACTGATAAACCCCCCCGAGGTCCCCTTTGGGTTTTGTTTCTTTCTTTTTTTTAGGCTTTTTCAAGCACAGCCTTTTTTCCTTGATCTCTCCCAGTTCTCCTCTCAGCCTGCTCTTCCCAAAATGTGATGTTTCCAACATTTCCTCGGAGCCCTGGGAGCCTCCCTGCAGTGAGCTCTGTCCAGCTGCTGACTCCACAAACAGCAGGGAGAGGGTTTTCCTGCTCCAAAAGAAAAGGAGGTGGAAGCAGAGCTGGCATTTCCAAATGAGGGGAAACTCGGGAATGAACAGTTCTGGTAAATGTGACTCGTTTGGAGAAAGGAGCAGCGAAGCTTTAGAGCTGCCAGAGGGTGGGAAAGTCTCAGGAGTTTGGGAAGAGGCAGAACAAGGGATGTCACTCAGGTGAGACCCCCCTGCAGAGCTGCTCCAGCCCTGGGGAACAGCCCAGCAAGGACATGGAGCTACTGGAGAGAGGCCAGAGCAGGAACCAAGAGGATCCCAGGGCTGGAGCAGCTCTGCTGGGAGGAAAGGCTGGGAGAGCTGGGATTGTTCAGCCTGGAGAGGAGAAGCTTTGGGGGGAACTGATTGTGGCCTTGCAGGGCCTGAAGGGGCTCCAGGAAAGCTGGAGAGAGACTATTTCCAAGGGCTGGAGTGACAGGACAAGGGGAATGGCTTCCAACTGGCAGAGGGCAGGGATAGATGGGATATTGGGAAGGAATTCCTGGCTGGGAGGGTGGGGAGGCCCTGGTCCAGGTTGCCCAGAGAAACTGTGGCTGCCCCTGGATCCATGGAAATGTCCAAGGCCAGGCTGGATAAACTTGGAGCAAGCTGGACTAGTGGAAGGTGTCCCTGCCCATGGCACAAGAGAGTTATCTTGTTAATTAGCTGGGTAGACATATATCATATATATCATCCTGTTTTACACAGGGAATGGACAAAATCAGATTTTTTTTTATGTGTGGAAACCTCAGAGCACTTTCCAGTGTCTGAAGGGGCTACAGGGAAGCCAAAGAGGGATTGTCCATCAGGAATTGTAGCGACAGGACAAGAGGGAATGGGTTTAAGCTGAAAGAATGGAAAATTGGGTTGGATATATGGAAGAAATCCTTCCCTGTGAGGGTGGGGATGGCCTGGAACTGGTTGCCCAGACAGGTTGTGTTCAAGGGATGTCCAAGACCAGGTTGGACTGGACTTGGATCAACCTGGTCTGGTGGAAGGTGTCCCTGCCCACGGCAGGGGGTGGCACTGGATGATCTTTAAGGTACCTTCCAACCCAAACCATTCCATGATTCCATGATTTTTAGTCCATCCCTCCATCCGTCCTTTCCAGGGTTCTTTTTCCCATCTGAGATATTTTTTTTCATCCTCTTCACTCGGACAGAGACGAAGTGATCTGACCTTCTGTGCAATTCTATCAAAGTGGGATTAATGGCTTTATTTGCTGCTCTTTCTCAGGAAGTTTGGTCATTATTGATCAGCCCATCAATAAGAGGATTTATAACCAATATGAATTCAGTGCCCAGCCACCATCTGCATCTTTGAAACTCTCTCTGTGGGACATGTGGGCCATGGACACCTTCATGCTTCAATATTTTATGTAGACCAGGTGACATTTTCAGTAAAAAAAACCCCCCATGCTGGCCCTTGATCTGAATTTGAAAGTCGGGGTCAAACTCAGCAAATCACGTCAAATAAATGAAAATAAAGGGGAAATTCTTGCAAACATGAACTTTGTTATTTTGGAGACTTGGAAGACAACACCCACAAGCATTTTAGACATCACTCATCCCTTCATGGATGCAGGGTGAAGGCATCTAAATGTCATGCCCTGCTCTGAGTCAGGAGGAGGGATATCAGCTCCAGTTTATGCCCCTCACTCCAGGGTCAGAACCAAAAGCTTTCTCCTGTTAAGGGAGGGATTTTTAGGGGTTATATCAACTTTTGGCTTCATTGTCTCGGTTTTCTTCAGCTCAGGAACCAAATGGGACTCTGAGCAACCTGGTCATGGCAGGGGGTGGGAATGAGATGGGCTTTCAGGTCCCTGCCAACCCAAACCATTCCATGATTTTGTGAAACAGCTCTGATCCCTCAGCAGGGCTGCAGTGTTGGTGGCCTCCCTTAATGTTATTTAATCTTGAAATTCCACCCTCTGGAGGAAGAACCTTGTCCTGAGATCCCCCCTGAGCCTGCCCTGTCCCAGCTCCAGCCCTTCCCTGGGTCCTGTCCCTGCTCCCAGCGAGCAGAGGTCGGAGCTGCCCCTCGGGAGGAGCTGCAGATCCTGAGGAGATCCAGGTTTAACTGGTGTTTTCCTCACCCTCCTCCTCTGCCTGGGACTAAGGGATGGGAAATATCTGCATTCAGCTCTCATTCCCACCCTATTCCTTGTGGAGGGCAGGCTTTGCAGTGCAAACCTAAGGAGCTGCTTTCCCCTCCTCATGGATCAGGAATGGGCTGGCAAGATTAGCTCCTGTAAATAGATAAAATCACCTCAATCACCTAAAACTGGCCATTTTCTCCAGAAGTGAGTGATTTGCAGGACCAGCATCCCCTCCTTCCCTGGAGCAAAAGCATCTCTGGCCCCAGCAGGAGCCAAACAAACCCAATTCCCAGTCCATGTGTCCCAGCTGAGAACCTGCCTCTCCAGCCAGACTGGAGATGTGCATCAACCCGTGTCCAGACTAGTTCAGGTTTCTCCTCCAGCCTAATTTTAGCCCTGCTGGGCTATTATTTATTCAACAATGTGAATGAGATATAGATCTCCTCCATCGATCTCCTCCTTCCCCTTTCCCTCTGTTCTTCCCTGCACATCCCACAGACGGGCTCTGTCAAGCCTGGGAGGGAGAAAGAAACTCCATTGGATCAGAATACTTTTAAAAACTCATTTTAATAACCACATTTCTCCTAAATTTCATCAGGGGCTGGGGTTTATAGTTTCCCCTGTGTAAAACCAGCTGTGCTGTTGCAATTCCCCCGCCCTGCTCATTTTAACAGGAAGAAATAAATGTGGCCTGAAACTCGTCCTCGACAACTGCTGCCATCCCACTCTTTGTGCTGCCACCTGTGCAATCCTTCTGCCCCCTCCTGATTTTCATTTTTGCAGGGTGTCATTAACTTGGCAGAAAAAAAGGAGGTAAATACAGAGTGCTCCATAAATTCCAGGCGATGAGTCTGAGGAGGGAATATTAACAGTTTATTAGCCCTGTTTTAATGAAATCAGAAAGGTGACTGACAGCTCTTTGCCTTGGCTGAGAGGGCTCTGGTTGCAGGATCTCACACCCTCGGGGTCTTGTTTTGCAATTTGCTGCAAGAAGGATTTCAAGATGAGGTCTGGAGCATCTCTCCAGGCTGGGAGAGCTGGGAATGTTCAGCTTGGAGAAGAGAAGGCTTCAAGGAGACCTTAGAGACCCTTCCAGGGCCTAAAGGGGCTGAAAAAAAGGAGGGAGGACTTTTTATACAGGAAGAGAGTGACAGGACAAGGGGGAATGGCTTCAAACTGGCAGAGAGTGGGTTTAGGTGGGATATTGGGAAGGAATTCTTCCCTGTGGAGGTGGGGAGGCCCTGGCACAGGTTTGCCCAGAGAAGCTGTGGCTGCCCCTGGATCCCTGGAAGTGTCCAAGGCCAGGTTGGACCAACCTGGTCTAGTGGAAGGTGTCCCTGCCCATGGCAGGGGGTTGGAACTGGATCATCTTTAAAGTCCTTTCCAACCCAAACCATTCTGGGATTCTGGGATGCACTGAGACAGAAAGAGTTGACCATCACTGTTGGGCTGGGAGTTGCACATTTTAGAAGGGAAGTTTTCCACCAGATCCAATGGGAGCATTTAAAAGGATGGGAAAAAAAAAAAAAAGAAAAACCCAGATCCAGTGCAAAGTTACTATTTTGACAATTTTTTTGTCTGATTAATTTAGAGCACTTTGATGCAGTAAACTCCTCCTTGGGCTTTTCATTTTTTTCATGGGGTGAAAGTTCATTTCCTTCTCTGCACCCACCCCTAGAACAGCTGGAATTTTGCACCTCGAGGCGCTCAAAGAGGAGGAAATTTCTGCCAGATTTGGGAAAATTAGTTGTCTGGGTGTGTTGGCCAAACAAAACCAGTAAGGACTGGGATTCACACCCTGAGATTTCCTCTCCATTTTGATGACTCATATTCCTGTCCTGGGCTGTCTGTGAGACTGGGAAGGTGCTGATGGGGTTGGTTGTGACTCGTGGCAGATGAGGCAGAGCCAGGTTGGCAGGAGAGCTTTGGGAGAGGGATGGAGTCAGTGGCACCATAATTCAGTTGGAGCAGTTCACTCTGCCCTCTGAGAAGTTCTGTTCCTCAATTTCTTCCACTCCAACACAGCAGTAGAAGTGGAATTTTTGTTTTCTTATCCTCTGGGTCCAGACAAACTTCTACAGAGGGTGCACAGAAGGGAAGTGGTGAAAGAAGGTGACTCCTCCTCCGTCAGAGGTTTCTCTTCCCTTCCGTTCACAGGTGGGAGAACTGGGAGGCACTTCTGGCTCCTGTGGGAAAAGTGACCCTCAGGAGAGTTGTCTCTGCTGTTGGGGGAGTCTGTAATGACACCATTTGGGCTGAGAAGGGGTGGGTGAGCAGAACCTTTAACATAAATAAAAGGAATGACACCCCTGTTTTCCAGCCCGGCTTTGGAAGTGAATCTTTGGCATCTGAGTGGCCCAAAGTCCAAAAAAAACCCAAAACAAACCCGGTGTGTTTTCTGCCCAGGATGTGGAATAACTGCTGAGCTGCCTCTGGTTTTCTGGAAAGGGTTGGGAAGGCCAGCAGGGCTTCCCAGAGGTGATGTAACTCATCTGGCCTTAATTCAGGGCTGTTCTTAGATGACACAACCCCTCTGTCGGAAAGAAAACAGGGAAGGTTCAACTGTCACTTCATGGTGTTGCAGATATGGAATTGTGGAGGTTGGGATCATCAAATCTTGGAATCACAGAATGGTTTGGGTTGGAAAAGACCTTAAAGACCAGCTCATTCCAACTCTTCTGCCATGGATAAGGATCTTTCCACTACCCCAGGTTGCTCCAAGCCCTGTCCAACTTGACCTTGGCAGAGCTGGGAACAAGGAGATCCTACTCCTCTGCCACCTTCCCTGTCCTGCCAAACACTGCATGGGAAATCCCACCTGAGTCCTGGAGTGCTGAGGGTCTGAACCACGGGAATTCTCACTCCTCCCTTTTTCATTCAGGAAAACTCAACCCCCAAAGTTTGACCCCCAAGAGGGAAATGTTTGTGTGCCCAAAGCCACCTCCATAAAACCAACCCAGCAGCAGTGATGCCACCCCTGGGGGCTGCCACAGGAGGATTTAAAGCTCCACAGGTCCCCTAAATACGGGAATCTTTATCAGGAAAACATCCTGTTTTGGTTTTTTTTCCCATGATTTATTCGAACTTTGGAGAAAGCTTAATTTAGAAAGGTATTTCATGTTGAAGGAGGGCAGGGTTAGATGGGATATTGGGAAGGAATTGTCCAGCTGTCAAATGGCTGAACCCAACATGAAACAACATTTCCCCCTCATTCTTCCCGACACCAAAACTCAGAGCTCCCAAATCCATCACAAGGCAACCAAATGAACTGCCCTGCTCACCCAGCAGCTCCTCCCAGAGGATATTTTACAGGAGAAATCATTCTGGAAGGCTCTTTGGGGTGCCTGGGAAGGGCTCAGGATGTTTTCTGTCTCTCAGCCAGCTGTGCTCACACTCAGGGTTAGGGCTGGAGGATCCACGTCCCGGAGATTTACAGGCAGAGTTTGGCTAAGGTGGGATTTTTTGGGAGTACTTCAGGACAAAATGCCTCTGGAGAGCTCCTGTCCTGTGGAGCCAGGCTGGGAGAGATGAGGGTGCTCAGCCTGGAGGAGAGAAGGCTCTGGAGACCCCCTTTCTGTGCCTAAAGGGGGTTATAAAAAGGAGGGAGAGGGTATTTTTCTACTGGCAGAGAGGGGGCAATGGTTTTAAACCAAAGGAAGGCAGGGATAGATGGGATATTAGGGAGAAATTCTTCCCTGTGAGGGTGGTGAGGGGCTGGGATAGAATTCCCAGGGAAGCTGTGGCTGCCCCTGGATCCCTGGAAGTGTCCAAGGAGCAAGCTGGGCTAGTGGAAGGTCAGTCCTGCAGTTGGTGTGCACATCACCTGGGGAAAATCCCAGTCCTCTGACAGCCACAATTGCTGGGTTTGCAGAACCCACAGGAGCAGCTCCATTCCCGTGTGAATCCTGAGCTGACAGTTTGTCCTCGCCCAGGCTGTGGTTTCCCTGTCCCTGTGAAGTGGTTCCCTGGGCAGGAGGAGAGCACTGAGGTGCCTCCTGGGCTGGGTGAAGAGGAGGGTCCCCGAGGTGCAACCACAGACCTTTGACAACGTCTCAGGGCTCGTGTTCTGTGCTGGTTTAAAGGTAAACCAGCAGGGGAAATGAACTCAACTCAAAGGAGAGATTATAAATCAGAATAACAATTTAATAAAATAATACAATAAATACAGATTATACAGGCAAACAGTTGGTTTTAACCCACAAAACCCAAATGTATAACCCAGCACCCTGGGGCATGAACAGAGTGGTGTTCCTTGGGTACCCTGAGTCCAAAAGGAAAAGGAGAGGGGAAAACCTGTTGGTGAGAGTGCTGGTGCAGTCTGGGCAAGAGTGGTGGTCTCAGTCTGGTTGAGAGTGGTGATCTGCAGTCTTCCTCTGGATCCCACAAGTGGTTAAAAGAGTCCCAAGACTCCAAGATTATCTATCCTCCAGTTCAGGTAGGAATCCCCAGCACTTCCCTCAGGGTGGGGAGTTCCACAAAGGGTGTGAGGACAGAGGCACCCTCCTGTCTCTCAGGCCTCTTAACACTCAGTTTACAGCCTGAGGGGTCAGGGGTGCTCTGGGCAGAGGGTGTAAATGGTTCATTGATAACAGTTTCTGGGCAATGGCATGGAAGGCTCTAGAATACCCAGTTTTGGGTTACACCCACCCAGTGATGAACTGGTCCCAGCTGTTCTAACCAGGACATGTTCTCAGCCTCTCTTTGCCTGCTTCCTCCAGGAGAGCTCCGTGTGCCGCTCCTGTTGCTGCCACTGCAGGGGGAATGAACTCTCTGGAGGCTCCAGCCCCCCCAAAAAATCCCTGGGGTGTGAGGGGCACACACCTGGAGGGCACCTCGGGTCACTGTGCCAGACCCACAGCAGCTCCTGAGGTGACCCAGAGAGGTCTGTGAGCAAGAGGGAGTGCAGGTGTGTCCTCAGAGCAAGGAAAATATATTGCTCTCCACACTTGAAATATGAGTTTAATGGGAAATAACATCTAAACACATCAGTGGTGGAAGAAAATCCCAGAATGGTTTGGGTTTGAAAAGACCTTAAAGCTCATCCAGTGCCACCCCCTGCCATGGCCAGGGACACCTTCCACTAGCCCAGGTTGCTCCAAGTTTATCCAACCTGGCCTTGGACACTTCCAGGGATCCAGGGAACTGCTCCAACTGGGTTATGGTGGCACTGACTCCATCCCTCTCCCAAAGCTCTCCAGCCAACCTGGCTCTGCCTCATCTGCCACGAGTCACAACCAACCCCATCAGCACCTTCCCAGTCTCACAGACAGCCCAGGACAGGAATATGAGTCATCAACATGGAGAGGAAATCTCAAGGTGTGAATCCCAGTCCTTACTGGTTTTGTTTGGCCAACACACCCAGACAACTAATTTTCCCAAATCTGGCAGAAATTTCCTCCTCTTTGAGCGCCTCGAGGTGCAAAATTCCAGCTGTTCTAGGGGTGGGTGCAGAGAAGGAAATGAACTTTCACCCCATGAAAAAAATGAAAAGCCCAAGGAGGAGTTTATTGCATCAAAATGCTCTAAATTAATCAGACAAAAAAATTTGCCAAAGTAGCATCTTTGTACTGGATCTGGGTTTTTCTTTTTTTTCCCATCCTTTTAAATGCTCCCATTGGATCTGGTGGGAAACTTCCCTTCTAAAATGTGCAACTCCCAACCCAACAGTGATGGTCAAGCTTTTCTGTCTCAGTGCATCCCAGAATTCCAGACTGGTTTGGGTTGGAAAGGACCTTAAAGATGATCCAGTTCCAACCCCCTGCCGTGGGCAGGGACACCTTCCACCAGCCCAGGTTGCTCCAAGCCCCATCCAACCTGGCCTTGGACATCCCTTGAACACAACCTGTCTGGGCAACCAGTTCCAGGCCATCCCCACCCTCACAGGGAAGGATTTCTTCCATATATCCAACCCAATTTTCCATTCTTTCAGCTTAAACCCATTCCCTCTTGTCCTGTGGCTACAATTCCTGATGGACAATCCCTCTTTGGCTTCCCTGTAGCCCCTTCAGACACTGGAAGGTGCTCTGAGGTTTCCACACATAAAAAAAGATCTGATTTTGTCCATTCCCTGTGTAAAACAGGATGATATATATGATATATGTCTACCCAGCTAATTAACAAGATAACACTCTTTTTCTATATAATATAATTGTAATTTATATCAAATTAATTAATTCATAATTAAATTTAAACAATAAGACAAAAATAAAATTTAATTTATCGTGAAAGTGAATTATAATTTTTATTTATTGTATCCAACCGAATTATCTATAATATAATCAATGTTTTGTTGTCTTGATATAGGGTGAGACAATCAGAGAAAATATTCATCCTATTATTTGTAGGCAAGATACAGGAAGATTTTTTAAGGAGAATATCTTCACTGTGTCAGGTTTTCCTGAGCTAAAATATTGTCAAAACTTGCCTTTTGCTCCACTACAAACAAAATTCCATCTTTAATATAACTCTCTTTAGACTGAATTTCAAAGCAATTTCTCTTTAAAGTCCCAAAATTAATGTTGACCAAATCAACAGTTCTTTCTGGAAAATGAAAAAAAATAAAAATTAGGAAAGAATACAGGGCTGGTTTATTAAATCTCTTCCAGTTCTCCACGTGCTAATCCCAGGTCTCAAAGGAGGCAGGAGAAGCTGAATGGCACTTTTTTGGGAATGGATTACAAATTGGAATGACTCCCTCGGGATCTTTGTGATTTCTGGTCGTGTGTTCACCTCTGGGTGCATCAAATTTAATTTAAATTTCATTTAAAAAAGGAGACAACCTCAACCTTCCCCCCCTCCTCAGGTGGAGAATGTGGAAAACAGAAAATGTGAAGTGGAAAAATCCATAAAATATTATTTCACACCCAGATGCAGACACAACTTCCCAAAAATTTGAGGAGTCACCCTTTGCTGGAAGCTGGTGACAGTGACTGGCACTGGATGCTTGTTTTCCTTGGAGTTCACTGTTAATCCCAGCCCAGGGCCAGGCAATTCCAGCTTTTGGGTCAGATTTAAAGAGCAGTGTTTTCACATTTCCTTCACATGAACTGCAATTTTCTGGAATTCATCAACACTTTGGTTGCATTCCCCTGCTTTTTTAATCATGGGGTTTTTTTCCTACAAGTCTTGGTTTGTGACCTCCACACAGAGGGTGTTGATGTGGGTGTGCCCAAAACTCCATGGATAACACCAGCCTGGAAAAACACCTATTCCAGGGCCACCTGGAGGTTTCTTTCTGCTTTGCCAGCTTTAGGATTTTGGATTCCCTGTGAATTTATGCCTTTTCTGAGGATTTGTGTTGTTACTCAGTCGATTCGGGTCGTTCAGCAGATCCCAGAGGATTCAGCCCTCGGGATGGGCTGGGCCAGCAGAGTTACATCACATCCAGGAATTTCTGTGCCTCCTGCAGTGCTCTAAACTTTATTTTTCCCCCCAAATTAAGGGCTGCTTTGTGCTCTGGCTCAGCCCCAGGCCCACCAAGTCTCATGGTGACACCAAGACAAGGCTCATCTTCTCCCTTGGCCAAGGCAAAGCTTGGGGTCACCCTCACGAGGGAGTCATTTAGGGAGCAGTTTCCTCACCAAACCAGTCAAGAGGGCCAAAATTTGTCACCCTCAGTAACGTTTTGGCTCTTGTTGGAGCAACTCATTGCTCAGAAAGCTCAAGAACTGCACCTACCTGCCAGGAAGGAAGGAAGGAGAACATTTCCCAACAAGCTGCAGCTGTTCTTCCCTCCCATGGAGAAACAAGGAGCTGGAGGTGTCCAGGCCATGGCTGAGGACATAATTCCCAATAAAGGGCTGGAGAAGGAGCCAGGCATTTTGAGCTTGGCCAGCTGAAAGAGGAGCTTGTTTGGCTTTTTCTCTCATTTTTTTTTTAAAAAAAAAGCTTTCCTGGTACCAGCTCGGATTTGCATCCAGCCTTCTCTGCCATTCCTGGGAGACAACTTTGCTAAAACCCACAGCTGGAGCCAAGGCTTCTGCATTTTCCTGGCCAGGCTTGTTCTGGGAATTCCAGCCTGTCCTGTCAGTGTGGGTGGGAAGAAACCAGAGCTCGGAAAAAAACCCACCCTGGCCAAGAGCTGACAGGAACAGCCCCCACCACCCCACAGCCTCGGGGGTTTGCAGCTCCCACCTGGGTCACTGCTGGTGGGGAGAGAGACAAAAACGTGGCCAGAGAAGAGAAAAAGTGGGAATTAAAAATGAAGAGTGGAGCCTGGGCTGGTGGAAAGGTGCGTCGGCGTGGCTTTGAAGGAGCAGAGAAGGAGAATTTGGCTCCATCGTGGTCCCATTGCCAAAAATATCATCTGAGATACAGGATGGGGCATTAGCAAAACTGGGAACTCCTCATGGACCTGAAGGATTTGAGGTTGTGTTGCTCAGACAACTTGTCCCCCCTTTGAAAACAGCGTCCTCTGAGTCACCACCTCCGTGGAGGGAACGTTGGATTTGAGGGATTCTGCTGGAAATCCTCATCCACCAGGGTAGAAGGTCCCTTCTGCTTTTTCTGACACAAAGGACACGTTTTATTAAGTGTTTTGTGCAGAATGGAAAAGCTTCCAGAGCTTTCACACCTGAATCATGGGTCATCTACCTCCACCACCTGCGACTCCCAGAACGCTTCCATCAACGCTGTCTCTGCACAATCCTGAACATCCACTGGTCAGATGATGTGACCAATCCATCTGTTCTAGAGCAAGCAGCAGTCACAAGTATTGAGGCCATGTTGCTGAGAACTGATGCCTTAAGCCCCTAATGGTTTTTTTATTTTTCTAATATTTGTAAGACTGGTAAGAATTGTAGGGTTTAAAAAGCAGAAACCCCTTTGTCCCTTGTTCCTTTCCCTTGTTTACACATTCCCTAACCCTTTTACCCCATTCTATGCCTTCTATATCAATCTGCTTCTGAATACAGCAGAGTGTTTAGTCTTCTGTCAAGGCAAAGGCCTAGACTGTTTGGAGAACAGCATATCAGGGCCTAAACCACAGAATACGGTCAAAAATTAGGTAAATATGTGCCCTTTGTGCTCTGATGAAGCTGAAGGTGATGAAGTAAGTGGTCCCAAAAACACCCCAGACCCAATTCTCAGGGGGAGGGCCCGGGGCAGACCAGAGGAAAGGCCAAAGAGTGGACACATCTGGGATTGGATGGATAACGTTATAAAATGTAACCTCTCAGGCACAGCCGGGGCACGCGTCTATATCACCTACTGCCTCGGCAAATAAACCCTTTCTTATCTCACCCCTAATTAACTGCTCCGGAGATTTTTTTCAGCACCAAAATACACAGGCAACAGAACACAGCTGTGCTGGGCAGGGCACGTCTCCAGGATGAAGGACCAACCACCCCCTCCCTAAGATCTTGCTTTACGGTGAACTTGCCACCGGCTGCTGCAAGAGAGGAGCCCCAAAGAGGAGATACAAGGACTGCCTGAAACAACATCTCAGCCTTGGCCATATTGATCATCATAACTGGTCTACTCTGGCCTCCAATTGGGAGGTTTGGAGACACCCCATCTATAATGTTGCTGTGTCCTTTGAGAACGCAGCAGGATCACCCTGGAGGAGAAAAGACAGCGCAGAAAGAATCATGTTTTGCAGAATTTACCACCTAACGAGTCTTTCTGCTGTGCCTTTTGCAGCAGCACATGTCTATCTCATATTGGCCTTTTTAGCCACCAACACACTTGTAACACATGTGGGTAGAGCCTTTCCCAGATCTTCGTTCGCAAAGCCCGACCATGATGATGATGATGATGATGATGATGATGATGATGATGATGATGATGATGATGATGAGAGGAGGATTGTGGGAGCCCAAACCCAGCTTTCAGCAAAGGAAAGCAGGGCTGACAAACATCTCGTGATTCAAGAAGTTTGGACCCTTGTCCAGAGACCTGTTGATGCACAAACCGGAGATATAAACCCGGCTCCAAGAAGAAATAAGAAAGGACTTTTTGGGATGATTGTTAAAACTATGTCTAAACCCCTGTAATCCCTCTATCCCCCATGTAATCCTACTAGAAGAAAAATTAACTATTTGGAAACTGCAGTAAAAACTTGTGTAATTCCCTAATTACCATGGGTTGTCCCCTTCATTAACATACAGCCCCAGATGCCTTTAAAACAGTGTTCTCATGGTCAATAAACTATTCCAGTTTCCCCATACTGGGATCGTGTCTAGCTTTTATTTTTCAGACCGCCACTGAGGATCCTCTAACCCTCAGTGATCATTTTCCTCGGGAAAGACTTGGGGTTTCATTGTCAGGAACGGCTTCATGTGACCAGCTGCAGCATTAAAAACCCAGGCAGAGGGACAGATTAATCAGCCCTGTGCTCTGCCTGCTCTGCTGGGCTGACACTGAAATCAAATATTTGAGGTTTGCCACAAACCAAGATGAAGCTCATTTACACCGACAAAGGGCACCCGAGGAACGGGGGTGGCCTCGAGTGGCACCAACTGTTTACCAACACCAGATATTTACCTTCATTTTTGGGTTTCCCACGTGCCCCCAGCCGTGACCTCCGTGGTTGGCTTTGTCTTGTCTTCCCTCTGCACCAGGAATCTCTGCCATAAAGTTGTCCAGCTGAGTTTTGACAACATTTCGGGAAGGAATTCCACCATTTTCCCGCAGAACCTGCTCTGCCATTTCACTGACTTGTTTTTTTTTTAAAAAAGACCTTTTATTATTAATCGAGGTCCATTAAATTCGCCACAGTTGGAGGAGATTTCTTTTTGTACTTCCACTTGAGGAAAATTATTTGTCATCTTGTAACAGCCTTTAAATATTCAGAGACTTTATAAATCCTTCCACAAACTTTGCCCTTGACTGAGGGCCCTCCTTCCTTTTATCTTTCCTGACAGACCCTGGGTTTTAAATTTCTTGCTGTTTTTCTCTCTCTCTCCTCTGGCCTCTCCCTAATTT
Organism: Pseudopipra pipra; assembly: GCF_036250125.1. Lineage (NCBI taxonomy): Eukaryota > Metazoa > Chordata > Aves > Passeriformes > Pipridae > Pseudopipra > Pseudopipra pipra. The sequence continues at coordinate 117,675,355 of NC_087550.1, read as the reverse complement.
CTCTCCATCCCCAGGCACTGAGAACATTTGTATTTGTACTGGATAATGGAGACTCTGATCTCCCATTTTTCCCTCCCTCAGAGACTGATCATTAAAAGCTTTTTTTCTGCTTTATTGTTACCTTTGAAACCCGATGGGAGATTTCCAAATGGGATTAACAAACCCCACCGATGCCACAGTGTTGGACTAATGGATTTGCTTGCAGGAAAATCAAAGTATCCCAAAGAAATCCTTTTTTTTTACCCCTCAGATTTCCCCTGAGATTTCAGGTACCTCAGACCTTCTGGTTTCTCAGAAATCAGCTGTGTTTTCACTTAGGGTGAAAACCAAATAACAGCAAAAGAGAACTGCCCAAATTGCAGTTGAAATAACAGAGTAGATGATAATAATAATAACAACAACAATAATAATAGTGATAGTAATAGTAATAATAATAAATAATAGTAATAATAATAAAATCTATAATAATATATAATAATATATTATATAATAATATGTTATAACAAGTGCCCTAAATCAGGTCCATTATTTCAGTTGACTTCATGATTTCAGGTGACTTCAGTTTATTTTGGGATGAGAGGGGTCCCCAGGGAGGACCAAACACCTCCAGCATCTCCAGGCTGAGGAGGTGGATATGGAAAACCACAGGGCCCCCACCTGCTTCAGCATTAGTTTCTCCCCCTTTTTTCTCCTGTCAAAGTAGAGCTTTGCCCTTTTTTGTCACCCAGAAAAGACTGAGCTGCTGCTCTGGGTGGTTTTTTGGTGGAGAAACCAGCAATTCCCAGGTCCTTCTCCATAGGGAGGAAGCCAAGGGACTTCTCTTTATCAGATGCCCAAAGATATTTCCCCTCCTCCTTCATCCCTGAGAAAATGTTGGATGTGAACTAACGAATTTTCACTTCCAGCTGCAAAATCAGATGCTCATTAATTCCCTGTGTGAGGGAAAATGATCTCAGTGCACCAGGTAAGAAATCATTTGGATAACCCAGAAGTTTAGCTGGGAAAAGGAAAACCTGCAAGGGAGAAACAGAGCAGGTTGTGTGGAGATGACACAGATGAGCGTGTGTGATTCATAATGGAGTTATGGATTTATTTATTACAGCTGACACTGGAAAATAGGAGAATTTCCAAACCTGCTGGTGAAATCTGGGCCCCATGGAAGGCAAGAGGAGAATTCTATGTGCTGGCAGTGGGGTGTTCCCCAGAGGATGGGAAGTGGGAAGAGAAAGCAAATTCTTACCCCTGACTGCAGATTGCAGAAGGAAAATGGATGGTGATTCCATTTGTTGTCTAAATGTTGACCAACTTCACTGCAGAGAATGAGGAACTGAGGGCACAGGTTGCCCAGAGAAGCTGTGGCTGCCCCTGGATCCCTGGAAGTGTCCAAGGCCAGGTTGGATGGGGCTTGGAGCAACCTGGGCTGGTGAAAGGTGTCCCTGCCCATGGCAGGGGGTGGCACTGGGTGGGCTTTAATGTCCCTCTCAACAGAATCCATTCCATGAGTCTGTGATTCCTGGCTGCTTATTCCCAGCACATTAAAGGACAATGGGAAAGGAATTATGACTGTTCCCACAGCCTGGGTTTGGCTGCATTTATTGGGAAACCTAAAAATTTTCTAAATGTTGCTGTGATTGGACATTGATCTCCACTGAAAGCCCTTGGTGCCACCAGACTGGAATCATGGAATGGTTTGAGTTTGGAAGGACCTTAAAGGTCACCCAGTCCCATCCCCTGCCATGGGCAGGGACACCTTCCACTAGCCCAGTTTGCTCCAAGTTTATCCAGCCTGGCCTTGGGCACTTCCAGGGATCCAGGGGCAGCCACAGCTTCTCTGGTCAACCTGGGCCAGGGCCTCCCCACCCTCCCAGCCAGGAATTCCTTCCCAATATCCCATCTATCCCTGCCCTCTGACAGTTTGAAGCCATTCCCCCTTGTCCTGTCCCTCCATCCCTTGGAAATAGTCTCTCTCCATCTTTCCTGGAGCCCCTTCAGGCCCTGCAAGGCCACAATCAGTTCCCCCCAAAGCTTCTCCTCTCCAGCTGAACAATCCCAGCTCTCCCAGCCTTTCCTCCCAGCAGAGCTGCTCCAGCCCTGGGATCCTCTTGGTTCCTGCTCTGGCCTCTCTCCAGCAGCTCCATGTCCTTGCTGGGCTGTTCCCCAGGGCTGGAGCAGCTCTGCAGGGGGGTCTCCCCTGAGGGGCAGAGGGGCACAATCCCCCCCTGCCCTGCTGCCCACGCTGGGGGATCAGCCCAGGAATGACAGAAAACAAGTTGTATTTCTCTGTCAGCTTTGTCCAAACACAGTTTTGGTGTCCACACAAATCTCTCTGTTGCCAGTGTGACCCCACAGGTGGAGGTGCCACATCAGAAGGTGTCTAAGACATGGACAGTCCCTCTCTTTATGCACCTTCCCTCACGTATTTCAATGTTCTCCTTCTGGCCTCTATTCCTGGACAAAATTAGCCCTAATTAAACCACTCTAAGACCTGCTGGGGATGCAGTGATACTGAAATTAAAATGCTTGTTGTGGTAAAACCCCCTCTGCTTTCTCTGCAAGAATAACCTGTTATTGTATGAACATCTCTATCACTGTGTGACTGCACCCACAGCTTTGGGGAAAGCAGGGATGGTTCACTCTGATTATACCAACTGGAGAAGGACAGAAAGGCCCTAAAGTCAGGACAGAAATGTCCCATAAGTGACCTCTGAGAGGTGGGAGGTGAATTATGGCTCCTGCCAACAAAGCTTTCCACTGGGCAGAGCAGCCAGAGCACAGTGTGGGAATATTCTGTGACTCTGTGAACACAGAGAAAAGGCAAAGGGGAATGTAATTTAGCAGAAAGACTTGGGAAAGGGCACATAATGGGAAAACCTGATTTTTCCACCTCGTTCAGGGTGTTCTTGGGAAGTCAGGGCTGGGAAGGACACTGTGTGTTGGCAGGACCAGTCCCTGGCTACCTCAGGAACAGATCCTATAACCTTTCTCGTAACTGCCCGAGCTGGATCCTGTAATCTCTTACCTCAGGAGCAGGGAATGGGGTCTGGATTTCACCTCCTGGGAGGTTGATGGATACTTGCATTGACATTTCAGTCTGGCAGCACAAAAGCTGAGTAATGAGCACAACAGCAGTGCCAGGAGAGGAACACGCTCAGCTGGAAAGCTGGTGAGGAAAAGGCAGGGATTTACAAAAAATAACAACTAATAGAGTTTGGCTCCCAGAAAAACCGCCTTCTTAACTCTCTCAGGAAAATCCTGGTGTGCTGGCTGCTGCAAAATGGACGTGTGTGTCTCCAGAAAACACTCCCTGTCTCATGCAGGCACTGGGAGAGAGGAGAAGCGTCCCTGGCAGCTGAAGAAGGACGATGAACACCCTGAGCAAGTGTGGGAAAGCCTGAGGTTTCCACAGCCTGTGAACCTGTGATTGCATTTCCCAAAATGTTGATTAACCCCCGCTGTGTGAAGAGGAGGAATTCCTCTGTCTGGGCTGTGCGGGCGGAACCACCCAGGGATGGAGCAACGAGCTGAAGCGACGCCCGGACACCCAGCCCTGCCAGGGAGCTGTTCCCGGAGCTCCCTGCACAATTCCAGCAGCCTGTTCTCCAGCCCCACAGCTTTCCCGAGGGATGGGGGACATCCCCTCTCACATGCCTCCCTCTCCTGGAACTGAGGGGAAATTCAGAGGCACCGCTGAGCAGCCACTGGGGTTGTTTTCCCCCTTAAGCAACAGAAACAACGTCGGCGTTTGGGGTATTTAAAATATCAGCTGCACTGAATGGAATTAAAAAAGAAGGAGGGAGAGGGAATTTTTATACAGGCAGAGAGCTACAGGACAAGCGGGAATGGCTTTAAACTGAAAGAGAACAGGGTTAGATGGGATATTAAGAAGGAATTCTTGGCTGTGAGGGTGGGGAGGGGCTGGGATAGAATTCCCAGAGAAGCTGTGGCTGCCCCTGGATCCCTGGAAGTGTCCAAGGCCAGGTTGGATGTGGCCCAGAGCGACCTAATCTAGTGAATTAGGTTGGTAGGAGAGTTGTAATCAGATGATCTTTAAGGTTCCTTCCAACCCAAAGCATTCCATGATTTTAGAATGATTTTCATGCCTACATTTGATCCTCAGTGAAATGATCCCGGGGGTCAGGGAGCTGATTTTCCAGGTTCTGTGCAGAACTTTTGCACAACAATACGTGGAGATGCAGAGCTTTTCCAATCAAACATGGTTAATACCAACTTTTGGGGGATCAGAGCCAGACCTTGATCTCTCACTGTCGCTCCAAAGCCACTCTGACCCTGTCACCAGAAAATCCCTCGATGGCAACGGGGTGAAAACCTGGCAGGAAGCTCCAGAAACCTTCTGCTCCCTTTTTGTGACCCCTGGAAGCATCTCCTGCCTTATTTGAGGACCACAGACGTGGAGGACACTAAACCAGAACCCCCTGGGTGCCTGCACTGTCTGCATTTCTCCCAGGATGGTTTTGCAGGTTGTCCCAACGTCGGGAACAACCCTCTGCTCTGTCAGACCTGAGCAGCTCCTTCTCCCCTGCTGTCCCACCATCCCCTTCCCCCAGTGAAGGCCCAGAGGGAGCCACAATCCCTACAACAACTTGGAAAATTCATCCAAACTTCTGCTTTGCCAGAGATATTCAAACTTCCTCGGTTTGGAGCCCGAGGTCCCCACCATTCCCAGGCTTTTCTCTCCTCCTTCCTTCCTTTAGGACACGGAACATCCTCCTCCAGCACCAGGGGCAGCTGAGCTGAGACTCAAAGAGCCCCTACCAGATGTGACAGAAGCTCATCAGGGGTCAGGTCCCACCATCCATAACAGCTGGAATTGTTGTCCTTCTTGTGTCTTATCAGAAGAGCAGGTGGTCCAAGAAGTCCAACAAGTCCCATGAAAGCCTGAAGGGATTTATATCTCTCTCCTTTTCCCATTTTAAGCTGAATTTACCTGGCTGAAAGCACCAGCAGGAGATTAGGTGTCTTTTCAGAGCTGATGGAAGTCACTGGAAAGACTTTCCATTCGCTTGAGATCCTTGGAACAGGCCCTCAAAGAAGCTGTTATGTGTGGGATGTATTAAATTAAAGATTAAAACAGCTCAGAGACAATTTGGTGTCCTGGATCTGAAAAGTGGGAGGTTTTTTTTAGGTCATCTTAAACCTGAAATTTTTGGATTAATAATATCTATTAAGAAAAGTACATAAATATGCCTTTAATTGCTAAACCACCGATGTCTCTATGGCTATAAACACTCTACTGGTTTAATAATGTACATTTTAAAAGCTTCCCATCTTCAGGATTTATACTGCAGGGTCAATAATTCTGTGTAACTCATTGCAAGAATTTTTTATTTTTTTTTTATTTTTTTTTTTTCCAAAACAAGAACCAGCAAGTTGGTTTTGCTAAATCTTTATATATTAAATTCAGCTTCAGACATACTGAAGCATCCCTGGGTAAGTTTACCTAAAAAACTGCTCATTGGGAAAGCTGGACTAGGTTTAATAACTTAAAATAGAGGTTTAGCCAGTTAGATCAGCTTAAAAAGACCTTTTTTAAGTGCATTTTCAAGTCGGGATGTCCTGGCCATGAGATGTTGTTGAGGAGAAGGACATCAGGCAGGTTCAGAGGAACAAGAGCACGAGGAGTCACAGTAAAAATAACTACAGAGAACATCAGCAGAGGTGAGGTGGTGGAGTAGAGACCTGTAGGGAACCTCCAGTCGACCAAGGAAAGCAAATTTTGAGGGCAGAAAAAACTCCCTGATGCAAAGTTCTCTGGAATTTCACCTGCCTTTCCCCAAGGCCCCAGGTGAGCAAACCCAAGGAGCTGGTTTCCTCATTTTTCAGCTCCAACTTTTACAACAAAACCTGTTGAAAATCTACCCAACCTTCTCTCTGCCTCTATGAGAAATAAAAATATGAGTTTAAAGACGTTGTATCACCAAGTTGTTAAGATATCCAAGTCTCAGAGTGGACTTGGGTGTCAGGGTCTTATTCAGCAGGTTAAGGGAAATATAAAAATTCCAAAAACTTAAAAATCTTTCGGGGCCACGTGAGAGTTTGGTACCCAGGGGTTTCTTTTCTCTCCTTGGGCTGAGAACAAAGGAAGATCCATCACTTTTGGCAGGGGGTGACCAATTAAAAAGAAGGATAAACCCCTTTTCAAGAGAAAAGAAACCTTTCTAGGAAAAAGTGAATATATTAAGCTTATCTGAAAAAGGTGGGATTTTTGTAAAACTATAAAATGCATGAAATTTAAACCCAAGGGGTCTTTTCTCCCCCCGATGAACTCGGTGCTGAGTAAAATTCTTTCTTTTGTTTCATGAGTTTTTGCCATCCTTCTAAATTCAAGAGAGAAGTTTTTCTCACACATCTGTCCTGTGGGGGGGTTGGGGGGTTTCCCCCCCTGTGCCTTTCTGCTACTTTTCCAGACCTTTTTCCCCTCCTGAAGCATCAGGCCAACCAAATTTGCAATCCCACAGGTATTTGATGCAGCACTTAAGCGACCTGATTTCAGCCCTGAAAGCTCTTGTTTCTTCAGGCAGGAAGAAAATGGTTGTGATTCAGTCGGGCTTGGCAGTAAACACTCAACAAACAGTCTTGCCATCCATGATAAGGATCAGTGTGTCTCCAAAAGAAGATGATTCCCTGCCTAAAGCCTGAGCCTTAGGGAGGATTTTAGACTCGTGGAATCACAGAATGGTTTGAGTTGGAAGAGACCTTAAAGATCATTTAGTTCCAACCCCCTCCAGGGACACCTTCCACTAGTCCAGGTTGCTCCAAGTCTATCCAAGCTGGTCCAAGTGTCCCTTGGACACTTCCAGGGATCCAGGGGCAGCCACAGCTTCTCTGGGAATTCTGTCCCAGCCCCTCCCCACCCTCACATGGAAGGATTTCTTCCCAATATAAATATATTTGACATTTTCTCTGCGTGTCCCTTTGCTCATCCAACAGGCCTTTGTCTCCCTGGATCACCTGAGGCTTGTAGACAACTGGCTTTGGGTCACCCCAACCCCAGGAAAGATCTGTCACTTGGCCTGTCACCTTCACACTGGGACGTTTTGGAGTGAGAAGAAGCCACAATCTGGATAATTAGAAATAGAAACTCGAATTCCATCCTCCTGTGACCCTCATCCCTCTGCCAGTTCCAGATTCAGTCCAGTGAAACCCTTTAAAACGTGACTCAGGTTTAACTGTGTTAATAATCCCAGTAAAATCAGTGTGTCCAGTCACGACACCTCGAGGAATCTGCGTATCCAGAGACGTGATTAAATCCTGATTAACTTCCCATCACTCCTAATCCAGAAAACATTTTCCTTGAAGCACAAAAAGGTGTCAATCAGACCATGTATCCCGAAGAAATTCTTCTTTTGTCCACCATGGCTTTCAAGGGACAGGAACAACCTTTTCTTTCTTCCAGAGACTCTTTGCTTGACACTTTCCCTCCCGTCCCAGCCTGGGAGAAGACCTTGCTTTGCAAATTCTGGGTGTTACTCATTTAACAACGGGCAACCCTTCCACCATCGATTGATGTTGCAATATAGGGTGTTAATCGACTTTAAACACTTAATTATGGGCTGTTTGAGCACAGCGTTTTACAAGCACGGCGGTTCATCACAGTGCTGGAACCAGCACGGTCCAACATCTCTAAAAACGATGCACAAATAATAGATTAGTTTCAGCAGCAGGTTTGGTTTTTTTTTTTTCCAGCAGCGTTAATAAAATCCCCTCAAGCGTGCCCAGGAGCCAACGGGGCCAGGAGGGATTCTCAGGAGCTCTTTTCATCCGGGAGGCACATCTTTTTTTGTTACGAAATTCCTCCATGCCTTTTTCCCTGACTCCCTAATGACCGGTTAAATGGGCTCCCAGGAGGATGCCTGAGTCAGAGCCAGCTCGAAAAAACTGCTGAGGAAACATCCTCCCTTTACTGGAAATGATTTCCATCCAACTGCCGCGTGTGCCGTATTTAGACCGACGGAGCGGGAATGCCAGACACGGGGAGCCGAGTTCACAGGCCTTGGGGTTCTGCTCCTTGTCAGAGGAGATTTGTCTTTGTCTGGGCCACAGTTGCTTGAGGACCAGGAGTTCAGAGAGTGGTGGTGAACAGAGCTGCATCCAGTTGTTGACTGGTCACCAATGGTGTCCCCAGGGATCAGTGCTGGGCCCAGTTCTGTTTAATGTCTTTGTTGATGATTTAGATGAGAGGATTGAGTCCATCATCAGCAAATTTGTAGATGACACCAAGCTGAGGGGGAGTGTTGATCTGCTGGAGGGCAGGAGGGCTCTGCAGAGGGACCTGGATGGGTTGGAGAGTTGGGCTGATTCCAATGGATGAGGTTCAACCAGGCCAAGGGCCGGGTCCTGCCCTTTGGCCACAACAACCCCCGGCAGCTCCAGGCTGGGCCAGAGGGGCTGGAGAGCAGCCAGGCAGGAAGGGAGCTGGGAGTGGGGATGGACAGGGAGCTGAACAGGAGCCAGAGTGTGCCCAGGGGGACAAGAGGGCCAATGGATCCTGGCCTGGCTCAGGAACAGTGTGGCCAACAGGTCCAAGGAAGGGATTCTTGGCCTGGACTCAGCGCTGGTGAGGCCACCCCTGGAGTGCTGGGTCCAGTTCTGGGCCCTCAGCTCAGGAAGGACATGGAGGGGCTGGAGCAGGTGCAGAGGAGAGCAACGAGGCTGGGGAAGGGACTGGAGCACAAGTGCTGTGAGGAGAGGCTGAGGGAGCTGGGGCTGTTCAGCCTGGACAAAAGGAGGCTCAGGGGAGACCTCCTCACTCTCTGCAACTCCCTGCCAGGAGGGGGGAGCCAGGGGGGGGTTGGTCTCTTTTCCCAGGCAACCATCAGCAAGACAAGAGGGCTGGGTCTTCAGCTGTGCCAGGGGAGGGTTAGGTTGGATATTAGGAAGAATTTCTTTGCAGAGAGGGTGCTCAGCCATTGGAATGGGCTGCCCAGGGAAGGGGTGGATTCTCCATCCCTGGAGGTGTTTAAGGACAGACTGGATGTGGCATCAGTGCCATGGGCTGGGAACCACAGCGGGGTTGGATCAAGGGTTGGACTTGATGATCTCAGAGGTCCCTTCCAACCCAGCTGATTCTGTGATTCTATGATTCTATGAAACCCAGTGGCCAGAGCCTGGTTTGATCCCAAAATGAGATATCAGGTCCATCTACTAAGATCTAATTTTGGGAGAGCTGGTCTGGACAGTCTGTGCTAAATACACGGTTTAAATCTCGATATTTTCCCTTCTTTCGTGGCAAAGGCATAACACAGGAATATAAAACAACACAGAAAACTTATTTTCCTCCTCAGAGAATCCCTACAGCACTTACTAGAGCACAGGGACTTCTAAGGTCATTGGAGAACAGAAAACTCCTGCCCTGTGTTATGCAAGAAGCCCAACATAAATCTGGTTTGGGTTTTTGGTTTTTTTTATGATGATTTTCTTGCTTAGCTCAGTGTCTACCAAACAGATAACGGTGGCTGAGAGCAAACCACATGCAGGATATTTTCTTTATTTTCCTCTAATGAAGAGATTTGTTGAGTCTGGGTTGCTTAGGTAGCTGGCTAAAGCAGTTTTATTTTTAGAACTAAGGGAAAATGTTTACCAGGGACTGGAGGCAAAAGTGACTCCCTGGACCTCCCCGTGCTTGTTGTTCGTGTTCAAACCTTTCAAAAGGCCTCAGCTTTGCCCAGTTGTGTTCCCATGAGCAGCTGTTTTATGGCAGGGATTGGGACTGGGTGACCCTAAAACATTCTGTGATTATCTGGGATGGATTTGAAAATCCCAGGGTGGAGGGGACAAGGTTTTGGGCAACATATTCAGGGCTCACTAGAGCCTTAGCTGAAGTTCCTGCTCCTCATAAACACCCATGAGTGCCTCAGGGAAGAGTTTTCCAAGTCATTCCCAGCTGCTGGTCCTTCCAGGTGTTGTCACCTGCTGTTCCTGCCAGCCCCAGTGTCAGGAACCCCACTGACCCCAGGGGAGGAACTCTCTCCATCAGCTCCCAGCATTTTGTTCTTCACTCAAACCACGGTGATGTCCCAGCCCACAAACATCTCCTTTCTCCCCCTCTCTGCCCCCAAACACCAGGAATTCCCCATTTTTAATCTCTCCCCTGCCAGGAATAAACAATATTTCAAACTGAAATGCTCAGAAATCAGGGGGGCTGCTGAAATTAAGACTATTTATCTCTGGTGATGTAAGAGATGTCCGGGGCTGGGCAAGAGTGTCTGGGTTTAAAACTGGATTAGAAGTCCAGGTTGCTCAATACCTGTAGGTGAGGGGGTTGGGGCCTCCCCATGTCCTTATCTACAGGTCTAGGTTTGAGTTTAGGTCGAGTTTGGCAAGTTAATTCTGGGCTCTTTTTCATAAGAACTGAATAAATGGAGGAGGCCAGCTCTGGGCACGAAGCAGGACAGGGTGGTGGTGAGGGGGTATAAAATCTGAAACAGCTGTTTTGTTTGCTGCAGAGGTTGGGAAATATGAAGCCAACGAGTCAGGGGAGCAGAGGGACAGAAAGGTCTGATGTCAGGGCTGAGGATTTATCCCAACAAGTCATGTATTCCTCGTTTGCTGCATTCCAAACCTGACTCGCCAGAATGTTGAAACTCGGCTTCAATCAAAAAATCAAGCAAGTGGCATCTGCTCTGGGATGTGGGTATTAGTATATTAAGGAGGCTGAAAAAAAAAAAACTCTCAGGCTTTTAGAAATGGAAGATTCAAACCAGCACAGGTCAACTGAAGGTTGTTAATATCTGTTTAATATCTTTACTGATGATCTGGATGAGGGGATTGAGTCCATCATCAGCAAATTTGCAGATGACACCAAGCTGGGGGGGAGTGTTGATCAGCTGGAGGGCAGGAGGGCTCTGCAGAGGGACCTGGACAGGCTGGATCCATGGGCTGATTCCAACGGGATGAGGTTCAACCAGGCCAAGGGCCGGGTCCTGCCCTTTGGCCACAACAACCCCCGGCAGCTCCAGGCTGGGCCAGAGGGGCTGGAGAGCAGCCAGGCAGGAAGGGAGCTGGGAGTGGGGATGGACAGGGAGCTGAACAGGAGCCAGAGTGTGCCCAGGGGGACAAGAGGGCCAATGGATCCTGGCCTGGCTCAGGAACAGGGTGGCCAACAGGTCCAAGGAAGTGATTCCTGCCCTGGACTCAGCACTGGTGAGGCCACCCCTGGAGTGCTGTGTCCAGTTCTGGGCCCTCAGCTCAGGAAGGACATGGAGGGGCTGGAGCAGGTGCAGAGGAGAGCAACGAGGCTGGGGAAGGGACTGGAGCACAAGTGCTGTGAGGAGAGGCTGAGGGAGCTGGGGCTGTTCAGCCTGGAGAGGAGGAGGCTCAGGGGAGACCTCCTCACTCTCTGCAACTCCCTGACAGGAGGGGGGAGCCAGGGGGGGGTTGGTCTCTTTTCCCAGGCAACCATCAGCAAGACAAGAGGGCTGGGTCTGCAGCTGTGCCAGGGGAGGGTTAGGCTGGATATCAGGAAGAATTTCTTTGCAGAGAGGGTGCTCAGCCATTGGAATGGGCTGCCCAGGGAAGGGGTGGATTCTCCATCCCTGGAGGTGTTTAAGGACAGACTGGATGTGGCATCAGTGCCATGGGCTGGGAACCCCGGCGGGGTTGGATCCAGGGTTGGACTGGATGATCTCAGAGGTCCCTTCCAACCCAGCTGGTTCTGTGATTCTATGATTCTATGATTCTATGACCTCGGAGGTTTTTTTCCAACTTAAATAATTATGTAAAACAAGGATATTTTACCCTCTGCTTTCAGCAGGGCACAAGGAGTTAAAAATCCCTCTTGTTGGTGGAGCCGGTGTCGACCACAGGAAAGGCAGCGAGGAAGATGAGAGTGGTACCTTCAGAGCAGGCTGGGCACCAAGGAAAACCTGGCATCACCCGGGAGGCAGAGGGCAGAACTAAACTTGCCATTATTTGTGTGTGCGGGGTGGAAAAAAAATAGCTTTCGGGCCGTGCCTGTCACGAGGCAGCACAAAAAGGCTGCAAATAAAGGTTGCAGGAGCAGCCCGATTTCGGAGGGCTTGACTTTGCAACCTTAATAAAGTGCTTTGGACTAAAGAGGGGTTGGTTTGTTTGTTTGTTTGAGGAGGGTAATTGCTTTCAGTCACGCAAGCAGATTAGCAGCTAATTCTTTCCTGAGCGCGTCCAAAAGAAGGGGCTGATCCCGTCTGGTTAGGCTGGGATCACACTTAAGACCTGACCCGGAGGGTAGGTGGAGCTCTAGGCTGCATCCATAGGGTTAAAGCTCTTTTGGGAAGAGATTCCAGCTTGTGCCACCTCCAAACTTTGCCCTGGCAAAGTCCCAGCTGGCACAGGCTCAGATCTGACCAGGGGGTTTGACGGTGGTAAATTAATAGGAGCAAATCCCAGGCTCACACTTGAACCTGTGCCCCGGGACTGGCTTGTTTTCTGGGATATAAACAGCTGGAATATCTGTTCCTGCTGCTCAGAAAGGTCAGGGGCACATCCTCAGCCACACCAGTGGCTTTCTGGTTATCAGGGATTGCTGTTCTCCTGGGCTCTGAGCTGGGAACACCCCACCAGGTCCCAGAAATAACCCCTGAGCATGGACACAGCTCATTCCAGAAGTTATTTTGTGGAGGTGGAAGGGACTGGATGGGCAGGACCGACTTGCTCTGCCCCGTGCATGGCTCTGGCACCATCCCAGGAGGTTCTGAATTCCCTGCACCCCCCATCCTGACCCCACACACCAGGAATCAGCACCTACTCTCACAGTCCTGTTACCCAAACACTCCTCAGAGGGGCTGCAAAGAGCCCTTTTGGACATGTGTGGGCCAAATTCCTCCTTCCAGCAGCAGAAGACAAAAATGCCTGACTGGAGGTGGTTGAAGCACCCCAGAGAGATCCAAAGGGATGCAGAGACATCCAGAGGGATGCAGAAAAATCCAAAGGGATGCAGACATCCCAGGGGAAACAGAGAGATCCAAAGGGATGAAGAGAGACCCAAAGAGATACAGAGAGATCCAAAGGGATGCAGAGAGATCCAAAGGGGATGCAGAGAGATCCAGAGGGATGCAGAGAGATCCAAAGGGATGCAGAGATCCCAAGAGATGCAGAAAGATCCCAGGGGATGCAGAGAGATCCAGAGGGATGCAGAGAGATCCAAAGGGATACAGAGAGATCCTGAGGGATGCAGAGAGATCCAGAGGATGCAGAGAGATCCTAGGGAATGCAGAGATCCAAAAGAATGCAGAGAGATCCAAAGGGATACAGAGAGATGCCAGGGGATGCAGAGAGATCCTGAGGGATGCAGAGAGATTGTAGGGAATGCAGAGATCCAAAGGGATGCAGAGAGATCCAGAGGGATGTAGAGAGATCCAAAGGGATGTAGAGAGATCCCAGGGGATGCAGAGAGATCCAAAGGGATGCAGAGAGATTCCAGGAGATGCAGAGAGATCCCAGGGGATGCAGAGAGATTCCAGGGAATGCAGAGAGATGCCAGGGGATGCAGAGAGATCCAGGGAGATGCAAAAAGATCCCAGGGGATGCAGAGAGAACCAAAGGGATGCAGAGAGATCCAGAGGGATGCAGAGAGATCCAGAGGGATGCAGAGTTCCAAAGGGATGCAGAGAGATCCAGAGAGATGTAGAGAGATTCCAGGGGATGCAGAGAGATCTAAAGGGAAGCAGAGAGATCCAAAGGGATGCAGAGAGATCCCAGGGGATGCAGAGAGATCCCAGGGAATGCAGACAGCTCCCCGTCACCAATCAGGGTGCGGGAGGCTGAGGGGGACAAGAAGACAGAGTGGACCTGGAATTATAGAATCATGGAATGGTTTGGGTTGGAAAAGATCTTAAAAATCATCCAGTTCCAAATCCTGCCATGGGCAGGGACACCTTCCACCAGCCCAGGTTACTCCAAATTCTGTCCAACCTGGCTTTGGACACTTCCAGGGATGCAGGGGCAGCCACAGCTTCTCTGGGAATTCTATCTCAACCCCTCCCCACCCTCACAGGGAAGAATTTCTCCCTAATATCCCATCTAACCCTGCCTTCCTTTGGTTCAAAACCATTGCCCCCTGTCTGCCAGTAGAAAAATACCCTCTCCCTCCTTTTTATAACCCCCTTTAGGCACAGAAAGGGGGTCTCCAGAGCCTTCTCTCCTCCAGGCTGAGCACCCTCATCTCTCCCAGCCTGGCTCCACGGGACAGGAGCTCTCCAGAGGCATTTTGTCCCGAGGTACTCCCAAAAAATCCCACCTTAGCCAAACTCTACCTGTAAATCTCCGGGACGTGGATCCTCCAACCCTAACCCTGAGTGTGGGCACAGCTGGCTGAGAGACAGAAAACATCCTGAGCCCTTCCCAGGCGCCCCAAAGAGCCTTCCAGAATGATTTCTCCTGTAAAATATCCTCTGGGAGGAGCTGCTGGGTGAGCAGGGCAGTTCATTTGGTTGCCTGGTGATGGATTTGGGAGCTCTGAGTTTTGGTGTCTCGGGAGGAACGAGGGGGAAATGTTCTTTCATGTTGGGTTCAGCCATTTGACAGCTGGACAATTATTATGTTTTCTCCTTTTCTGAACTGACCTAATCACCTGCTCTGTAACAAATTGTCACTTCAGGTTGTTGTTTTACATGACCTGGTCAAGTTTGCTTTGTCCTGCTGTGAATTTGCTTTATCTAATTCAGAGTTTTCATAAATCCACCGACAATTGCCTCTTTAAAATGAGAAATATCAGCTTGGTTCTCTTATCTCTTGCATCCCTGGACAAATAGGGTCACTTGTTTACACCCTGCCCTTTGAACAAACAGATGCTTAGCAAAAAAATAACTGAAATCTGCTCTAATGGCAAATATTTTCTCTTACTATTTGTTGGTTTGTTTTTTTTTTTTTAAATTGTCCTTTCAGAAGGTTTAACTGACTCAGAGCTCTCACACTTCTCAAAATTAGCAGAGGCAGATTTGACTTTATATCCCATATAACAAGCTCAAGCCAATAAAATAAAGGGGTAAAATATTGATTTTAATAATGTATAAAGTGAAAATGCATCTTTTTAGCTCCAAGATAATTTAGTTCCAAGCTCCTGCCACGGGCAGGGAATCTTCCACTAGACCAGGTTGCTCAGAGCTCCATCCAAAGCTGACCTTGCAGACTTTCTGGGATGGAAGATCCCCCATTTCCCTGGGAAAAGTTCTGGTTCTAAAGGAACCACACCTTTCTCAGCTCTTAGGGACGTGTCTGTAAAGGTCAGTTGTGCCCAAGTGGAGCAGGAGAAAAGCCTGGGGTGGTTCCAAACATCTTCCAGAGGCACAACAGCTGCTTGATCCTCATGGAATCCTCTGCTCAGCAGTGCAGGAACAGCACAGGAATCATAATCCTGAGATTTTCCTCCTCCAGTGCCCAGGCAGTGCCAGTTTGGTACCAACACAGCCATGCCAAAGTATCCCTCGTGTCCAGGCTTTAATTGGCCCTATCCTGAGAGTCCCAGAAATGTGGATTTCCCTTTCACTTCAAAGCCTCCCCCCCCTGCTTTTCCTGGAGCTGATTTTCTTCCTGCTCCGTTGTCCTGCCCAAAATCAAGCCCTCAAGGTCAATCTTTGATCAACAGCAGCAGGAAAACAGACTCTGTTACCTGGTGGAACTGGGTTACCCCAGGTACAGACTGGGGATGGTTTTGGGGTTGTTTTGTTTTATTTTTTTTCCAGGGCTGGAAATTATCCATTACTGCCCAGCAAAAAAAAAAAAAAAATAATAATAAAAAAGGAAATTGGAAGCAGTTCCCCTTTCCCTCTGCTAAAAAACAGATGAATTGGTGCCTGAGCTCTGTGGAGGAATTCACAGCACCAATCAAAGAGCCCAGAGTGGGGCTGCCACATAATTAAATTGGAGGCAGCTCTATTTTCCAGCAGCAGGTATGTGCCTTGAAATGAAACCTCCACGCTGGGGATGGAAGCAGTTCCAATTAAGGGATTTCTGCTTTGAGATCTCCCAAGCCCCCCAAAAAAACACACAGTGTGGCTTTTGTGCCCTCAGCTATTAAACTGGAAATACAACCCCCTCTTTCTTGTGGTTCAAACAATCTCCAGGAGATAGCTTTTCCTGGAAGTTTTCAGTCCTATTCTTCACATCCTATCGGGCTAAATTGATGATTTCCATGACCTTTTCATATAATTACGGGAGTGTTGTGTGTCCATTTTGATTAAATGGTTCCCTACCCCATTATGGGGCGGTTGTTTTTAATGTTGCTGAAGTAATTAGGTGCTCTCCTCTCGCTCTTCTCCCCGATTTCTTAAAATCAGGACCCACTTTTTTTTTATGGCACCGCATTATCTGATCTTTCCACTCGGCTGATGTAATAAATTGGCCCATAAATTTTATGGCCGATCAGAAGGAGCTGATCATAATCACAGGGAGGAATTTATAAAGGAGACCATTAAGAGGAGTGAGCCAGACCCTCCTGTACTTGGGCTTCCTTGCCATGCAATTTTACAAATGAATGGCACGCTTTAATGACCAGCAAATTAAAATTTAATGGACTCTCCACTGCCCACTGTCTGTGCCTTACTGGAGCTCAAGGTAGAGAGACTCTATTTTCTCTTAATTTGACTGTCTTGTTGGATGCTTTCCATTCAGTTAAGTGACCTAGAACCTGGATTTGCTGGTAAGAATAAGTGGATAAAACCAGAAACACGGATCCTTCAGCTCTTTCCTTGTGTTTGTTGTTGTTGTTTTCTCAGCTACCTTTTTTCCTCCCTCCTTAATCCCTCAAAGTCACCAAAAATCCTCGTTCTATAGGGAGGCCCGTGCTTTAAACACCCCAAAAACGACACTGGGCGAGGGATTAGGGAGGACTGCAAAATATTAACAGCAATTGCATTGCTAATTTCATTAGCCCTGGCCTTATCATTGCATATTAATTATTACAGCTCTGCCATCGAGTGCTGGTCTCAACTCCGACAGCACCAATTCCCTCAGCGCGTCTCGTGGTTGCTGAGCGTGATCAGGGCTCGACAAACCGCTGCTTTCTGACAGCTGGGAGGTGACTGAAGCTGTGTCTGTGTTTAAAAGGCACCCCTGAAACCTCTCCTGCACAAATTTGGGAAGGAAATAAGGATTGAAAGTGGAGTCACGGCGAAGAATCGCCGCTGCCGGGACCGGGAACGAGCAAAATATATCCTTGAATCCGAGGCAGGATCAAGGTTTAGATGTTTTTAATTGGTTGGTGGGGTGAACCAGAGACAAGAAAAGCAAAAATGTCCCCAGAGGATGGACTTCTCCTTCATTGACCACTCTCTAAGGATGGACCTCTCTCCTTCACTGACCACCCTCTAAGGAGCAGCAAAGAGCATCCCCGTCGTTCCCGGCAGAGAGGGGACATGAAGGTGACAACAGATTCCTCACCACCATCCTGGTGAGGAGAGAGGGGGCAGTTTAACCCTCCTGCCACTTGAAATCCTTCATCCTAAAACAAAACAGCTCAAAAAACTCATTGGCAACCCACTCAATGTGTCTTCTGCCCAACTGCTCAGCCCAGCGAGGGCAGGGAGGGCGGCTGGTCCAGATGTTCTGGAGCTCCCACGTGACCTTCACCCGTGTGGGAAGTGTTGGACAGACCTGAGGGTTCTTCCTCTGCTTTCTCATCCCTCCCAAAAGCTTCGTTTTTCACATTTTTAGCTTTTGCTTGTTGTGTCTTGCTTTGGGTTGTATCTACACGCCAGCTGGGAATGAAACAGGGAATGTGCACAGGGCTCAGCAAGAGCTCTTCTGGTTGTTTAGGAAACTCAGGCTCACTTTGGAATTAAATCTGTATAAAACCAGGCTTTTAGATAAGTTTTACTTAAGCTACAAGCTTCTTGCATCCTGTACAACATGTCTGCATAAATCCAGAGCACTGATCCTGGTGGAAAACTGCGATTTACTGCAGGAAAACAACCCTGTTGAATAACAATTAATCATTTGCATTGAATTTATGTTATTTCCCGGTCTATTTTAACTGTGTACTGCTACAACATTCTGCTTCCCTTTTAGTTTTTGGCTCCTGGCTTGAAAAGAATAAATACAGTTGTTCAGAACAGCGAGAGCACGTCGTGCTGCAGCATCCATGGAAAGATGTTTTCCAGCCACAACACAAACAGTAATTCATTCATTCCTTGCAAAATTCCAGCAAACACTTTAGAGGCCTCTTTGTAATCCATTCACTGCTTTATTGACCCAGAATCCTCCAGGGAATGTCATAAATCCATATAATGTGTGCTACCATTTGTGTCTGCATCCTTGATTTAACTGAAGGACGGGTTTAAAACCCACACAGAAGCTGTTCAGTTCTCCTTGGGTCACAGACATAAAAAGCAGCTCAGATATGTGAATTAATTCTACAAAAGCCACTCAGTGTTGCCACAATTCAATGAACTGCTCAGCTTTAAGCACAGTGTTTAGAGTTCATTGGCATGAATGGGAATTACCCACATGTTTAAATTTGAGCACAGGCCCAACCTGCTGGGCAGGAAAGTAGGAATTCCCCTCGTTCCCAATCCAGGCTGGGGATGAGCAGATGGAGCAGCCCTGGGAGAAGGCCCTGGGGGTGCTGGTGGGGGAGAGGCTGGACATGGCCCAGCCCAGACCCCCCGTGCCCTGGGCTGATCCCCCAGCGTGGGCAGAGGGCAGGGGGGGATTGTGCCCCTCTGAGACCCCCCTGCAGAGCTGCTCCAGCCCTGGGGAACAGCCCAGCAAGGACATGGAGCTGCTGGAGAGAGGCCAGAGCAGGAACCAAGAGGATCCCAGGGCTGGAGCAGCTCTGCTGGGAGGAAAGGCTGGGAGAGCTGGGATTGTTCAACCTGGAGAGGAGAAGCTTTGGGGTGACCTGATTGTGGCCTTGCAGGGCCTGAAGGGAGCCTAAAGAAAATATGGAGAGAGACCATTTACAGGAGTATGGAGTGACAGGACAAGGGGGAATGGCTTCAAACTGCCAGAGGGCAGGGTTAGATGGGAGATTGGGAATAGATTCTTCCCTGTGAGGGTGGGGAGGCCCTGGCCCAGGTTGCCCAGAGGCTGCCTCTGGATCCTTGGAAGTGTCCAAGGCCAGGCTGGATAAACTTGGATCAACCTGGGCTAGTGGAAGGTGTCCCTGCCCATGGCAGGATGTTGGAACAAGGTCACTTTGAGGTCCCTTCCAACCCAAAGCATTCTGTGATTCTTTATCAGAGTATTTAAGATTTGTTTCTGTCCAGGTGATTGTCACTGGATAAGTCACAACTCCTGAGCTTCAGCTGCCTCACAAACACACACAAATCCCACTGGACAGAGGGGAATTTGCTCCATAAGAGCTGAGGGAATGCCTGCAAGGCAGTTTGAAGGCTTTGAGGAGCCAAAGGGTCAAAAAAGCTGCAGGTCAGCAGGGTCACAGCCCTGATCACTCAGGCATGAGAGGGTCCAAAAACCTGCAAGGCCATGAGCTGGTGAGCAGGATCAGAGCCCTGATCACCCAGCCTGATGCCACAGAGAGGTGCCACAGCTGGGGTCCCACCTTGGGTGGCAGAAGACACATCAGTGATGAGCCCTGACAGGGTTGGACCCTCCCCAAAAGCCACATTAACACCACCAGAAATTGCATCAGCCTAAATATAGACCCCCAGGGTCACAGTGGGGTGGTTTAGGACTATCCTGGATGTTTAACTTGCTGTCAAACACGCCCTTTGGAGCTGAAACCTTGCACAGAGAGGTCCTACATGACGGTAAAGGGCGGGGAAACTGCTCAGTCATCTCTTCTCACACCAAACCACTGTGCCTGGATCCCTGCCCTGACCAGCACAGGGATCACAGAGCTTTGGAAACCCTCCTTTTTTGGAAGGATGGCAGAATATCAACGCTTTTCCAGTTAAGAACAAGCACATTTAGGGGTCTGGCACGTTGGTCTGGAGAATGTGGCTTTAACAGAGGAGCTTCTCCCAAGGTAAATAAAACAACAACCCAAAAAGTGAGCCCTTTTTTGGCTGCTTTTCTCCTATAGGTAGTAACCAGTTAGTCCCATTAAACCCCTTTAAGAGTTCCCGTGTTTTGGAGCACAGGAGAAGTCGTTGTGCTGAGGAGAGCTGAGGAAACCTCCCCTTTGTGGTTCTCCACAATGAAGGATCTCACAAGAGCTGCAGCTAAAATTACATTTCCTGGTCTTTTTTTACCGTGTGCTTCCCAGCAGACATCCATTCCCGAAAAATATCTCAGCCTCTCCAGCGAGTGAGGGAGCCATCCTGTCCTCCAGCACCTCCTTTCCTGCAGCAAACATCTTTCCAACCACTTGGAGAACAAACTCATAGATCCCAAGGGGCATGAGCTGGAACAGTAACGTGCCAACGTGCAGCAATGGGATACTCAGCCCCAAAGTCTGTACCTTCAGCCTTTCCATGCCCATTTTCCAAGGGTTTTCCACCTATATTTGTATCTCTGGCTCCTTGTGCCTCCTTGTTGGTCAACAGCCAGCTGAACACGAGCCCGGGTGTGCCCAGGGGGGCAAGAGCCCAATGGAACCTGGTTTGGATCAGGAATAGTGTGGGCACAGCCCAGGGCAGGGATTGTCCCCTGTGCTGGCACTTCTGAGGGACCTCCAGGGCTGTGTCCAGTTCTGGAACCTCATGGAAGAGAGACCTGGAGGGGCTGGAGCGTGTGCAGGGAAGGGAACGGAGCTGGGAAGGGGCTGGAGCAGCAGGAGGGGCTGAGGGAGCTGGGGGGGCTCAGCCTGGAGAAAAGGAGGCTCAAGGGGGACCTTCTGGTTTTGCAACTCCCTGACAGGAGGGGGGATCTGGAGGGGGATTGGGCTCTGCTGCCAGGGAACAAGGGACAGGAGGAGAGGGAACGGCCTCCAGCTGTGCCAGGGGAGGCTCAGGTTGGCCAGGAGGAGGAATTTGCTGCTGGAAAGGGTGGTGAGGCCTTGTCAGGGGCTGCCCAGGGAGGTTTGGAGTGCCCAGCCCTGGAGGTGTCCCAGGAAGGCCTGGCCGTGGCACTCAGTGCTCTGGGCTGGGGGACAATGTGGGGATGGGGCACAGGGGGGATCCATGGGCTGGGAGGGCTTTTCCAACCTCAGGGATTGTGGGATTCTGGGATTCTGAATGTCATAATTTCCCCAGAGCTCAGCACAGCACAAGCACCACAGCCTTGGACAGGCTTGGAATGCAAAACTCCCTCAGGTCTCCATGTCTGGACGGGGCAACTCACCCTCCTGGGCATTGACAGCAGTGACAAAGGAGAACTCTTTCTCCAGAGCCAGGAGGGGATTATTCCCTGTATTCTGGATCAAATGGTACCTTAACAGTACCACAGGAACTGGCAAGGAGCTGCTGAGGAAATGTCCATTAATTTAACATCTGAATGATCACTGCCTAACACTACATAAATGTTATAAATCACTCCACTTAATCTTGAACAGAAGTGACTGTTCTGAAAAGAGCCTTTTGTTCAAGGCCCAGTGGTTTGGAGAGGTGAATAAAGGACTAATTAAAAAAAAAAAAAAAAAAACAAAAAAAAAAAAGGAGGAGGCCAGTAGAACATTTTCTTTAAGTGGGAGTTTTCCTTTGACCCTCTCTGAAATATCTGAAGCTTTTGGGGGGTTTTATTGAGCAATAAACTACGGTGAGGTTTGAGTCTCTGGTGTCTCAGAGCAATTGTTAAGCCTGGAAATCACATGGCTGAGCGAGTGGCACGGCAGGAATATTTGGCACCGCGAACAAATGAGCAAGAAAGGAGAATTTCCAGCACAAGGGTAACCCAATTAATGTCACCAAACACTTGTAAAATTTATGGTGCAATTTGTCTCGGGGAAAAAAGCACAGAACTGACCCTTTCCTGTACCTTCATTTAGGAAATTTGCTGGTGTCTTGTTAGCTCCACGCTCCAGTTTCACACTCAGGGGCACATTCCCAGTCCTGCATCCCTGAAAGTCGAGGTTAGAGATGGAGTTGGAGCTGTTAAAAACACGGGAACTCTTGGATCGAGGCCACGACTCTGGAGATTCAGGTAAAACCTACGGAATTAACTCAAATCAAGAGCTGGTCTGGAGGACTAAGAGGGACAAAAACCCTGCTCCAAACCCTTTCTGAAGAGCAGGAAAAGTAGGATTTGTCTCAGATTTTTCTCAGAGTGTCTCCCTCTTACTTAGGCTTCTTCATCTCAGAATCAAAAAATCAATTAGCCTGGAGATCATCAGGTCCAACCTTTATGTGCTTATTTAAACCACTTGAAAGCCTAATACCTCTTTTAGGGTTTTATTCTTTTTGTAGGACATTTATGTGACTGTGTAGTTTTGGTTACACATTTGGAAATCTCATCTAAGATGCAAAATGGGGTTAATGAACAAAAAAACCCCCTCTTTTAGGGTTTTATTCTTTTTGTAGGACATTTATGTGACATTTATGTTACACATTTGGAAATCTCATCTAAGATGCAAAACGGGGTTAATGAACAAAAAAACCCCTCTTTTAGGGTTTTATTCTTTTTGTAGGACATTTATGTGACTGGGTAGTTTTGGTTACATGTTCAGGAGTCTCATCTAAGATGCAAAATTGGGTTAATGTACAGAAAAAAACTTGCTGAGGGCACAGCAGGAGTATTTCTGTGCTTTCTCAAAAATGGTTTTCTGAAGTGGTGAATTTTTCAATAATAACACTAATAATAATAATAATAATAAAAATAAAAATAAAAATAATAATAAAAAGGATTTGTTAAAAGGAATTTAAACACAGCTTAACCCCTCTCTCCATGCAAAGGTTGCCACGGGTCAAAGGGAGAAAATCCACTCAGCCAAAATGAATCTGGGTAAATAACCCAGCATTTCCACCTCACTTCCCCTGCTCAGCTTTTCATCTCCTGCTGGAACTGCTGGGCATTCTTATTATTGTAACACCCTGGTGGCAGTTTGACTTTTTCCCCCGGAGAGGGACAATTGTTTCCTTTCAGTCTAATCACTGGCACGGGTCCTGTTTGATCACTTTGCAAGACTTTTCTTCCCTTCACACTTTTGGAGAAGTTCCTTGTAAAGTTTTATGGACTCTGTTTTAATTGTCCCTGCTCCGTTCTAGGTTGATTGGGTCGATTCATTTCTTTCCAGGTTTGGAAAGTTGGTTTTCCTTTGGTTTTTTTTTCTTTTTTTCTTTTTTTTTTAATGGATTGTTCTCAGAGTCTGATTCTCAGAACTGTGTATTTCACACAGTTGCACCTCTGCAATCTTTCTACTTGCTTTTCCACTTGACTAAAACTCCATATTCATCATTAATTTTGTCCCAGTCCATTCTTTTCTCCAAGGGGTGGGTCATGTCTCGAGCTGTAGTCCCAAAAATGAGCACAGCAAGCCCTGTGAAGTCAAGTGAGCTCCACTGAGACCCACCTGTTTAACACTAAAAACCTTCAGATGATTTCCCAAAGTTGTTGAAGATGGCCTTAAAATACAGCTGATTCCATTTATTACATTAGAAATCATTCTACTTGACTGCATTTAGAATCATAAAATGGTTTGGGATAGAAAGGACCTTAAGGATCATCTCATTCCAACCCCCTGCCATGGGAAGAGACAACTTCCACCAGACCAGGTTGCTCAGAGCTCCATCCAACCTGGCCTGGAGCACTTCCAGGGATGGGAAAACAGTAAAAAAAAAGAAGAAAACAAGGAAGTAAATGAAATATCAGACAGGAGGTTTTCAGTTTAAGGCTCAGAGTTTGGGTCCTTCCCTGCTTTCCCTCCATGTCCCTCCCTGTAAACATCAGCTTTCCTGAGATGGATTGCCTGAAGAACCGAGGGCCAAACCCCAAATCTGTTAAAAATAATGAAGATTCTTCTCAAAATCTCTGTGAGAACACCCTGCCACCCTTGCTCAGGAAAGCACAGCCTTGTCCTGAAGCCCTTGGAGCACATCCCTATCCCAGCCAGGGCAGGTGCCTTGGGAAGGGCCCAATTTCCCCCCAGGAGTTGGAACCAGCCCTGGAGGAGGTTTGAAGACATGTGTTTTTCCTCAGGAATGGTTCCTGAAACAGCAACTTGCTTCACCAGAAGACGAGAGCCAAAGGAATACTCATTCCCTGCCAAGATTTAGCAACCCCCCTTCCTGTGAATTATGTTGCTCCAAGGTCAGGGATGGATGGCAGTCACAAGGACATGACAGGTTTAAGATCCAGTTTATTATTCTTGCCACTTTATTAGAGGCAGAATAAGGGGGCTGGATGTCATTAGGAAGGGGAATATTTCTATATATTTGACTGCCAGAATACTCCCTCAGAGATCTGGCAAGTTGCAAGGTGTCAGGCTTTAAAAACCTGCTCTGAGAGAGCTCAGGAGTTATTTTTAGAACTTTCTTACGATTTATGAAAGATTTATGTTTCCTGTTTTGCCTTCAGACCTGTGGAGTTGGCTCAAAGCAGGGCCCTGAGTCAGAAAGCAGATGATTATTGTCCCCTCAGAAGTCGCTGGTGCCACTGGGAGGGTGCTGGGCTGTCACCTAAAATCATCTTCCTTCACCAAGTGGTGTGGAACTGCACTTTGGAAAAACATTCCCCCACCCCTGGAGGTGTTCAAGACCAGGTTGGAGGGAGCTCTGAGCAACCTGGGCTAGTGGAAGGTGTCCCTGCCCATGGCAGGGGATGGAAAGATGATCTTTAAGGTCCCTCCCTACCCAAAGCATTCTGTGATTCTGTGATTCTGTGATTCTCTGACGGGCCCTCTCCTGCAAGCCTCAAATTCTGCCCATCCAGCTACTCTGGGGACATTTTTGGGACAACCTGCACCACATCCTTGTGGCTTTACCCCTGCAAGAAGTGATGCCACCTCAGACTCCTGCTGGGAAATCCTTGTGCCTGCCATGGGAGTCAATAAACTGTTGGAGAGTGTCCAAAGAAGGGACAGGAGGATGGGGAAGGGCCTCGTGAGGAGAGGCTGAGGGCACTTGGGGTGTTCAGCTGGAGAAGAGGAGGCTGAGGGGAGACCTCAGTGCAGTTCCAACTTCTTCAGGAGGGGCAGAGGAGGGGCAGGGACTGAGCTCTGCTCACTGGGAGCAGGGACAGGACCCAGGGAAGGGCTGGAGCTGGGACAGGGCAGGCTCAGGGTGGATCTCAGGACAAGGTTCTTCCCCCAGAGGGTGGTGGGCACTGCCCAGGCTCCCCAGGGCGGTGGGCACGGCCCCAAGGCTGCCAGAGCTCCAGGAGGGTTTGGATGATCCTCTGGGGCACAGGATGTGACCCTTGGGGATGGTCCTGTGCAGGGTCAGCAGTTGGACTGGATGATCCTGGTGGGTCCCTTCCAACTCAGCACATTCTGGACTCACTGTTCCATTCAACACCTCTTAAATACCTGCAGAAGGATCCCAAAGACCAACATTCCAACCAAGTTGGGTTCCTGGCTAGAAAACAGGGCAGTGCTTTATAAACCCCAGCAAGGCCCTGCATGGCAGATGTTTTACACTGAGATACCATCAGAGCTTTATGGTAAAATCCTGCCCTAAAATCCTGCCCTTCTTTTCATAGAAACTCCTTCACAAAACCAAAAAAAAACCAAAAAAAAGATCACTGAACTTCTCTTTTACCCCAAAGAGGAGTTATAAGCCTTGCCAGGAGGAGAACAATAACACACTGTGGGCTGAGCCATGGCAGTCGTGTGGTTGTTAAAAACCAAACTGCAGCACACAAGTCATAAAACACGGCCTCGTGTTATTTGTTTATCGTGAAATGCCAGGAAAAATGGGCTCACCTTTGGGCATTTTTAAAGGTAAGGAGCCAGAAGGTGTGAAAGCACGCTGTCAGAAGTCTCATTAAGGCATTATTTACTAGTTCAAAATGAATTTACATTGATCTTTCGAAACTATTGCTAACCACAAATGCATTAAAACTAAACAGTCTTCATTTGCTGAGAAATAAATGTGTCAGCATAACCTTGACTTTTGTCCAATGCTGTTCGGGCTTTTAATTCACAGGAGCTCAGTGTTAAGCAGTTTATTGCTTGTTGTGCTAAAACACACTAATTTAATTGCTAATATATTGCCTTCCTGCAGTCATTTTCAGAATAGTTATCTGGAGAAAATATATACATTTTTCAAGAACCTCCCTCAAAATTGTGGCAGTGCTGGGACATATTCCCTGAAATAGTTGTTGGTTTTCATTGAATTTCCATTTTCATTGAATTTTCATTTTCCCTGCATTTTCATTTTCACTGGGATTGTTTTCTGCAGCATATTAGGAAATGCTTAAAACATCTTTTTTAACATCTTTTTCATGGGTAAAACATATATGAAAGAGATCTGACTGTTTTCACGTAGATTCTACAAAGTAAAGTTTTGTAAAGTGTATTATTTTCTGCCTGATTTTGAGATGATAATTCTCCAAATGAAGCTCTTCTCAGTGCTGCTCTTCTCTGAGCTCTGTTCTGGATCTTTCTGTGCCCCCTGGCCCAGCCTGACCAAAAAATGTTGGGGGTTTTCATGGTGGGACATTTGGGAGCTGAGTTTTTGTCACTCTTTAGCATTTCAATCAGTAACTCAATTTTACATTGAAGAAAATGCCACCTTTGTTAATGGCTTCAGATTAGCTTCTAAAAAATAATTGATTTTTATTTTTTTATTTGTTTGATAACTTTATAACACACACTTAAAACACCACTATTTGTGCCCGGTCCTAAGCCAGGCCCTACCAGTTCACTTCACTTAGTCTTTGGACTTAAGTTTTTCCTGGAGCAAGAAATCCAAGCCAAGAGGGCAAAGAGAAATTCCAACATTTGGTTCCTGCCTGTGGCCACTCTGGATTTGTCATCAACCTTTCTTCTCCAGGAGGGTGAATGAGGAAAAACAGCAAATTCCAGGATGGATTCCAGTGTGGCTTTTCCTTTTCCTTGCTTGGAGGAAGCACCGAGTTCTCTAATTTTAATCAAGAGTCTCAACAGTCTCATTCTTTGAAGGTAAAATAAAATCCTTTCAGCTTCTTCTGCATCCTTCTCTTCGCTGTTGTTTCATTCCTGTTTATTCCCACGGGAACTCTCTAAGTGGGATTTATCCCTGCGGGACAATGTTGAGAAAATCCACGGCCCTGGGGCTGTTCCTGGCAGGAAGAGCTGCTCCATGGGCTCAGCCTGGAGCTGGAGCTGCCCCTGCCGTGGAGAAAAGACCCAGCAAGGCCAAAGAGGGCTCTGGGAATTGCAGCCAGACCCACTCAGGGTGCTTTGGGAAGTCATTCCTTCAATCCCTGAGCCTCGATGCGAGGAGGGGAGAGGACCCCAGACAGCACAAGGTTCTGCAGCTGAGGACCCAAGATTTGAGCCCAAGCACCTGAGACTCCTGAAACTTCATTTTTATAGAATTCCAGACTGGTTTGGGTTGGAATGGACCTTAAAGATCATCCAGTGCCATCCCTGTCACGGGCAGGGACATCTTCCACTAGCCCAGGCTGCTCCAAGCCCTGTCCCACCTGGCCTTGGACACTTCCAGGGATCCAGGGGCAGCCACAGCTTCTCTGGGAATTCTATCCCAGCCCCTCCCCACCCTCATAGCCAACAATTCCTTCCCAATATCCCATCTAACCCTACTCTCTGTCAGTTTGAAGCCATTCCCCCTTGTCCTGTCATTCCAGCCCTTGGAAATAGTCTCTCTTCATCTTTCCTGGAGCTCCTTCAGGCCCTACAAGGCCAAAATCTTCCCAAAGCTTCTTTTCTCCAGATTTAACAATCCCAGCTCTCTCAGCCTTTCCTCCTTTCAAGTTGTGAGTGACAAAAACTCAGCTCCCAAATGTCCCACCATGAAAACCCCCAACATTTTTTGGTCAGGCTGGGCCAGGGGGCACAGAAAGATCCAGAACAGAGCTCAGAGAAGAGCAGCACTGAGAAGAGCTCTCATTTGGAGAATTATCATCTCAAAATCAGGCAGAAAATAATCAGAGAAGGAGCTCTTTGCTCCAGTGGAGAGAACAGTTGAAGACACAATAATTGTCTTTGTGTCCAATACTCTTCTGCTTTTTGCCACAGCACAGAGAGAAATAAGAAGGAAATATGCCTGTTTAGACACTTTCTGATAAAAGCAGGAAATTTGGCTGCCAGGAGAAGCTGGAAAACTTGTCAGGTTGAGATGGTTCTGTATCAAATGGCTTTGTGGCTCTTTAAATGCCTTGAACCCCTTTGACTCCTCTGCTGTTGCTCCATTTAACCCAACTTGGAAGCTGTTTCCTGGATCTGACTCGTGTTCAACCCACTCTTAAGGTCTCCAAATATCAAGATATAGGAATTTTCCTAAAAAATTTGTGTAACCCAAATGTCTATGGAATATTTTCATAGTGCCTCTGTGCCAGGGAATATTGTCTGTATTCAAACATGACTATATTTCTTCCCTCTAGATATCGACATTATGATTCCCTTTCCAATCCCAGAAATCACATATTTGCCTGTTGCTGATGCTGATTTCTACCCCAGCATTCCCAAAGTCCCTCAGGAGCTTGGGAATGCAGGTGTGAATACAAACTTTGTGCCTCTTAAGGTCGTGGAGCACAATTAATTAGAAATCACATTTTGCCCAATTAAGAGACAATCACGGGCTGTGGGCCCCAGGATTTGTGTGGGATTGGAAGTAGAGACAAAAACACTTGGGAAGGTGCTCAAGGGAATTATTATGGAAATTCTTGGAACCTGGGGAATGCTGAAATTGTCTTATTATTCCAGTGCTGACCCTTCATTTCTACTGGACAAAAATACACGCTCTTAGCTTTGGTACCTTATCAAAGTTGAAGAGAAAGAAGGTTTCAATGAGCAAAAATAGTCTTTGTTAGTCATTTAAAATATCCATTAAAAACATTAAATTCATATTGAGCAATACAGAGCTACAAAGTGGCTTCTTTTTATAACGAGGAGTTGAGAGGCAGTTCATTGTCCGTGAGCTGGGATGGTTCAGGTGGGAAATCAGGAGGAATTTCTTCATGGAAAATGGTTGCAAAGCATTGGAAGGGGCTGCTCAGGGAGGTGGTGGAATCCCCATCCCCTGGAGGTGTTCAAGGAATGGCTGGATTGTAGACTCATGGAATGTGCTGAGTTGGAAGGGACCCACCAGGATCATCGAGTCCAACTCTTGGTATTTAATAAAAATAATAATAATAATAATAATAATAATAATAATAATAATAATAATGGCACTCAGTGCTCTGCTCTGGGTGGGGATCAGACACAAATTGGACTCAAAGATCTTGGAAGTCTTTTCCAACCTGAATGAGTCTCTGATTCTACGAAAATAAAACATTTCCCTCCTCTCCCACCACCTCCTCTTTCCATTTTCCATTTTCCATCTCACCTGTACCTCCAGCTCTGCTTTTCTAACTCTAAGTCACACCAAAGTGCCCTGCAGCTGTCAGAAAAGTGCTAAAAATCCTCACCTGATCATTCAATTAAGACAATAAATATTGACCCGGGGGTTGATTGGAACCGCCTTTTGCTTCCCACATTTCCACGATTTCAGATGGAAGCAACAGAGGAAATGTTGTGTGGAGAACGCTCCCACATTCCCTGCTAATGGTAGGAATGTTTTAGTATCCCCTGCCCGGGGCTGAGAGAAACCAAAGTGGTTTATTGGTGATTTATGAGGCGCATTTATGACTTTATTTTGAAAATGGTCGCATTAAAAATTAACGTTGTGGCGAAGGAAGGAGGCACAAGTTCCAGCCATCAGGTTCTAGCAGGGGGGAGAGGCCACTCCACCATTTATTCCTTGTAATAATCCACTGAAACAGGCATTTCCAGGATGCTGGAAGAGGCAGCTTGTCCTGCTGGAGCTTCCCAGGTGAGGCAGATCCACGGTCGTATCCAGCTGAACTCCAGGAGGACTCGGGTCTTTTGAAGCCCTGAGTAGTTTCTAACCAAATAGTTGAATATTCTAACTGAATAATTTATACCCAATGTTCTCAGCATTGATTAGTGTTGTTCTTTTGTACCAGAATGTCTTTGGGATAATGCCTCGTTCCTTTAATGCCTCGTGCAAACTCCAGGAACCAGCTGTTGCTTAATGGGAAAAAAAAAATCTGATTTTATTTTAATCAGGAGTGCGAGGGAAGAGAAATAACTGGCCTTTTTTTTTCCTCTCCCAGGTATGTGCAGCATTAAAACAGAGACACCAAAAGATCAGGCAGGAGATGAGTTAACAATCCTAAGGCACCGCTTTTCCCGTGGGCTCTGGGAATGTTTCTCCACCTGGCCGGGATCATTCCTTGGGATAACATTCCCCCAGCCCGCAGGCAGGAGCATCCCCCGTGCCCCATCCCCACCTGCCTCCAAGGAATTCCTGCCTGGCTGCTTCCATAGTGCTCTTCCCATCAGCAGCCCCATTAAACGACTCCAGAAATTAATAGGGCTCCCGTGGGAACGAGGAGGGAAAGGGGAATTGTTGAGGGCAATAAAGAGTGTCAGTGGTTGGGAGGAGGGAATCGATCCCAGGAGGCCTCGAGTCCACAAGTGTTGCCCCTTTCCAGCAGGATCCAGCTTGGACAAGTTGCACCTTCCAAGAGTTTCCATTTCCTCTTAATATTTCAAATTTCATGTGGTTTTAATAATATGCAAACTAAAGGAATACAACAACTAAAGGAATAAAGTTCCTCCTCCTTTCTGATTTTTTTTAAATGCAGGTTGACACAAAAATACGTCTGTGAGAGGAAAATATTTTCCTTTTGTGACACAGATGACATCAAATCCAAATATCTTTATAAATACTTCTCCTTTTTTTTTTGACTGATAACACCTTATTTGGAGAAAAGAGAGAATTTAGGTTTAAAGTAAAGAAAATCATTATAAACTTTGGAGTGGAATGCAAACATTTGCAGAGGTTTAGGTGCCAGACTCCTTCACTGGAGCTCCTGTTTGGTTTTTAAGTTCATTATTAAATGCTCCCTGGGTCACAAGCAATATCCAAGACTTCAGCCAGAGTCACACTCCAGACACCTTTTTATTCCAGGAGTGTGTTTGTCTAATTTAAACACATTCAGAACTTAAATTTCTTGGACTATAAAGCAAAAAAAGTATCACTGAACTAAGGCCATAATGCTCCATGTAAGAATATTCCCTTTGGGATTTAATGTATATTATATAAAATAATATTTAAATGGGCTTTGACCCTTCAGGCAACTCATCTTAAATTCCCTGCTTGTCCTTCCTTATTCAGGGATACTCCAAAAAACACAATGTTCAGAATAATTGCACTCTTCTTCAGAGACAACTTCTGTGCCTGAAGGGATTTATTTCTAGAGGCTGTTTCTGAAATTATTGCCACAAAAAAACCCCCACAAAATCTCCTTCCAAAATCCACGGCTTTCAAACAAACTCTGCTTTTATTGAGACCCAAATAATCAAAGTCTGGTTGTCAAATACAGGCACATGGCTGCAGCTGAAGGAGGTGAGGAGAAATGATGGAATCTCAGAACGGTTTGGGTTGGAAGGGACCTTAAAAATCAGCTTTCCAACCCCCTGCCATGGGCAGGGACACCTTCCACTGGCCCAGGTCGCTCCAACCTGGCCTTGGACACTTCCAGGGATGAGGAAGACACAGCTTCTTCTCCAGGTAGGGAATATTTCCCTCTGTTACATTTTAAAACTCAGATTTTAGGCAATAAAACCCAGAAAAGACCTTCTGGGGAGCGACACTTCCCCCGACAGGTCCGAGGAGCGCTGAGGGAAAACGGCCCTTCCGTGGAGCAGCTCCATCAGATCCCAGCTTTTGGGAAACAAAACACTTCATGTTTTGTCTCTGCACATTCTTGGCTCCTCGTTATTAATAAAACATTAATAAAACATTAAGCTTTGCCTTCCCAGGCAGCTCGCACAGGGCTTGGAATCCTGGATTTTATCCTGGTCTGTGCTTCCACCAGGAAAATCCAAAAGGGACCCCACTGAGGAGGCTCCACACCAAACCATCCCACCTGCCTGTGGAAGAGAAGGCTCTGGGGAGACCTTGGAGCCTCTTCCAGTGCCCAAAGAAAAAATCCCTGGTAGGGATTTTCCATGCTCGTTATTAGGGTCCTATTTAGGGAACTTTCATTAGGTTAAGAACCCTTTAATTCAGAGTTTAATTCAGAGGGACTTTTTATATGGGCAGAGAGTGACAGGACGAGGGGGAAAGGGGTTTAAACTGCCAGGACAAGGGTTAGGTGGGATATTGGGAAGAAATCCTTCCCTGTGAGGGTGAGGTTACCTGGAGAGGCTGGGGCTGCCCCTGGATCCCTGGAGGAATTCGAGACCTCCTGTCTGATATCCCATTTACTTCCTTGGTTTCTTTTTTTTTTAGTGTGATCTGCTGTGAATACAACGTGCCCCGTAAATTCCAGGCAAGGAATCTGAGGAGGGAATATTAATAGTTTGTTAGCCCTGCTTTAACTAAATCAGAAAGGTGACTGACAGCTCTTTGCCTCAGTTGGGAGGGCTCTGGTTGCAGGATCTCACACCCTCGGGGTCTTGTTTTGCACCTTCTGCAAGAAGGATTTCAAGAGGAGGTCTGGAGCATCTCTCCAGGCTGGGAGAGCTGGGAATGTTCAGCCTGGAGAAGAGAAGCTTTGGGGTGACCTGATTGTGGCCCTGCAGGGCCTGAAGGGGCTTAAAAAAAAGGAGGGAGGACTTTTTATACAGGAAGAGAGTGACAGGACAAGGGGGAATGGCTTCACACTGACAGAGAGTGGGTTTAGGTGGGATATTGGGAAGGAATTCCTGGCTGGGAGGGTGGGGAGGATCTGGGATAGAATTCCCAGAGAAGCTGTGGTTGCCCCTGGATCCCTGGAAGTGTCCAAGGCTGGGTTGGAGCAACCTGGTCTGGTGGAAGGTGACCCTGCCCAGGGAAGGGGATTGGAATGAGATGATCCTTAAGGTCCCTTCCCACCCAAACCCTTCTGCCATCCGGGCACCTGCAATGGCCCCACCCAGCCCTGGGCTCCTCCAAGCCGAGGAATTTCACTCTGGACAACACAATTCCCGACTCCAGGCACGAAAAGACTCCTTGGCAGAGCCCGGGCCTGGCTTGGAGGCCGAGGCCTGTTTATCCCGAGGCCGGATCCCTCCCGGCCCCGCATTCCCAGGCCTAATTCCCGAGTCCTTCGGCGCTCCGAGGAGATTCTTCGCGACGTTGCCTTCCCTCCAATCTCCAATTAAAGCTTTCAGAGGATCTTGGCTGAGCCGAGAGGGCCCTTTTACCAAGTGCTGCTCCCAGACAGCTGCTCCAGAGCGATTGAAGCCATAATGCACAGTGGAAAAAAAAAAAAAAAGAAATTAAAAAAAATGACTTTTCTAATGGTGGCCTCGAAGATTTATCTTTTGTTTTTTTTTTTTTCAAATGTAATTAAAAAGTAGCTTTAGAAATACGCCCGGCAACCCAAAAGATTAAATATTAATACGGGGCATAATTAATGAATGATACAGCTCTTGATTACTAATGGGTTATTGACTCTAAAAGCCTCACGTTATGGAATATCAGGGCAAACAAAGGCTTTGGGGGAATATTTCGAAGTTTCCAGGATGAAGCCGCGTCTTTGTCCTTCTGTAAAGTTGAACAAGTCTTTCAACACCCTCCAAAATGTCAAAAAATAGCATTAAACTGATTAATGTGATTGTTAAAACCTCTTTTTTTGGTGATTTTAGCGTTTATTTTGCAGTGGAATCCCACCCTGCAGTTCTTTCATCAGTGAGAATTCTGCTTAAAAAGCTATTTCGGATTAAAATATGAATTTATCCCGTCACCTGTATATTACCATTTTATTTCTTTCAAAACCAGTCAGGTCTGAGCACCAACGTCTGTGCTAAATGGACCTCAATAATAAAGGGAATTTGAATTCTTAATTCAGAGAAATAAGGAATAAAACCCCCAAAATCTCAATTCAAAATATTAAACAAAATCCTTGATGCCTGTCAAACTTTCAGGACAAACATTTTGAGAGATAACACCTGATTTTGCAAAAAATTACGACAAAATATCAGGAATAGGGACAATTCTGCATTGTAACATGGCATTTAATTTTATTTAAATTTAATTCTACTGGGAGATCCATTTGCTTTGCCTGTTTGAGCCATCAAACTGCCCAACAGGAGGGTCCATAATCAAGGTGTTGCTGCAAATTGTCTTTCCTCGGGTCCTCATTTTCCTCATTTTGATACAAGCAAAATTCAATTTATCATGGAAGAAGCCGAGACTGGGAATATAAACAAGTGTTTTAACCCAGGAATTTTATCCTTAGCAAATAAAAAAAAAATCCTATTTTTTTCTTCAGGTTACATCTATTATTTCTCGAGATATTATTATATATCTTCTTTATTTATGTTCAGTTTTAATCCTGACTTCTGACTGTGCCTGAAGCTTCTCCCAGTTTATCAAATTTAATCCCTGATAGGGATTTTTCCATGCTCATTATTAGGGTCCTATTTAGGGAGCTTTAATTAGGCACAGAACCCTTTAATTCAGAGTTTGGTTGTTGTTTTGTGAGGGTTTTTTTCCCACTTACCTGGCTCAGATTTAAGGACTGAAAACAGATAAAATTGGGAGCTTTTATTATTCACAGTTTTTTTTAAGATGGATTTTCAGACACTATTATAATAATATATAATATGGAATACTTAATATAATATAATTATATAAATAATAATAATATTTAAGTAATAATATAAAATGTGTAAGTATATAAATACATAGAGTATATAATAATATATAATAATACATGCCTAAATAACATAAAATATTTAATTTAATGTTTTGATTTCATATTTTGATTTCATGTTTTGATTTCATGTTTTGATTTCATGTTTTGATTTAATGTTTCAATTTAATTATTCAATTTCATGATTTAATTTCCTTATTTAGTTCATATAATTAGTTTAATCATTTAATTTAAGCACCAAAAGCAGGGGGAAAGCAGAAATAGAAATTCTCCTTCCCAGTGAACCAGAGCAATCCATGATGTTCCAGCCTGAGGAGGCTTTTAGGGAAAAGTCCTGCCCATATTGATAAGCTCTTAATAATCATTTGAAGCCACAACTAAAACATTCATTGCCCTTGAAATGTTTGATATTTTCCCTCCAGGAAGCACATCCCGAAAATCTGCCCTTTCCATCCATTCTCACCTTCATTCCAAGCAGTTTGTGCTGTTTAAAAATACAAGAAAAATGTGTTTTAGGGGTCAGAAGGGGTGATATCGACTTAAAAAAAGTGATTTTTAAATAGTACAGGTGTTTTACACATGAATTTTTGTATTTGAGGATCATTCCTGAGAGGAATATCAGCCAAATATATCTGGCAGGATGTGTATTAATGCCTAATTGATATTAATTCTGTAATATAATGTATAATGCATAATATAATAATCTATATTGTATGCTATGATGATGATGATGATAATGTATAATATAATAATCTATATTGTCTGCTATAATAATATATTATATCTATTCATATTTTATAAAATTATAAAAATATATAAAATATTATATAATAATTAATTCTTAATTAATAATTGACAACAAATACCTAAATCCAGTTTCCACCAGAGCACAACCCCAGTCTCCCTTGGCTTTTTAAACTTTCTGTGGCCTGTGTGACATGATTTGCTTTTAAAAATCGTGTTGACTAAAAGAAAGCCACTCCCAGAAGTGTTTCACTTATTAAATCAAACTCTCACCTGTACAAAGCACAGCAATAAAATTTATTTTTTGAGTCTGGGAACACCCAATTCTCTCTTTTATTTACAGACTTCACCCAATCTGGGGGATTTTGCTTGGCCTTCCCGACATTCCCTGGCAGGAAATGCCATAATTAAAGCCCTACATTTTAAGGGCTTTGATATTTAAACCTCAAATCGATGTTTTCACTTTGATTGACTTTAAAGCCAAGCCTTGTTTAAGAATCTCCACGAGACCACCCATATAAACCCTAAATGGCTGCACAGGGGACAACTTCCAGAGCTTTTTGGGGTGAAACAGGTGTCTCGCTTAACAGGACACAAAACAAGCAATTTTGAGTATTTCTGAGGGGAAAAAAAAAATCAGCTTTCACTTGGTTTATTTAATTATTTGTACCTTTTAGTCTCTTCATGGCAAACCCAAATTCTCATGGAAACAGGTCCAGACTCTCCACAGCTTTCCTCTGAATTTCCAGACCTAAATTTTAGCTGTTGCATCCTAAAAATCCTTCGTTTTGTTAGTTTGGTTTTAATTCTGACTTGGTTTGTTTGGAGCCAAGATGATCTTACCCTGAAGAGGAGAGGAGCAATTCTAACACCCATCCTGGTGATTCCAACACCCATCCCAACAGTTCCAGCACCCATCCCAGTGATCCCAACACCCATCCCAGTGATTCCAACACCCATCCCAGTGATTCCAGCACCCATCCCAGTGATTCCAACACCCATCTCAGTGATACCAACACCCATCCCAGTGATCCCAACATCCATCCCAGTGATCCCAACACCCATTCCAGTGATCCCAACACCCAAACCAGTAATTCCAACATCCATCCCAGTGATTCCAACACCCATTCCAGTGATTCCAACAACCATTCCAGTGATTCCAACATCCATCCAAACAGTTCCAACACCCATCCCAGTGATTCCAACACCCATCCCAGTGATTCCAGCACCCATCCCAGTGATTCCAACACCCATCCCAACAGTTCCAACACCCATCCCAGTGATTCCAACACCCATCCCAACGATTCCAGCACCCATCCCAGTGATTCCAACACCCATCCCAACAGTTCCAGCACCCATCCCAGTGATTCCAACACCCATCCCAGTGATTCCAACACCCATCCCATTGATTCCAACACCCATTCCAGTGATTCCAGCACCCATCCCAGTGATTCCAACACCCATCCCAACATTCCAGCACCTATCCCAGTGATTCCAACACCCATCCCAGTGATTCCAACACCCATCCCAACAGTTCCAGCACCTATCCCAGTGATTCCAACACCCATCCCAGTGATTCCAACACCCATCCCAACGGTTCCAGCACCCATCCCAGTGATCCCAACACCCATCTCAGTGATTCCAACACCCATCCCAACAGTTCCAGCACCTATCCCAGTGATTCCAACACCCATCCCAGTGATTCCAACACCCATCCCAACGATTCCAGCACCCATCCCAGTGATTCCAACACGCATCCCAACAGTTCCAGCACCCATCCCAGTGATTCCAACACGCATCCCAGTGATTCCAACACCCATCCCAGTGATTCCAACACCCATCCCAGTGATTCCAACACCCATCCCAACAGTTCCAACACCCATCCCAGTGATTCCAACACCCATTCCAGTGATTCCAACACCCATCCCAACAGTTCCAGCACCCATCCCAGTGATTCCAACACCCATCCCAGTGATCCCAACACCTATCCCAGTGATCCCAGCACCCATCCCAGTGATTCCAACACCCATCCCAGTGATTCCAACACCCATCCCAACAGTTCCAACACCCATCCCAGTGATTCCAACACCCATTCCAGTGATTCCAACACCCATCCCAACAGTTCCAGCGCCCATCCCAGTGATTCCAACACCCATCCCAGTGATCCCAACACCCATCCCAGTGATCCCAGCACCCATCCCAGTGATTCCAACACCCATCCCAGTGATTCCAACACCCATCCCAACAGTTCCAACACCCATCCCAGTGATTCCAACACCCATCCCAGTGATTCCAACACCCATCCCAACGGTTCCAACACCCATCCCAACAGTTCCAGCACCCATCTCCGTGATTCTAACACTCATCCCAGTGATTCCAACACCCATCCCAGTGATTCTAACACCCATCCCAGTGATTCCAACGCCCATTCCAGTGATTCCAACGCCCATCCCAGTGATTCCAACACCCATCCCCAACGATGTTTGGCCTCTTAAGTCACAGAAAATGCAGTATATTATTCAACCACTCCATTAAAAGCTGTGTTTTATCCCAGAGAGCAGCTTTGAGGGAGCTTTGGGACACCTTTTCTCCCCCGGGCAGTGAATTGGCTCTGACTCCCAAGCTGGCAGAGGGGGAATATTTCCTATCTCAGGGGAAGGCTCTGGCCATTCCTCTTTTTTTATGACTCCCTCGGTGCTGTAGCCACAAGACAACACCTTCTCTCACTCCAGTAAGACCAGTGTCCTCCAGCCATTCACCCACCAGAGCAGAGCAAACCTTGAGCAGGGAAGGGCAGGTTCCACACCAAAATGTTGCCAATGTAATAATAAGGGAATAATCCCTTGGAACTCGTCGGGATATGTAACAATAAAACAAAACAAGCATGTGCTGGAAATTAAATCTCCCAGCTGTATTGATTGCTAATGGCCTTTTTTAAATTTCAGCCTTATTTACTGGGGAGAGATAAGAGCTTGACTGTGAGCACTTTGTCTGCTTCAGGAGCTCGGAGAAGAAATCTAAAGATCACTCAAATTAAGAGGGGATGGGTAACTGCTCCCCTGGGTTAGCCAGGGGAATATTTTATTTGCCCCCATTAGAGGCAAAGAAGAGCACAGAGAAGGCTCAGCCCAATCAGAGCCACCATTCCACAGAAGAGTTGCAGCTGCTTTTTGTTTTTCTTAAGGAGCGGGGAAAGATAAACCCACTTCCATTAGCACCACCCTTCCCTCCTTGGCTTCTCTGCTGCTTGGTGTTTGTCATCCTGCAAAGTCCAGAGATTGGCAGAAAATGTCTTTTTAAAGGCAAAACAGCTTTTTCCAGGTTACCTGTTCTGAAAGATAAGAGTGGATTTGTTCATGTTGGAAAAATTCTGGATGTGAGCCCGGGTGTGCCCAGGGGGGCAAGAGGCCAATGGAACCTGGTTTGGATCAGGGATAGTGTGGGCACAGCCCAGGGCAGGGACTGTCCCCTGTGCTGCCACTGCTGAGGGACCTCCAGGGCTGTGTCCAGGTCTGGAACCTCATGGAAGAGAGACCTGGAGGGGCTGGAGCGTGTGCAGGGAAGGGAACGGAGCTGGGAAAGGGGCTGGAGCAGCAGGAGGGGCTGAGGGAGCTGGGGAGGCTCAGCCTGGAGAAAAGGAGGCTCAGGGGGGACCTTCTGGCTCTGCAACCCCCTGACAGGAGGGGGGAGCCAGGGGGGGTCGGGCTCTGCTGCCAAGGAACAAGGGACAGGAGGAGAGGGAACGGCCTCCAGCTGTGCCAGGGGAGGCTCAGGTTGGACAGGAGGAGGAATTTCTCCATGGAAAGGGTGGTCAGGCCTTGGCAGGGGCTGCCCAGGGAGGTTTGGAGTGCCCAGCCCTGGAGGTGTCCCAGGAAGGCCTGACCGTGGCACTCAGTGCTCTGGGCTGGGGGACAAGGTGGGGATGGGGCACAGGGGGGACTTGATGACCTTGGAGCTCTTTTCCAACCTCTGGGATTCCAGAATTCTGCAAAAGAGACTTTGTGGCAGAACAAAAATCTCCTGAGCTACAAGACACAGAGCAACACCCCGAGCACAAAACATCTTCTCTCCTTCCAAACAGGCACCACATTTCCTGCAGCTCAACAGCCCTGAGATCACAGCCGAAGGTACTGACAGAACATCTGAGTAACCAGCACTGATTGAAAGCCCTTATTAACTATATTTTGGTTTTATATTCCCCACGGGACTTGGCATCACAAATAGAGCTGTCACGGGCAGCAATAGAGCAAGAAGTGGCTGTTCTTTCATTATTTTGAACTTTCCCAGCTGGATTCACCACTCTGGCTTTTCGGAGCCACTTGTGGTTTGGAGCCTGCAGGCAGTGTGTGCATTATGTACCAGGCTGCATATTTCTACCTTAAATAGGTGGTGGAACTCTTCAGAGACCGAGGAGACCTGTTTGCAAAATGTGAGTCACTCCAAACCTCAGCACGAAACCTCAAACCAAACTCTAGACTTGCAGAATTGGTTCAGAGAAAGGTTTCTGTCTCGTGTCTCTGTGGAGAATAGGGTTGGTGGAAGGAGGCCAACACCTTGGGAGAGGATTAAAAAATCCCCCACGTTTTATCCTTCCTGCAGCCTCACAGAACATCCCTCAAAATGGGCCTGGAAAAGAAACAGAAATAACACTCTGCCACAAGACACGTTTCGGGCATCGAGGGATCTGAAGGGCTGGAGGAAAGACCTCAAAATTAAGAGAGAAATGCATCTAAAAATTTTTAGAGAATCCCAGAATCATTAAGGTTGGAAAAAAGCTCCAAAGGTCATCAATTCCAACTGTGCCTGATGCCCACCTTGTCCCCCAGCCCAGAGCACTGAGTTCCACCTCCAGTGGTTCCCTGAACACTTCCAGGGGTGGGGACTCCACCCCTCCCTGGGCAGCCCCTTCCAGTGTTTAGCAAACCCTTTCCATGAAGAAATTTCCCAGCAAAGGTAAGAAATCTCTGCAGGATGGGGATGGACCTGGGGCAGGGGAAGAGACCAGCCAAGAGGGTTGAAGCTCATTCAAAACTTCTGGAAGTCAAGGAGAGCCTTGGCATGGCCCTAAATGGGGACATCAGGTGTGTGCTGAATCCAGGGGCTTTCAAACCTCATCCCTGTTCTTCTGAGACAGGGAAAAGTGGATGAATCCCATAATAGCTTCGAGTGTGTTGCCCAGAGAAGCTGGGGCTGCCCCTGGATCCCTGGAAGTGTCCAAGGCCAGGTTGGATAAACTTGGAGCACCCTGGGCTGGTGGAAGGTGTCCCTGCCCATGGCAGGGGGTGGCACTGGATGAGCTTTAAGGTCTCTTCCAACCCAAATCATTCCATGATTCTATATTTCCTTATTCTGGAGCAGATTTGGGTCAAGAGATGCTTTGCCATCACAACCAACACTCCTGTTCTTCAGAATCTGGGTTATTGCAGAGGAACTGCCAATCCCAAACCTTCCCAGGGCACCGGAAAATTCTCCCTGGATGATCCAATGAAGGCTAAATCCTTTTTTTCTTTCTAAAATGATTCTCACAAGTAAATCTTTCCCACCATGTTCGCTTTCAAGCAAAGGAGAATATAATCCAACAGGGTTGTGAAATAAAGGCAGTAAAAACACACATTTCTCCAAACTCCTTTAATGTTTTTTTCCCATTTTATTTTCATTTTTTTAGTAATCTTACTCTGATAGAATGTGGTGTCTGGGATCCAACTGTGTCAGTTGACTCCCTGTTCCTAGAGACAGACTTATTCCCAAAGGGAGGAGGGAGAAAAGAAGGAAGAAAGGAATGACTTTTATCCCATTTCTGAATTTTCTAGAAACGTTTAATGAAAGTCTGAAGGAAAATGAAGCTCTTCCTGGTGTTACTTCATAAATGCATTCAAGCAGATCCTTTGCCAGTGGTCATAAATAACTGTTTGTACTCAGAGGAAGCAAAATTAGGTTTTTTAAAAGCTCATTAAAGGGAAAAAAAAACCCTCATTTTTATGCTCTACCACAAATGCAACACTTTGCTCCACGCCCTGAGCTGGCAGGGCAGGTTTCAGGAAGAGGGTCAAAAACTAAATTGTCTTCTGCAGGATATTTCCATGGGAAAGAAATCCTTCCTTTCAAACTGGCAGGGTTGCATTGTCACTCCTCGAGTGTCTCCCAGCTTTGTTGATCCTGAAACAGCCACTGAATGTTTCAGCCCATCAGATTCCAAGAGTGGGGCGATTTCTCCGCAGGGAAATTTGGATTTCAATCCCAGTTTGGGTCAATCCTGGTTGGGTCTGTCCCTGTAACCACGGCACAGCTCCTTCAGCACGCTCACTAGATGGATTTTATTCATTTACACCACTTCAAAGAATCTAAAATAACCCTTTGATCCAGGAAGCAAATCCTGAAAAAATCCTCACCACCCCCCATGCACACAAATTTGGGAGTGCTGGAATATTTTCTCTTGGAAAAAAGAGGAAATGCTCAATTTGCCTTTTTTTTAATTGCTACCAAAACTTCCCATCAAGTCATTTTTCCCTCCCAGACCAATCAACAAACTAAAAAAAAATAATCTATGGTTGGTACAGCCCCACCACATTTTTTGTTTCCCTGTGCCCTCAGCTTTATCCTGGGAATATTCTCTCCAGGAGATGCAGGAGTGGGCACCAGAGCT
The DNA here is from genome assembly GCF_036250125.1 of Pseudopipra pipra. NCBI lineage: Eukaryota > Metazoa > Chordata > Aves > Passeriformes > Pipridae > Pseudopipra > Pseudopipra pipra. Next base: position 117,633,384 of record NC_087550.1, on the reverse strand, counting down.
CAGCTTTCCAGGGCCCTGGAAATGCAGAAAACGATGTTTTTCTGCTTGTAATTTTAAACACAAGGTAGGGTGGCACATTTATTTCAGTGATAACACTCATCTTCTTTCCTGGAATTCATGGGTTTTTCTGGGGGGGGAGGAACAGATGCCGGTGTGAAACATCTCCAGTTTATTCACAGACAGGCCCATCTCCTCCTTCCAAGCTCTGCCTTGGAGCTGAATGGAAGGTGAAAAAAATTGAAAGGAAAAAAAAGGGAGAAGAAACACAAAGAGATGGATTTGTCCCAAATTAGGCACATCTTGGATGTGAACAAGGCTCAAATTTTCAGTTTGTTGGGGCTTGACCTTGGCAGGACTGAATGTCCTGAGTTGGGAGGGACTCCCAAGGATCACCCAGTCTAAGCCCTGGTGCTGCCCAGGACACCCCAACACTCCCCCCTGTCCCTCAGAGTGTTGTCCAAACCCTCCTGGAGCTCTGGCAGCCTTGGGGCCGTGCCCACTGCCCTGGGGAGCCTGGGCAGTGCCCACCACCCTCTGGGGGAAGAACCTTGTGCTGAGATCCACCCTGAGCCTGCCCTGTCCCAGCTCCAGCCCTTCCCTGGCTCCTGTCCCTGCTCCCAGCGAGCAGAGGTCAGAGCTGCCCCTCGGGAGGAGCTGCAGCCCCCAGTGAATCTCCCCTCAGTGTCCTCTGCTCCAGCTGCACCAGCCAAGGAACCTCTGCCAGACCTCACATGGCCCCTCCAGACCCTCTCCAGGACACAGGCAGAGCCAAGGCAGGGCCAGGCAGGAAGGCAGGAGGGTTCTGCAGAGGGACCTGGACAGGCTGGATCCATGGGCTGATTCCAAGGGGATGAGGTTCAACCAGGCCAAGGGCCGGGTCCTGCACTTTGGCCACAACAACCCCCGGCAGCTCCAGACTGGGCCAGAGGGGCTGGAGAGCAGCCAGGCAGGAAGGGAGCTGGGAGTGGGGATGGACAGGGAGCTGAACAGGAGCCAGAGTGTGCCCAGATGGCTAAGAAGTCCAATGGATCCTGGCCTGGCTCAGGAACAGTGTGGCAGCAGGAGCAGGGAAGGGATTCTTGGCCTGGACTCAGCACTGGTGAGGGCACCCCTGGAGTGCTGTGTCCAGTTCTGGGCCCTCAGCTCAGGAAGGACATGGAGGGGCTGGAGCAGGTGCAGAGGAGAGCAACGAGGCTGGGGAAGGGACTGGAGCACAAGTGCTGTGAGGAGAGGCTGAGGGAGCTGGGGCTGTTCAGCCTGGAGAGGAGGAGGCTCAGGGGAGACCTCCTCACTCTCTGCAACTCCCTGACAGGAGGGGGGAGCCAGGGGGGGTTGGTCTCTTTTCCCAGGCAACCATCAGCAAGACAAGAGGGCTGGGTCTGCAGCTGTGCCAGGGGAGGGTTAGGTTGGATATTAGGAAGAATTTCTTTGCAGAGAGGGTGCTCAGCCATTGGAATGGGCTGCCCAGGGAGGGGGTGGATTCTCCATCCCTGGAGGTGTTTAAGGACAGACTGGATGTGGCATCAGTGCCATGGGCTGGGAACCACGGCGGGGTTGGATCCAGGGTTGGAGTTGATGATCTCAGAGGTCTTTTCCAACCCGGTTGATTCCAGGATTCAGGCAGGGATCTCCTGGACCTTTCACCCCATCTCACTCATAACTGAGCATCTCTGTCCTAGACACGAACCCACCTTCCTACCTGGCAGTGATGGGCACCCCTTTCCCAGGGATCTTAGCAGGGAGTGGGCCCATGGAGAGGTTTAACTCCATCCTTCCCACCTTCCAGGAGATTTTATTTGCTACCAGCTCCGAAGAGAGAGAAGCGATTCCGATTCTTCGCTCTCCACGTTGATAAGAGAATGACACCAAAAGGCCGAGAGAAGAAATGCAGGCAGGGAATGTGTCTGAGATCCTTCGGGAAGGCAGAGTCCTGCTGGAGCACGGCTCCGGGGTGGCTCTGCTGCCCCGGTGTGCATCCCACATATTTATAGGGGGAAAATAGGGGTACGTGGTTGTAGAAAGTGAGGATCAGAATAGTTTGCAGGCTCCACAAACAACAACCTGAAAAAAAAAAAGTAAAATAATCTAATTTCTCAAAACCTGCTCATCTCTGGAAATTGGTTAAGTTAAAAAACGTGTTAAACCAAACACCTAAATACTGTTTTTATTAGGGAGCACCATTTCTCCTCAAAACGAGGGGAGGGAAGGTTTGGGAAGGGAAAGGAAGGTTTGGGAAGGGAAGGTTTGGGAAGGTTTGGGAAGGTTTGGGAAGGTTTGGGAAGGTTTGGGAAGGTTTGGGAAGGGAAGGGAAGGGAAGGGAAGGGAAGGGAAGGGAAGGGAAGGGAAGGGAAGGGAAGGGAAGGGAAGGGAAGGGAAGGGAAGGGAAGGGAAGGGAAGGGAAGGGATCAGTCAACAAATGTGATGTAGGTTAATATTCTGCAATCCCAAATAACAAGGGGAAAAAAGGGAGGGGGGATTAATCCCAGTTTAAAGCCTGGCAAGGCCAGGCAGCTTTCAATGCAAAAGGGCCCCAGGGTTGAGGTCTTTGCTGGATTCACTGTCCCTTGGTACCTCCAGGAGATGAAACCACAGGAGCTCGGGTCCAAAAGCCAGAGTAAAAACAAGGAAATTCAGAAGTTTGGGGAAAATGTTCTGATGATTAAATGTCATTTTTGGTGGGTTGGGGACGTCAAGGTGAAGGTGTCACGTTGTGCACCCAAATGTAGGTGTGGATTTCGGTTTGTTCCCAAATTTTCCCACATTGGCTGGTTCTATAGAGGACTGCTCCTCACAGGCAGTTGAATCCCGAGGATGCAGAGCATGGACATTCCACCCTCTGGTGGGAATTGTGGCAGCTCCAGAGGGCACAGCTGATGAGGTTTGAGGTGGAGATCCTTGGATTTGGGGCGAGGAGCTGCAGGGAGAACTTTGCAGCCTTTGGGGGAAAAATAAATGCCAGGTGGCCAGAATAAAGGAGAGGATGTTTTTCCTTGCAGGGTCATTTTTGCTGAGGATAAAAAAGTGAGCTAATTCCCAACAGGAATTCGATAACTGCTCTGAAATGACACAAACTGGGTTTCTTTTCTTAAAAATGTTGGGTTTGAGGTCTAGGATATTTTAATTAATGCTTTTTCAAGGAGGAGGAGCAAGATGGACACCTTTGACTCTTTGCAGGAGAGGATGTTGTTCCTTGTAGGGCCATTTTTATTGAGGATAAAAACATGGGCTAATTCCCAACAGGAACTTCAGGAATTCGATAACTGCTCTGAAATGACACAAACTGGGTTGCTCATGTTAAAAATGTTGAGTTTGAGGTCTAGGATATTTTAATTAATGTTTTTTCGAGGGGGAGCAGCAAGATGGACACCTTTGACTCCTTGCAGGAGAGGATGTTGTTCCTTGTAGGGCCGTTTTTGCTGAGGATAAAAACGTGGGCTAATTCCCAACAGGAACTTCAGGAATTTGATAACTGCTCTGAAATGGAACAAACTGGGTTTCTTTTCTTAAAAATGTCTGGTTTTGAGGTCTAAGATGTTTTAATTAATGTTTTTTCGAGGAGGAGCAGCAAGATGGACACCTTTGACTCCTTGCAGGAGAGGATGTTGTTCCTTGTAGGGCCGTTTTTGCTGAGGATAAAAACGTGGGCTAATTCCCAACAGGAACTTCAGGAATTCGATAACTGCTCTGAAATGGAACAAACTGGGTTTCTTTTCTTAAAAATGTCTGGTTTTGAGGTCTAAGATATTTTAATTAATGTTTTTTTCGAGGAGGAGGAGCAAGATGGACACCTTTGACTCTTTGGAGGAGAGGATGTTGTTCCTTGTAGGGCCGTTTTTGCTGAGGATAAAAACATGGGCTAATTCCCAACAGGAACTTCAGGAATCCAATAACTGCTCTGAAATGGCACAAATTGGGTTTCTTTTCTTAAAAATGTCTGGTTTTGAGGTCTAAGGTGTTTTAATTAATGTTTTTTCAAGGAGGAGGAGCAGAGTAAGAAGGACAACTTTGACTCTTTGCAGTTATATGGGAAGCCCCTGACCTTGTCCAGCTCTGGATTTGCTCTATTCCTGGTTTTTGGATGGGGAAAAGTGCGTGGGGATCATTCATGGAAACCTTCCTACCCTTTTCCCACCACTTAAAAACGAGCTAAAAGTCTCTCTCATCATCAAGGCAAGTCCTTAATGGAAATCTGTGACACCAGCAGAGCAGTGGGAACGCTCAAAGTGCTGGAAATGGCCAAGAAAATCACGAAAAAAAGGAAAAAACTCAACAAGAACAACCCCAAAATGTCCCATATGACAGGGAATCATAAATTTAATTCAATCCTAAAGTGCAACCAGCACTTGAGACACAGGCTGAGTTCCCCCTGCACAACAATAAATCAGGATCACTCTCTGGAGGTGCTTTGTTATAAAGCAGTCCTGCTTTTTTTTTCCCTGGAATTAATGCCTTCAAAAATCCTTGCTAAAGATTAACTGGCTGCCTTTAATTTCATTAAGGAGAAGCAAAAAAATTGGGTAATTTGAGGTGAGGATTTCATCAAATTCTGAATTTTTTTGGATAATTTTTAATATTTTTCATGGATTCTTGGTCAATTTTCATTGGTTTTGGGGTCTTCTCAATTTTGGGTGATTTTCAGGCTTTTTGTTTGAATTTTCACTCATTTTCTTGTCCCTTTTGACAATTTTTGGCGATTTTTCATTATTTTCATGGAAATTTTATTGAAAATTGATAATTTTTTAATTTTAGGGCTATTTCCACTATGTCATCTCTTCTGGAGTTTTTTGGCTATTTTTAAAAATTTTCATCAATTTCCTATAAGTTTTGTGGCCTTTTGGTTTTTGTCTTACTTTTTAAATTTTCTTGTAATTTTTGTTCGCCTTTTTTTTAATCCTTTTTGGCAATTTTACCAATTCTCCCTAATTTGGGGTGGTTTTTTTAGTCCTTTTTAATATTTCTAAAATTTATAAATTTTTATATATTATATATATTGTAATTTTATATATTTTATAATCTATATATTATTTTTATATTTTTTTATATATTATAATTTATATATATTATAATTTTTATATATTATAATTTATATATATATATTATAATTTTATATATTTTTAACCAATTTTCCTTCCATTCACCCCATTTATTTTTGCTCGTTTTTCACTGTACAGAGGACAAATTCCAAATGGACCTTTATTTGAAGTGATCCTCCTGGGATCCACTGTTATCTGGGATCTCAATCCTCTGACAAGGATTTCTCCCACTATTCCCAGGATTTGAAGGATTCAGCTGCACAAACTTCCTAAGGAAAATTGGGACAGAGTTTGCATCTCTGATGCACGGAAAGAGCTGAAAAATGTGTTTAAAAGTAAAAAAAAAAAAAAGGATTTTGCCATATTTAAATTTCTAATTCATTCCCAAAGCTTTCTCCAGGTATGTGAGAAATGATTGTGCACTCAGCCCTCCTGAAATAATTAAAAGGTCGTCAATTTGCTGTCATATGCTTTAATTACTTTCTAAAAATCTATTGAACCAGCCATCAGAGGCAGATTATATTGCTGAGATGGGTTATTATTTTAACAACAAACCAATGCCTGGGCAGTGGGAGGAATGCAGGGAAATGGGATCTGAGCACAGCTGAGATGAATCCAAATATTCTTTACTGCAGCATTATCCAATTTTCCGAGCAAAAAATGAAGAACAAAAGGAATTATACCTGGAAAAGCGTTGTTTGCAGATATTCCACCTCTGGGTGTCTGGCAGTGTTAGTGCAGGTAGAGCAATGCCGTCAATTAATCACGAGTTCTTTCCTAATTAATGAACTCTGAAAGCTAAAATAATTTTTTGGAGACAGAAAAAGGCATGCAGGGGGAGGAACCTAAAAAATACACGGGCTTGGGGCCAAGGAATTGTTATTTATCAGCCTCAAATCCCTGTGTTCCGTGGGCAGACATCAATTTATACCAAATGGATCTTGCACAGAGAGGCTCAACATTATTTTGGGTTGAAATTTGGGTTCAGGCTGAAATAGGGGAAATTTAGGTTGGATATAGGGAAGAAATTCCTCCCTGTGAGGGTGGTGAGGTTGTCCAAGGAATTTGTGGCTGCCCCTGTCCAAGGCCAGGTTGGATGGGGTTCTGAGCAACATAATACCCCAAATATTGAATCCATACTCAAGCCAGGTGATATCCAGCTGATTTGCTTTCCAGAATAATCAAAGTGTGTCCAGCTGAAATCTAAGCAGGAAGCTCAAATAAGAAATTTATTTTATTTTATTTTATTTTATTTTATTTTATTTTGTTTATTTTATTTCATTTTCTTTATTTTATTTGACTTTATTTATTTTATTTATTTTATTTTATTTACTTTATTTATTTTATTTTATTTTGTTGTATTTATTTAATTCTATTTTATTTTATTTATTTTATTTTATTTACTTTATTTATTTTATTTTATTTTATTGTATTTATTTAATTCTATTTATTTTATTTTATTCATTTTATTTTATCCCATCCAAAGTAAAAGTCTTCATCCTCCTGTCAAAACACAATGACATGGAAACGTTCCCTCCACTGGAGCAAGGACAGGGAAGAAAGATGAATTCAGCAAAAAAGAACAGAATACAAGAGATTTGAACTCCATCTCCAGGACCTTTGAGGTGCCTGTTGAAAGGGCAGTTTTCCCTTTGCTCCTCACCAGGATAAAGGAAGGTGGAGAAACAACGGGAAAAGAGGAATTCCAGGCTTGAAACTCTGTCCCTGCACTCTGAGACTCGAGACTGCCTCGACAATTCTGCAGGATTAAAGAGAGATAATAAAAGGGTAATTCTGGAAGAAAGGAATCAGTGAAGGGTCTGGAACACCCTGGGGAATTTTGGTGACCTTCTCGGGAGGAATTTCCAGCATCCTTCGGAAAATATTCCGTCCAAACCACCCCTGCTCAGGTGTAAGACACCTAAAATCTGAGTCTGCCAACAAAAGACTGGTGTCAGTGAGTCCCAAGGCTGCTGGAAGTGGGCCTGACCTCCATGTCCCAGGGAGGTGTCCTGAGGTCTCCTGAGGTGTCCTGAGGTCTCCTGAGGTCTCCTGGCATCTCCTGAGGTCTCCTGGCATCTCCTGAGGTCTCCTGGCATCTCCTGAGGTGTCCTCTTAGGCACTGCCAAGAGCTTGTGTTCCCACTGCCCTGGCAGAGCTGCCAGGAGAGAAGCTCTCCTACATCAGGATTTGTTCTCCCTCCTTATTCCAAGGAGGGGACACACCGTGGCATCCAACTTCAGACCTCCTGGAGGGTTGGGGATTGAGGGTGGAAAGTTCAGCCAAAGCTCTGCCAACCAGCTTGTCCCACTTCCAAGCAGAGCAAAGAGGGGCCAGCTGGTCTGGTGCTGCCTTTCCCGTGCTCCTGGACCAAGGAGGAGGTGTCATCCCGACAACATCCACCAATATTTGCCAAGGGAAAAGCTGGTGGTTGAAAAAGCTGTGGAAAGTCTGTTCTTCATCTTGATGGATTGTCACAGGTCCTCTTAGGCACTGCCAAGAGCTCGTGTTCCCACTGCCCTGGCAGAGCTGCCAGGAGAATCCCTCCTACATCAGGATTTGTTCTCCCTCCTTATTCCAAGGAGGGGACACACCGTGGCATCCAACTTCAGACCTCCTGGGGGAGGATCTGAGGGTGGAAAGCGTGGCCAAAACTCTGCCAACCAGCTTGTCCCACTTCCAACCAGAGCAAAGAGGAGCCAGCTGGTCTGGTGCTGCCTTTCCCGTGCTCCTGGACCAAGGAGGAGGTGTCATCCCAGCAACATCTACCAGCATTTTCCAAGCAAGTCCACTGGCTGTACCTCCTGTGTGGGAGTCATGGAACCATGGAATGGGTTGGGTTGGAAGGGACCTTAAAGCTCATCCAGTTCATTGAGGTCAGGGACACCTTCCACTAGCCCAGGTTGCTCCAAGCCCTGTCCAACCTGACCTTGAGCACTTCCACGGATGAGGAATCCAAGGGAAAAGCTGGTGGTTGAAAAAGCCGTGGAAAGTTTGTTCTTCATCTTGGTGGGTTGTCACAGGCCCACGGCGATGGCAGAGGGGTGAGAGGTGCAATTCCATGCTTGGACAGGGGATGCTGGAGGGTGGTGAGATCCACCAGAGGGGTTGTGGATTCCTCATCTCTGGAAGTGCTCAAGGCCAAGTTGGACAGGGCTCGGAGCAGCCTGGGCTAGTGGAAGGTGTCCCTGACCTGGATGAGTTGGATGAGCTTTAAGGTCCCTCCCAACCCAACCCATTCCATGGTTCCATGACTTGCACACACAGGTGGCACAGCCAGTGGACTTGCACCTCCTAAAACAGCCTCCCAAGGAAGGTGACACTCCAAACCTTCAAGACAAGTGGAAGGATTGACACATAGTCAAACAATTCCTTGGAAGATGAGCCCTGTCGAGCCGGCTCAGGGAGCAGAGAGAGCAGAAATAGGAAAACAGGCATTTAGGATGCAGAAAATGTCATTTCCTAGTAGAAGAAGTTTAATCTCAGCAGTGAAAGAAAGTTAATCTCAGTGAGGAGATGAGTGTGTGGGGCATGGACTGTCCTGTGGCAAAACAATTCCATAAAGTTTGTGCACTTGAGGACACAAAACTCACCTCCAGGACGTGCTCACAATTTGAATGGGTCTGAAAACAGACACCTGGAGAAGAATCCCTTTCTCCTTCCCAGGAGAACCTCAGAACACACTTTGGAAAGCAACTGTGGGCACGTTTTGTGGATCAGTAACAGAATTCCAGAATGGTTTGGGTTGGAAGGGATCTTAAAGATCATCCAGTTCCAACTCCCTGCCATGGGCAGGGACACCTTCCACTATCTCAACTTGCTCCAAGCCCCATCCAACCTGGCCTTGGACACTTCCAGGGATCCAGGGGCAGCCACAGCTTCTCTGGGCAACCCTTGGCTGTGCCAAATGGCACTAAAACATCTGGGCATTATTTGGGCATAATGTTCTCCATGCAAGCCCAGAAAGCAGTTTCTAAACTGTTTTCCTTTCTTCTTGTCCTGCCATTCCTCTGTCTTACTGTCATGGTTTGAGATAGTCCCAAAATCCAATTCCCTAGTTCCATCCCCCCTCCCACATCTCAACCCAATGTGAGATGGGCTTTTCCAGACAAAACACACACCAGACTCAAAGTGGGGGAAAGGGAATATATTACAATGACTGTACAAATAAATACCATATCACATTATACACATGATCACAACTATCTCTACCATGACATATGTATTTACAATGGACCAGATCTCTTCTCCCCTCCAAATAAAAGTCCAGGAGGGAAAGAAGGACAGATCCCTTCCAGTCCTTAAGCAGCAGCTCCTCTTCTGTCCTCCATGCAGCAGTAACCGGGTTGTTGTAGCTGGATCTCTGTTCAACATACACAAGGGGGTCTCCAAGCCCCTCGGCTCTCCTTCGGTCCAAGCGAAGGCCTCACCTGTGGACTGCCAGCAGGGACAAGACTCGCATCACCACAGGCATATCACGAAATGCAGGGGCATCTTCGTGAAAGTCCCTTCCTCAGGGGATTCAAATTCCCGTTTGCAGAGCTCCGTGCTCTGTCTCCAGGCAGCAGGGGGGGCGAAGCCCTCCTCCACATTCCTTTGGCTGTCCTGGTCCAGCTTCAGGATGCCTTTGAGCTTCTTAGCTCCTCTCTCTCTCTGGTGCTGCATACTCCAAGGCTCCTCTAAAATAGGAGTCCATGTCCCTCTTCTCCAAGAGGGTCTCCAAGGGAGTTTTGGGGAATCTGGTACAGTCTTACCCCAAACTCTGTCTCTCAGCTGCTCTCTTCTTCTCCTCCCTTTCCAGGAGTCTTCTCTCCGGTGCTGCATGTTGTTTCTGCTGCTTCTTCAGTTCAGGTTCTTATCTCTGGCTCTCTGCCACAGTTTCTCTGGTCAGTCCCGGCTGCTGTCTGTGCCCATGGAGAAAACATTCTCCCGGCATAACTACAGGCACCTAGCCCAGCTTTATGCTGTTCCAGGTCCCTGCAGCCCCCCAGCCAGGGGCTGGGAGGGGGCCAGAGGCCCCAAGGGGCTCAGAGCCCCTACCTCGTGGCTCACAACATGGCCACCCCTTCTACAACAACCCAACTACAGCTCTTCTCTTCCGGTCTGGTTGTGATATGTTTACATTTCTGCAGGAGCACCCATTGGGCAGAATTTCAAAACTTCCAAGGGTTTCCACCCCTTGGGGTCTACCACTTCTCTTAGCCTCTGGGGAAAACAAGGTCCAAACCACGACACTTACCTACACCCCTGACACTTCAGCTTCCCTCCCTTTAAATAAAACCCCTGAGAATTAGACCCTTTCCTCCTCTCACCTTGTTACTTTGTGCTCAGAGCTCCTTGTAGGGCCTTTTTTTCCCCTTCTGGGATACTCCTGGTAACCGCCACGAACTTCTCCCGACAACAACGTGCCGAATTCAAGGCACATTTTGGTGGGAAAAGCAGCACAGCAAAACCCAGGACACTGTTCCTGCATCCAGCTAAGCTCAGGGAAGACAAGTGTGAGCCCTGAGCAGGCAAATCTCCTGCTGGCTGGGAGGGCTGTGGTCGGGAAGCGTTTCCATCCATTAAGTTTTGCAATCAGCCCCCCGCAAAAACACCCCCCAAGCTTGTGGTCAGTGGTTGTGTGCAGACTCTGTCATTTGGCTGAGCTGACCACACATTCCCATTGATCAATCCCAAATTGGATTATTGTTGGGTTTAAAAGCGCCTCAACAGCAGAAAGTGGCGGGGGAGGCCGGCGGAGCAGAGATGGATCGGGGAATAACCAGGCCAAGTGACAGGATTTCAGACTGAATTGATCACTGTCAGCGAGTTAGTGGTCAGCTGTCTGACCTTCGGGGCCCAAAGCAAACATCAGAATAATGTTTAGACAAACACATTTGATTTTTGAGGTAATGGGTATGTCAACCAAATGACAAACCTTGGAAAGGTCAAAGGGAAAAGCCATTTTTCAGGCTTTTCTCGGGCATTAATCGTTCGCTCGGGGAGCGGCGGCTTCTGGAGCCGGACGGGGAGAACTTCACTCCCTGTGAATGGGGCACCACGGGCAGCAGTGCCACCACACCCAGCCTGGCACAGGCACCTGCCACTCCCAGCTGCATTTTGGTGCCTAAACAGCCTCCAGCCCCACCTCACCTCTGCTTCTTGCTGGAATGGGTTTTCCGGAGGAGCTGTGGCTTCGGTGAAAACTGTTTGACAGAGCAGCTTTAAAAACTGGGCTCTGGAATGTTTTCCAACCTGCAGAGCAAAGGAGAGATGTTGCAAAGCACCAGGGAAGTCACAAGAAGCCCAGTTAAATATTTGAGGAATATAAACTTCCCTGGGAAGGAGCTGTTCAGCTCCATAGTGACATTTACTGGGGGGGAAAACCTCTTGCTATAGATATTCACAACTTGTTGCTCTGATCCCCTTGTTCTTCCCTGGGAGAGGGTGGGGAGGGGCTGGGATAGAATTCCCAGAGAAGCTGTGGTTGTCCCTGGATCTCTGGGAGTGTCCAAGGCCAGGTTGGACAGGGCTTGGAGCAACCTGGGCTAGTGGAAGGTGTCCCTGCCCATGGCAGGGGGCTGGAAATGAAGGATCTTTAAGATCCCTCCCAACCCAAACCATTCTGGGATTCTAAATATCCCAATATGATCTCTCCAAAATTACCCCATTACTTTAATTTTTCAACTAGATCTAATGAGCGGGCGACTTCCAAAAAAAGTGAATGCAGACCCTCCATACTCCTTGTGCATCCTAAATGCTGTAAATAGAGAAGAAATATTAAAATCCCTGTGATAATGGCAGAAATTTAATGCAGGGAGACACCCTAAAGGTCAAAATATGAGTGTGAGACTCCCCTTGATTTTGCAACAGCCACAAGGTCTGTGACAGCAGCACATCAGGCCTTGGAGTTTCTCCATGATTTCTGGCAGGATCCATAAAATCTCCTGGTTCACTGGGATGCCTGTAGTGTGGTGATATTGGAATTTAAGGGATTTGGGGTTTCCCATCAGCTTATAGTGGGAATTATTGTCCTTGTGCTGCACAAATATTCCCAAAAGTTAAATACTGAGGTGTAAAGAAGGAGGGTGTGAAACCTGGCCTTGCCAAAGTGAGGCACAGGAGATTGGGAATATCAGGGAACGATTTTCCTTGGGGGAATGAGGGCTGGCACAGGAGGCAGAGGGAAGCTGGGGAGACTCCATCCTTGGGGATGCTCAAAATCCATCTGGGAATCTGAATCTTGAGCAGAGGGGTTGGACCAGGTGACCTCCAGAGGTCCCTTCCAACAACATCAGCCTTTCATTCCGTGCCTGGAATTTCTGTGAACTCCACTCAAGGGCTGGAAATGCCCCCAAACCTTCTACCAATCCAATGGCAGGGTTTTAACAAGAATCAAAGCCTGGCCTCTGCAGGAGGATTGTCATGGAAACACGGGGTTGTCATGGAAACAACTGACTCCACCCTGGCCAACGGAGCCACTTCCATCACCACACATTGGAAATGAGCAGGAAAATCTCACCATCATCACCCCAAACCTCTCTGGATCTGGAATCCCCAGCAACAATCTGCTGGTATTTGAGCTCCAGCTGGCACTGGGACTTTCCAGGCCAGGATTTGACTGATCCTTGTCCCTCCCAGCAGCCTTTGGAAAGGTCCTTGCAGATACATCGATTATCCCCACTTGTGTGGAGCTGCTGCTGTTGTAGCAAAGCACGGTGTAAAATGAGGAAAAATATTGATTTGGAGAAAGTTAATATTATTAAAAGGCAGTTGTATTAATCTCCTCCTTGAATTTTAGCTGGGGGTTTTCCCTCCTTGGAAAATCAATGAAACTAATAGTCTTGTTAGAGCAGCACCACTTGTTAGACTATTTTTTCACTGCAACCCTTTTAAGTTCTGTTAAAGAGCAGAAGAGCTGAGAGGCTGTAAACTTATTGACTGGGACTTGGAGGGCTTGGGTGGCTGAAGGCTTTATGTTCATCATCTTTTTGTCACCTTATGTGACAGAGGAAAATGTCAGTGAAACAGGATTTGAACTGAGTCTGGTTTCTGTTTGCACCACCAAAAAATACCACATGGTGTTTGAGGCAAAATCTCATCAGCCCAGTTTGCTTCAGTGATGGTAAATCAGATTTGGGGAAGAACTTGAGCACCCCTCAAAAATATTCAACCTTGCACAAATAAACTTCTGGGATAACACTGGAATAACTGACAAGCAGATGTTTAATGTTTCTCTTTATAAATTCAGTTTTCTGTCTTGAAAATGGCTGAGATTTTAGCCCCATAATTCTTGTTGGGCATAAAGGAACAGCTCATTTCACCTTCCCACCACCAAATCCCTGACAGGATCCAAGGCAAAACTGGCAAGGCCAAAGCCAGGCACGGTTTCAGCTGGAAATCAAAATCCCAATAAGCCCAAAAAACCCCCCAGTTTCCTCAGGAGATGCTCATCATGACCAAATCATCCTTGGTTTTATATTTTGAGGGGGTTTTCCCTTGGAGCTGATGGAAAAATACACCACAAACAGTTGTGAAACCCCCCAAAATAAGCCAAAATTGTGGGAGCTGCCACATCTTCAGCTTCACACCCTCTGTTTTAAAGGAGCCTCTTGGAAAAATCTTCTGGCTTTTCTTCCACCAGGAGGGTTGTTTTGAGGATGAATTCTTTGTTTACTTCATTTTTTTTATGGATCTCAGTATGTTTTCAGGTGGTTTTACCTCACAATGGGGGAAAAAAAGGGATGTGACAACACCCAGATCCCCACATGAGCCATGATTCCCACCCTGGGCCAGCAAAATTCCAGTTGCTAAAATGTGATAAATCCCTCCAGGTTGTTATTTTTATTTTTTATATATATATATTTTTAACTGATTTCTACATTTCCCTGTAAAATATTTGAGGAAACTGAAGAATTTTTCACAACCTTTGGCCACCTTTTTTTTGTTTCCTCTGCCTGGTCCCTCTAAATCTGTCAGTGTGATTATCTGCCATCAGCTCCACATCAACAGGAGATAAATGTGACAAAAGGAGCACCACAAGGACATGATTTGGAGCCAGATGAGGCCTGACAGCAGCTTGTCTGACCTGCTCTTGGAAATCAAAGGTGGCATTGGCATAAACACCCAGTTCTGGGTTAGGAACTGGCTGGAGGGCCCCAGAGATAGGTGGGAATGGAGCTGGAGCTGCTTCCAGTTGGAATCTGGTCCCCAGTGGTGTCCCCAGGGATCAGGGCTGGGCCCAGTCCTGTTTCATGCCTTTATTGATGATCTGGAGGAGGGGATCAAGTGAACCATCAGCACATTTGCAGATGACACCAAGCTGCGGGGAGTGCTGTTGTACTGGAGGGCAGGAGGGCTCTGCAGAGGGACCTGGACAGGCTGGATCCATGGGCTGATTCCAATGGATGATGTTCAACCAGGCCAAGGGCCGGGTCCTGCCCTTTGGCCACAACAACCCCCGGCAGCTCCAGGCTGGGCCAGAGGGGCTGGAGAGCAGCCAGGCAGGAAGGGAGCTGGGAGTGGGGATGGACAGGGAGCTGAACAGGAGCCAGAGTGTGCCCAGGGGGACAAGAGGGCCAATGGATCTTGGCCTGGCTCAGGAACAGTGTGGCCAACAGGTCCAAGGAAGTGATTCTTGGCCTGGACTCAGCGCTGGTGAGGCCACCCCTGGAGTGCTGTGTCCAGTTCTGGGCCCTCAGCTCAGGAAGGACATGGAGGGGCTGGAGCAGGTGCAGAGGAGAGCAACGAGGCTGGGGAAGGGACTGGAGCACAAGTGCTGTGAGGAGAGGCTGAGGGAGCTGGGGCTGTTCAGCCTGGAGAGGAGGAGGCTCAGGGGAGACCTCCTCACTCTCTGCAACTCCCTGACAGGAGGGGGGAGCCAGGGGGGGGTTGGTCTCTTTTCCCAGGAACCATCAGCAAGACAAGAGGGCTGGGTCTTCAGCTGTGCCAGGGGAGGTTTAGGTTGGATATTAGGAAGGAATTCTTTCCAGAGAGGGTGCTCAGCCATTGGAATGAGCTGCCCAGGGAAGGGGTGGATGCTCCATCCCTGGAGGTGTTTAAGGACAGACTGGATGTGGCATCAGTGCCATGGGCTGGGAACCACAGCAGGGTTGGATCCAGGGTTTGACTTGATGATCTCAGAGATCTTCTCCAGCCTGGTTGACTCCGTGATTCTGTGATTCTCAGCCAAGGAAATGGTCTCCCCATGTGTGTGTGGATTCACAGGCACCACAAACACCCTCACACTGAAAACTGCTGTTATTGTTGTAAAAGAAGAAGGTGATAAATGGCTCCTGATCTGAATCATCAATAATTCATGGAAGAAAATTATCTTTAAAAAAACCTTCTTCTTCCTGCAGTGCAAATGAAAGCATTTCAAGATGCAGTAATTGCCCACAAATTAACTGAGAGCAGGGATGAGGAGGGAAATATCCCCCTGTTCTTGTATCCTGCTGGTCTTTTACAGCCACCTCAGAAGAACATCTTGCAGTGATCTCAGCATAGAAACTCCTGGTCACCAAAGATGGTCCCACCAATGATATCCTGCAGCCAAACTGCTTTTCCTGAGGATCTGTTGGCACAGGAGGTGGGGTAACCAGGGCCAGTGAGTGACAAACTGGGACAGGAGTGAAGTGTGTGGTCTGGGAGAGCTGGGAATGTTCAGCCTGGAGAAGAGAAGGCTCTGGGGAGACCTTGGAGTCCCCTCCAGTGACTAGAGGGGCTCCAAGAGACCTGGAGAGGGACTTGGGACGAAGGCCTGGAGTGACAGGACAAGGGGGAATGGCTTCAAACTGATAGAGGGCAGGGTTAGGTGGGATATTGGGAAGGAATTGTTGGCTGTGAGGGTGGGGAGGCCCTGGCCCAGGTTGCCCAGAGAAGCTGTGGCTGTCCCATCCCACCCCTGGAGGAATTCAAAGCCAGCTTGGATGGAGCCCTGAAGAACCTGCTCTAGTGGAAGGTGTCCCTGCCCATAGCAAGGGGCTTGGAACTGGATGATCCAACCCAAACCATTGTGGGATTCTCTGAACAGGGAACAATTTCCATGTCCAACCCCCATCCCACGGAGGACACGAAGGATTAAACTCCACATCCCAACACGGATCCTTTTGGCCCCTGATCCGAGGGAAAAGAGGATCCATCAACTCACAGACCAGATGATTCCTTCTCCCACTACCCTGTCCCACCCTGAGTTGCTCCACAAATCCCCAGAGATGTGCAGGGATCTCCCAGCCATGGTTTTTCCACCACCTCAGCCTGTCCCAGTCCTGAAAAACTCCCAACCAACTGAGCTGGGGGGGCTTCTCTTCTTTAAATAAGTACTTTGAAAACAAAACAAAAAAAAAGTATGATTTGTGGCCTGACTGTGGGGATCTTTATTACTCTTCTCTGCCTGGGTCTAATAAACCCCACTACAACCCCCCCACACCCTCTCCCCATCTTCCCCCAGCCCCAAGTAATTAATTCCTGATGTCCAGTGATCATCAAGAGACAAGGTGGCCTTTGAAAAGAAAGATTTAGCAATATTAATAACTCTCAGTTGCCCAATCTCACCCAGGCCACAGCTAGAGCTGCCTGGAATATTCTCAGTAAAACGTCATTTTGCTGAAATATGTGTTGTTCATATCAAAGCTGGAATATTCACTGGACATGGATTTGTTTGGGTTGGAAAAAAAGGCTTCTGAAGTCCTGGGTTCCTGACTAGTACCAAAACCTGGAGCTTTTCAAGCTGAAAGTAGTGATTTTTGGACAAAATTCCAAGTCAGAAAAACGTTCTAAAAGTTTTGTTCTCATTCCAGTGCGGAACAAAAAGTTTCATGAGGCCGAATTTTTGCTCTCTGAGCTGCTCCAGCAAAAATTCTCTTGGTGGGAGCTGATTGTGAATGAAATGTCTTTGTTTCATGGTGTTGATGCTCCCCTGCCTGCGTGAATGTGTCCATTAATTCAATTTATAGTGCTTATGATGTCGGGGTTTGGGCAGTTGGTTTCTGTAGGTGTTTATTGTGGTCTTGCTGTGGATCAGCTGTGAAGGACAGGACAGAAGGGCCCTCCAAGGAGTGGTTTTGGTGGGATAGGGCCCATTTCTCCTCAGGAGCTGGTGCAGTGCTGTGGGTTTGGTTGGGGGTGAGGATGCTGTTGGCAACACGCAGAGGTTTTGGGTTTTCCTGAGTTTACCCCAAGTCAAGGACTTTTCAGGGTCTCCTGCTCTGCCAGTGAGGAGGGGAACAAAAAGTGGGAGGGAGCACAGAGGGGATGAGTGACCTGAACTGACCAAAGGGATGTTCCAATTGTGATTTTGGAATCCCAAAATCACCAAGGCTGGGAGAGACCTCCAGGATCATCCAGTGCCACCCTCACCCAGCACCACCACAATCATCCCTAATCCATGTCCCCAAGGGCCACATCCAGACACCTCTGGAACAATCCCAGACACAGGGACTCCATCACCTCCCTGGGACACTTATTCCAAGGCCTGACCACTCCTGCAGGGAAAAAGTGTTTCTAATCTCTGATCTGAACCTGCCCTGGTGCAGTTTGAGGCCATTTCCTCTCCTCCTTTCCCTTGGGAATGGCAGCAGAGCCTGACCCCCCTCCCTGCCCCCTCCTGTCAGGGAGTTGGGGAGAGCAATGAGGTCCCCCCTGAGCCTCCTCTTCTCCAGATAAACCCCCCCAGCTCCCTCAGCTGCTCCTCACAGGACATGTTCTCCAGACCCTTCCCCAGCTCCGTTGCCCTTCTCAGGATACACTTTTTCCACGCCCACTATATAAGGAGTTATCCATATATGTATTAATAAGCTTTTTATAGAGAATCATAGAATCAAGGAATGGTTTCAATTGGAAGGGACCTTAAAGCCCATCCAGTGCCACCCCTTGCCATGGGCAGGGACACCTTCCACTCTCCCAAGTCCCTCCAAACTCTGTCCAGCCTGGCCTTCGACACTTCCAGGGATCCAGGGGCAGCCACAGCTTCTCTGGGAATTTAGGGCTTTTTCCCTGCCACTACTCCCTCCTTTCTGCTCCTCATTCCTGTACATATCATTAATTCTTGGGTCTCCCAATAGGCCCCATGAATTTTTTGCTGCCTGTGGCATGAGCACTGTCTGAGTTAGGAGAGGGTTTTATGGCTTTTCTCAAAATACAGAAATTGGGCAGACTGTGCCTTTATCTTCTGGTGTTTTACCATGAGATGGTATGGAATGATATAGATTTTGTAATAATGCAAAATTGTATTTTTTTCTCCCTTATGAACCTCTGATCAAGTTATTTTCTGATTCTGTGAAGGTCGTGAAGTTCTCATATTTCACTGAGAACCCTCAATGCAACTCATGCAGTAGCTCCAAAGCAGAAGGTTGGCTGTTATCCAGCCAAGGAAGAGCTATTTGGGTGCAGATGAGCTGTAATTGGGGAGAGGAAGGGATCATTTCATACAACATTGCTGGGTCTGTTTGTCTTCCTCAGCACAGAAGATTTCCTCAAAAATCAGGTGTTTCCAAAAGGAACTATAAACTCAAAAACCTCATGCTCAGAAAATTTCATCTACAGGTCCCAAGACACTTCAAAAAGCTTATTCCTTCCATTTAAAAGTCATGAAAATTAACAATAAATATGTTCAGTGTTTTTTCCACTGATTCTGCTCCATATCCAGACATGACCTGAACAGGCTAAGAGAGGGTTGGACTGATGGATTCTCCCCAAGACATTTCCTCTGGGGAGAGAATTCCAGGAAAAACCATTCCCCTGATCACTAATGACTGGCTTGCAAAAGGACTGACATGTCTGACTCACAGCTTGGGTGATTTCTGCAAACAGATGGGTTAAAATTTTGGGAAGTCCTTTGCCTGCTGTGCTGTAAGACAGAGAAGACACCGTGATCCAAACTCTCCAGGGGGGTTGTGATCCCTACAAAGCAAACAGCCTGTAGGTCTCATCTTTATTAGCCCAGGTTTAATGGTAATCTGGTTTTGCCTTATTGTCCCTCGAGACAAAACTGTTGGGAACAAATCCTTTAAAGCTTTATTGGTTTTGTGCTTCCATTGTTCCCTTGTCACGGCTCTGCCAGGCAAAACTTCCCTTTGACAGTGGCTGCTTCTCCCTAAAAGCTTCTGATTCTATGATTCTGGACCAGCAGGCTCCATCCCAGCCTTTCTCTCTTGTAATTGCCTGGGGCCAATTCCCTCTAAAAGAATTAAAAATGTAAATCTAATCTCATAATTGCGTAATATGATAAACTTGGCAGCTGGATCGATACCATCCCTCAGTGTCAATAATGCAGCTCCCAGGCACGTTTGTCAGCCCTGACCAATCCCACTTTATCACTGGGGCTTGTGCTCCTTTCCCCATCCATGAGATGTGACAGTTTATTAGTGGCTTCCTATCAATCAGCTCTAATTTTTGCCTCCTGGAAATTCCTCCCGTCGTCCTTGCTCTCGGAGCCTCGGAGCCTTGGGCTCCTCCAGGCTGCCCTGTCGCAGTCTGAGGGGCTGGCACTGACAATAACACACTTGGGGCTCTTCATTTTCTGGCCACAAATGGGATTAGGAGCAAAGGATGTGCATGGGAACCGTTGTGGAAAGGGAAACCCGGGGATCAATGAGAGAATTCCCACCGGAGTTTGTGCTGTTGGGTGTCTCTCTAAATTAAGGAAGACTCACGGTGAGATCAATTTTCTCCCCCTGCTGAGTGTACAAACCCCACTCCAGACAGTGCTTTGTTAATAATGTCTCCAAAGTAGGGTTTGGAATCTGTCAAAAGGGCTCCTGGTCCAAAAGAGAGGCGACTCAGAAGACACAGTAATTAAATTAACACAGACATTGCTCCTTCCTGCCCCTGGAAGCAAAAGGACAACTGGCATTGTTCTAAAGTCAACACCCAGCCTCAAGAAACCTGCCTCTGTCTGCTTGGACTTGCTTCAAAATGCTGCATCCTTTGAAAAAAGTAGGTTTTGAAGAGGCCCCTTTAAAATGTTGCATCCTCCTCTGCTCGGATTTGCTCTGAGGGTGACACCTCAGTGTCCCTCCCACTCTGCTGACCTCTGGAGAATTGTCCTTGATCTGCCCTGGGAAGTAAAACTGAGTCTGCTGGATTTTAGCCTGGATAATAATGGTAGAATTATTACCAATCCTGGAAAAAAAAAATAGGGAAAAACAAAGAGAAATGTGCCAAAAATCCAAGTTTGGTTAAATTTTGTGAAGGGGAGGAGAACAACAAAACCTGCTTCAGTTAAGGAAAGGAATAAAAGAAGAGTGAAGAGCAGTGGGAAGAGAAGCAAAGTTGAGGATGGATGAAGGGTTTAATGTAATGAAGGTTAACTAAAAGAAAATTAAAATCATCATTTGCCTTGTGATTATTAAGGGTCCTTGAATATGGAAAATTGGGAAAGGAAGGATAGTGAGAAGGAATGCACAGGAAAAGGAATGAGGTGAAAACAAGATACAAAGGTCTTCACATCCTCCATGGAGACTTTGCAATGTCCATCCCAGAATTCCAGAGGAAGAGGGGGGAATAATTCCACAGAGCTGGACATGGTTAGGAAGGGGTTTTAATAAACCTGTCAAATCAGTGATTGGAGCAAATCTTCAGAGAATCCCAAGTAACTCACTTAAGGAATTCCTCCCCTTCTAACTCAGGTAACTCTGAGCTCATTAGTCTGACTTGATTAGTGTGTGGAGCTTTTAGACAAATTCTGAAGGAAAGAAGAATTAAAATCTCGGAAGAAAACAGCAAAAAATCCTTAAATGGACGTGGCATTTGCAAAGATAATCATCCCAGACTGATCTAATACCTCTCCCACGATGTGATGAGTGATTTATTCAGTTTTAAGTCTGCTGGATCTATTCATGATTCAGTGAAACATTTGCTTTGGTGCCGGGGGAGAAGTTATTAGGTAATAGGAGAAGATAAAGATTGCAAGAGGAACATAAGAAAGTGGTTAAAGAGAGAGGAGAGAGGATAATGAACTTGGATGAAAGAAGAATGTTTGAATGGCTGGGAGGTTCCTAGGCCTGGAACGAGGACATTGGGAGTTACTGTGTTAAGATGAAATTTAGGGAACTGAAAATGAAAGTTAGGAAGGAAAAACAGCAAGAAATTCTGCAAGGAATTAACAGCTTATCAATTAGAAAAGGCACAAGCTGAGAGATCTTGATATCTTGGCTATTTAACTGCAAATCCAGCTGGATGTGCCTCTGGAAAGGCAGGTGGGATCCAGGGATGTGTGAGGAGAAACACACACAGGAAAGAGCTGAAACATTTGTGGCAAAATTTGGGACTTTCACTGAATTATAATTTCCAAAGTCTTTCACGTTCTGGCTCTGTCTTCAATATTTTTGGATGCTCCAAAGTGATTAAGGGAAGAGGAGGCAGTTTGAAGGACTCCTGCCCTGTCCACACAGACCATTGATGTTTTCTTCATGGCACACCCACATCAGGGGATGGTTTTGTAGCCGCTGCCTTGCCCAACTTTATTGTGCCAACCAAAGCAAATCCAGGCAGAATTCAGCCCCTGTGACCCTCCCCTGGCCCTCACCAGGCAGTTGCCACCACCAGCACTGGGTGGACCCCCCACAGGGCCCAGGCACCACCATTTATGTGCTCTTTTTGGTGTTGTTGTTGTTGATCCAAGTCCCAAAAAACAGTGAGAGAGGTCCTTCCATAGCACGGCACCGAGATATTTTGGGATACTGGGGGAAGGGATGTGAGGAGATGATGAGGGGAAGGGATGTTGGGAGTGGGTTTGGGACCACACCAGTACAGAAGAGGCACATCCTCAATTTTCCTAGGAGGTAGGAAACCTGCTGGTGTGGATAATTGTATTCCAGAAGCCAGGAATCACCCATCAGAACTTCATTTTACCACTCCATCATCTCTGCATCATGAACTGTGCTCTGGAGTCTCCATCTTTAGACTAAAGGCTAAACATGAAAGGCTGATTTTATTTTTATTTTCCAGGCAGAAACATAATTGCAACAAGGTCAAAAATCACCGAGACCACCCCATCTTTTCTACAGGGATACCAATAGATGGTGTTATTAATGCACCCACACTAAAAAGGCCTTTTCCCAGTGGGAATTAATTTATTCCTGCTCTCTGTTCTCCACAGACCAGTCATGGCCAATTGGCTGCAGATGAGCCTCAAAGTTTCCAGGCTGAACTGAGAAGGAAACACAGTAAATGAAACAAAGAACCAAAATTCTTTACTTGCTTTTCTCTCTTTGACTGAGCTGTGGGTCCATATTAACCCTGTGACGAGATTGCTGCAACAAACTCATCTGCTCTGGCCATCACAGCACAAGTATGGGCTGCAAGTGGCAGCAGTGTCTGGTTGTAAAGTCAAGTTTAGGTGAACTCTAAACACAAAAATTACCAGAAATCCGTGCAATGTAATTTCTCAAACTGGGAATAATTTGCAGTTAAGAAAACCTGAATTCTACTGCAGTGCAGAGGATAAATATCCAACATTCTCTCCCAAAGAAGGCATTATTTGTGTTCTCCATTTAGGTTAAAGAAGCCCAGTTATTTATTGTCCAGCAGAAAAGTGGATATTTTGTAAACTGTTTCTTTTTAGCCTCTTTTTTTAACATACAGAGAACTAAAACATCAGAACCAGAAAAAAAACCTAAAAATCAAACCTGAGGAACTGCAGTGGTACCAGAACACTTATTGAAGAAGCATAACCAAACAATAATTTCTTGCATCTTGGGGGTACAATCAGAGGTTGGCATTTGTTCCCTTTGAAAGAAAGAAGTGGATTAATCCTGGAGCTTGTCTTTGCTCTCTGGGGAGAACTCGGAGAGCTCAGGATCTGAAGGTGAGGCTGCCACAGATGCAAGTTGTCACCTCTCTGAGGACTTCCAACAATCCAGAATATGGTGTTTAAAAGTATATTTAGGTACTGGAGCACCTGCTGTGACACAGTTCTTTGCTTTCTGGGCTCTGCATCCCCTACAGTGATCTCCTCTTCCAGACAAAACACGGGAAAAAGAAAATCCCTCAATTCCAGGTTTGCTCGAACTCTGAGAAAATCTGCGCTAGGAAACAAATCCTGTCCTCTCTTTTCAACTGCCAGAGGTCAAGAAAACATTGAGGAAGGTTTGGTTTGGGCTGGTGGAAGAGTGTTTGGGATCAGCCCATCACACTGTTATTGTTCCTTCCAAACCAACTCAAACCCTGCTGCTGTTGAAGTTCCTCTTTTGGGGGGTACGTGTTGCAGGAAGGAGGTTTTTTGGAGGGAAGATCATCTCATCAAAGACCAAAGAGTGTAAGAAAATGCCTGGAAAGAGGTATAGATTTGGGACCCCTGGATTTTCCAAGACATGGCAATGAGTCACGATGAAGTTTTACATTGTGTGGGCCTGTGCTGGACAAAGAATTATGGAAGGGTTTGGGTTGGAAGGGATCTTAAAGATCATCCAGTGCAGAGGGTCTGTGTTCACTTTTTTTGGAAGTCATTCACTCATTAGGTCTAGTTGAAAAATTAAAATAATGGGGTAATTTTGGAGAGATCATATTGGGATATTTGGAATCACAGAATGGTTTGGGTTGGGAGGGATCTGAAAGATCCTTCATTTCCAGCCCCCTGCCATGGGCAGGGACACCTTCCACTAGCCCAGGTTGCTCCAACCTGGCCTTGGACACTTCCAGGGATCCAGGGGCAATCACAGCTTCTCTGGGAGTTCTATCCCAGCCCCTCAGCACCCTCACAAGGGATCAGGACAACAAGTTGTGAATATCCACAGCAAGAAGATTTCCCCCCCAGTAAATGTCACTATGGAGCTGAACAGCTCCTTCCCAGGGAAGTCTACATTCCTCAAATATTTTTCTGTGCTTCTTGTGACTTTGCAATGTCTCTTCTTTGCTCTGCAGGTTGGAAAACTGAAGAGCTGGGGTTTTAAAGTCGTTTTGTAAAGCAGTTTTCCCTTCTTTAAACGACCAGAGGAGACTCTCGGCGCAGCTTTCGTGAGTTCACCCCAGAGCCTTCAGCCTCCTGGAGGGGAGCGTCGCCCACCCCCGACAGCATTGATTTTCAAATGTCTGATTGCCAGTGAAATATTAAACCCTATTGATTGGAAATTCAGGAGATGCTCTGCATATTTTGGGGGCTGGACAGTTTCATTTATCAGCTCTTCCAATTGCAGAATAATTAGAGCTCCATCATGGCCCCGCTTTTCGAGACGGAGAAGTTCCCGTCACGGCATCTGCAATCTTTGAAAGTGTTTCTCTGCATTATGTTTGCTAATTGGGCAATTTATCCTCCCCAGGAAGCTTTTTGCATTAATTTCCAAGGAAAGACACCGGGACAAAGACATCCATCTTTTCATCCACTGGAATTTCACGTTGTTCTGTCTTCTGAACCCCGTGGAAGAAGTAAGAGGAGAGCGATGGAGATTTCCACCATCAAACCAAAAAATCAAGGGAATTGTCACAAGGATTTAAAACAGAGCTGTGGCAAACACCTTTAAATTCAGGTAGAATTTATGTTTAGAGCTGGTGAGTGAAAACTGCCACAAAACTGCTCCAGGGAAAGAACGTGGTGATACAAAAACACTTGCTGTTGGGGACTGAGGGGAATCCTGACTGGGATGTCCTTTGGAAACTCAGAAATCCACAGGAACATTGGAAAAAAGAAGTGTGGCTGGTGGTTTTCATGCTAAGAAAGGCACTGAGGGACTAAACTTGATAAGTTTCTTACCAGATTAAATTACTAAAAGAGCCTATTCATTCCAAATGTAGATTTTGATTTTTTGGGGAGCCTAAAGCTGAGTAAACCCCTCTATTTAATTCCCTCTCCATGTTGAATCTCCACCTGGCACCCAAATGTCTGTTGCTTTGCTGATTTCTGCCACTTTTTAAAAAAAAACCCAACATATTTCACTAGGAAAGCAACTGAGTGAATTCAGCTCATTTGTATCTATTCACAACATTTTGATTTTCCCCTCATGGAAAAATCCTGGTATCACTTTTCACAAAAAAAAAAAACTTCCTTTCCTTCTTCCTCTGTTTCACACCTTTCCCTGTGGTTTTACTGACAGGGTGCAACTTTTAATACCATGGAGTTCTCGTTGCCTCTCCACAGTTAAGGTGACAATTATATCCAATTTTCTTCCCTAACCTCAGATATTCCCAGAGCAGTGGCACCTAAAATCCAGCTGCTCTGTGTCAAACGTGCATTTTCAGTCTTAAGTGGCATCTACTAATTATTTCCATAACAAACTGCCTGAAAAGTGAGCGATTAAGAGCGTGGCTATAAATTTTATAACACCAAAAAAAAAAAATCCCTTTTTTTCCATTGACTAGCACAGACAGACAATCAGAAAGGTTTTAATTCGAAGATTAACCCTTTAAGAGATCTCGGGTGGAAGAAGAGAATTCTTTCACCAGGACAGCAAAGATTCCTCTCCCTGTGCTCTCAAAAAGCACTTAAAATGGGTTTCAGCCATTGACTGTGGTATTGAATTAAGATCAGTCAAAATCTGGGGAACATTTGTCTCAATTCCTGCCCGTTTCTATCTCATTAAACAGGCAAATGTAGAGGTGTCAGGTTCCTGACTCTGCCAGTGGCAATGTCAGCACCACTTCAGGAATTCAAAGCCAGCATTTCCACCCTGTGCACATGTGATATATTCAATTTGGAATTATAAAAAATTAACTTTGTGTTACTGTGAAAAAGGAGTTTCTTACTGGACAAGACGATAAAAAAAACCTCTTAATAAAGGAAATTGGGCAATATTTGCCTAAATTTGTGACCTCAGACAGAGCCAGTTGGATTCTGCTTGAATCCATAACTCAGGACACAGCAGGATGTGGAGTCCCATTTGTGAAGGAATCTGGATTTATGGGGTTATAGGTGTCACTTTGGGAGTGAAGAGCAGCTGAGGAATACAGGGAGTGCTCCATGTGCAGGGAATCTGGGATTGCACCCTCCACACTGGTGACACCACTTAGGGCAGTTGGGAGCTCCAGTTTGGACCCAAAAAAGGCTGAAATTTCGGGTTTGTCACCACTTGGATGAGAATTTCCCCTTCTGTGTGAGGGATCTAATTCCAAATATTCCAAATATCACGACTTCTGCTCTCCAGAGGCAGGGCTGATCCACACCTTCTGAAGCCCAGACAGAGGAACACTGGCTCCCAGGCAGCCAGAATGAAGAAAACCAGTGGAGGACCCAATTTTAGGGGAAAGAAATGTCATCCCAGAAGCACTGTGGGATCTGAGGGAGCTTTCCTTTAGCTGCCCCTCAGCTCCAAACCTCCTGATTGCTCTGTCTCAGTGTGGAGGCAGCAGAGACAATACATCATTCCCCGTGTCATTTTGGTGTTTGGCTTTTTAAAATATTAATGAACAGTCTGGGCCTCCCTTTTGCTGACCACTGGAAACAGCCCCGTCCCCCTGGGGGAGCCAGGAATGATTCCTGGAGCCTGGGATTGAAATTCAGTCAAACCTGGGGGTGAAGGGAAATCATTCCTGGCCTGACAGTGACACGAGGCAGCTCCTTTCTGTTTGCAGGAGAGCTCAGGGATCCTGTGAATATTTATTGTCATCAGCTCAGGGCCGGGTATTGATGGATACCCAAAACTCCGGGGCTTTGGAGAGGGGAGGCTGCACCACAGCTGCAGGTTTGGCAGTGCCTGAGGGGGAACAAGAAGCACTTTGTTGGGTTTTTTTTCAGCAAGGGAACCCCAGCTGGTGGGTCTGGAATGGGGGTCCCAGAGGATGGGAGGGCAAATCTGCCAGGGAAGCACAGTCCAGCCTGTCCATTCTTTCTGGTGTCATGGAATCTCAGAATGCTTTGGGTTGGAAGGGACCTTAAAGATCATCCAGTGCCACCCCCTGCCATGGGCAGGGACACCTTCCACCAGCCCAGGTTGCTCCAAGCCCTGTCCATCCCGGCCTTGGACACTTCCAGGGATCCAGGGACAGCCACAGCTTCTCTGGCCAACCTGGGCCAGGGCCTCCCCACCCTCACAGGGAACAATTTCTTCCCAATATCCCATCTAACCCTGCCCTCTGTCAGCTGGAAGCCATTCCCCCTTGTCCTGTCCCTCTATCCTTTGGAAATAGTCTCTCTCCATCTTTCCTGGAGCCCCCTCAGGTCCTGCAATCAATCACCCCAAAGCTTCTCCTCTCCAGGCTGAACAATCCCAGCTCTCCCAGCCTTTCCTCCCAGCAGAGCTGCTCCAGCCCTGGGATCCTCTTGGTTCCTGCTCTGGCCTCTCTCCAGCAGCTCCATGTCCTTGCTGGGCTGTTCCCCAGGGCTGGAGCAGCTCTGCAGGGGGGTCTCACCCGAGGGGGCAGAGGGGCACAATCCCCTCTCCAGACCTGCTGCCCACTCCTCTCTGGATGCAGCCCAGGATCTGTTGGATTTCAGAGCTGCCAACACACACTTCTGGCTCATCTCCACCTTTTCACCCACGAGAATCCCCCAGATCCTTCTCCCCAGGGCTGCTCTCAGGGAATTCTTCTCCCAGTCCATGCTCAGGGCTGGGATTGCCCCGACCCAGGGGCAGCCCCAGCTCTGGGACTGGTTGAACTTCCTGAGGTTCTCATGGGCCTCTTCTCAAGTTCGTGCAGTTTGCAGTCACCTGCCTCAGTCTGGGGTCTCTCTTTAGATGATATTTTGGTCTCCTGACAGAGTTTGACACTCACAGTGACTCTCCCTCCAAAAGATCTGCACATCACATTTGTTCCCTCACAGACCTGCTCTGCTCCTGCTGCACAAACCCTCAGCTCGTTACCTCGGAGCTGAAGGAGCAATTGCTGACTCGAGGAATTCAAAAAATTAGCCTGTCATGAGAGAAAAAAGGTGGGTGAAGTCAACAGCACAAAGAGGAAAAAGCAAATTATTGCTGAAACCCTTAAAAGACCAGCACTCTGTGTTGAAATCTTTCCATAACGTGAGCAGTGTCCTCAAAGAAATTGTTTCACTTCCTGACAAAGTGATGTAGAATCTCAAGGAGATGCCAAAATTAAGAGATTTCTGGGGAAAGATTTGATCGTGGTGCAACTTTTCCTCATTTAATGGTAATTGCTTTGCAGGATCTTTCTGCAGGAAAGAAAAAAAAAAAAAGGTTTTCTTCTGATGAGAGTTTCAGCAGGGCTGAGTCTGTTAAGAAATTCCAAATTTCCTTGTGCAAATATTTTTTCCAAGAGGAAAAAATGTAAATAAGTAAATAAATATTGCAATCCCCCCCTTTTTGCAGCTGAGTCTGAGTGTTTGTGACCTCCACTCCCGTGGAGCTCAACCTACTCTGAGTAACTTTCCCATGTTATTCCATTTAAATAAAAACAGTTTTGACACCCAGAGACTGAGGCATCCCAGAGATAATACAATAACCCCCTGCAATCATTCCAAATCCAATTGCAATAATTCATTTAGGTGACCATACATATTTGTTATGTGTAATCTGAAGCATTGCAAAATGAAATCAATAGAAATGTTTCTTGTTAATGAAGATATACTGGGGCTGTTACGTGTGGGCTTCGGACTCCATAGCAGGGAAATCTTATTTGGAGCCTGAATTCCAGGGGATCAGACTAGTTAAAAATGAGGAAAACATGATTTTTTTAGAATGACAGGGCTGAGCAGCTGGAAAATTGTATCATGCATTTGGTCATCAAGGATGGAAGCACAGACCCGCCATGGGAGTTTGGTTGTTTGCTTCAGCATCATCACCCTGAGATTTTCAGGGGTTATTCCTGGATTCCCAATTAAATCCATGCTCCTGACATGTGCATTCTGTTTTGAGGGTTGTGATGGGAGGATATCAATTTTTTTTGCAAAGATGTCATGGAGCAAAATCAAGTTTATAAAGTTCTCATTTGATGGTTCCCAGTGGTCCTGGCTCTTATAAAAGCCACCAAAAAAAAGAATAAACAACCCCTTCCACCATAAAGTATCACTGCCTGGTGATCTGCACACACAAGTTGATGTGCATGAAAGATCTCCAGGACTTGGTTTTCAGCTTCAAAGAATGGGAGGCAAATTGCTCTCAAAAATGTCCTAAATCTGAGCTTATCACCCAACAAATCCTCAGGGACTGAATTTCCAGGCCAGAGTTGTTCCAGCCACCACAGTGAGACTTGTTACTTTCTCCCAGGATAAGAGGAAACAGCTTCAGGTTGTACCAGGAGAGGTTTAGATTGGATATTAGGGGAAAAAAAATCATGGAAAGGGTTGTAAAGCTTTGGAAGGGGCTGCCCAGGGAAGTGGTGGAGTCACCACCCCTGCAAGCCTTCAAAAATCCATGGATGTGGCACTTAGGGAGGTGGTTTAATGGTGAACATGCTGGTGATGGTGGGACTTGATGATCTTAAAAGGTTTTTTCCACGGGATTCTGTTGTTCTGTAAATGCAGCTGGATTTCTTGTAGTGCCCAAGCTACTCCAGCTCAAATTCCCTGGAGGATCAGAGTGTTGGAGTATGGACATACCCAGTGTCTTGGCTCAGCCAATTTCTGCTCATTCAGAGGCTTGGAGCCAAAAAAACCTGGAATTACAGAGCTGAATAAAGGAGATCTCTGGAAAGAAAAAGAAGTAAAACCCCAAACAACTGTGGACATAGCAGATTATTTCACAGCATGGGCTGCAAACTGTCATCCCTTTTCCTATTAAAAGCAAGGAATACCTTCAATAGTCAGTGCAAATATTAAGGCAGCATCAAATTTACCATAAGGATGAGCCTGAGTGTTTGTGACCTCCACTCCCGTGGAGCTCAACCTACTCTGAGTAACTTTCCCATGTTATTCCATTAAATAAAAACAGTTTTGACACCCAGAGACTGAGGCATCCCAGAGATAATACAATAACCCCCTGCAATCATTCCAAATCTGAATTTGGCTGAATTTAATTTATTTAAGGAGTCATAAATTGGCTCCTCAAAGCCTTAAGCAGAAACTTGTTGTTGGTTCAGCCAAGGCAACACCGAGGCAAAGATTGTGGCTCTTGGAAGGGAAGGGAGAGCTCTGGACACAGTGATTAAAGGAGGTTGAACTCTTTGACCTGGAAAATCAAACTGGTGACAACTCAGTATGTTAAACTACATTAAAATTTATGACATTGAAGGAGAGGATCAATGTGTGTGTGTGTGTTTAAAGCCTGAATTAGGAGATCTCGGGAGCAGGGAAAACACTCACCTGCAGGATTTTCAAACACCCGAAGAGGCAAAGGTTCCACGTTCATTTGCTGACCCCAAAATGACACAGAGGTTCCTTTGAGAGGAAAAGAGACACAGAATGCCTCGAAAAAAACAAAGCTGCAAATGGTCATTAGAAGGGAAATATCTGCAGAAGTTTCACGAATGGTTTTTTTCTGACTCGTGACAGCAAAAACCTCGGGCGCCGTAAACTCAACCCCTTTGCCACAGTTCAAGTGTCAAACGAGGGTCTGGGCTCTGCAAAACAAACTTCCCAGAGAGCTAAAAAACTTATGATGAAAAGCAGTGCATGGCAACACACCTCCTTCAAGCAGGTTGGTTCTTTTTAATTCCAATAACGAGTCCCTGAAATTAAAGCGTCGTCTCGTAGAATAAGAAATATAAACCATGTATTTTGCTAGGAAGAGTCTTTTTGTTAGTTCAAAACTGGACATTGAAGCAATTTAATTTTCAGTTTTACCTTTAGCTTGCATTTTTACAGTTTTCAGCCTGAGCTAACAGGTTTATTTCTATTTATAATCAACTCCACGATGAAACTAAAGAAAGTCTCATCACCCTTCCCTGGGTCACTTGTATTTCCAAATGAAGCAAAGCCAAAAGTAAAACACAGGGAGTTATTTTTCCCTGATATTACTCTAAAACTACTTATTAGCTCCATTTTTAAATACCAGAAAAAAAGGGGGAAACTGATAAAAAGCAAACTCAAAGCCAAACCAAACCAACAAGAAGCAGAATTGCTTTGAATTTATGTGGCACAAATGGTTGAATATAAGCCATGGAAAGATTTCTCCTGCTCTTTAGTGGCCAAAAAGGGAGCACTAGAAATGAACTTAACTCCCCACCTTGGCCACCACATAAAACAGAGCAGAAACCTCTGCCAGCTGTGGTTTGTACCTGCAGAATTTATGTGTATTTTGGTCTTCATCCAAAAGGGAACAGCTTCAAGAACCTTTGTTCGCTTCCAGTGTCTCTCCCTGTCTCCTTCCTGTCAAAAAGATAACAGCTGTTGAAAGCTGGGATGTTCACTGTACATTTAAGGGCAGGTCTCCAAATAATTCTTTGGGATCCCCATGGAATATTTTCATTATGCCCAGTGGATGACAACAGTGGCACACACACTGTGGCAAAATAGTTGTTCCTCGCCAGGGGGGATTCTTGGAAGTTGTCCTGGCTGCAAGTTGGTGCTGTGATTGGAGGTGGGATTCTTCCCATGGTACCTGGGTGCTGGGAGCAGTCCTGTCCTTCCACCAGGAACAGGATTTGAAATTCCCTCAGTGTTGCTCTCTGCTCTGTTACACCCAGTACTTCCATGGTCAGCAGATGAGATCCACAGGCTTTTCCATATTCCCACTGTCCACTTCTGCCTCCTGTCTCTGGCCTTCTGTGAGGGTTGGCCGGTGCTCCCTCAGCCAGAGGGCCCCTGATGGCAGAGCTGATGTCTTCACCAGGCAATAAATTAAGAGTTTAAGCTGCTTTGGCTGAATAGTCTCCTGTTGAAATGGCACCTCTGCAGTGCTGAAGGAATCCCTGAGTGATGAATGAAAATTCCAGAAAGAATTGAGAGCCAGGAAGGGAAGCAGAGTGTGTGTGACTGCAGGACTGACACCCAGCCAGCCTCCTGCTCCCTGGGCATCCCAGTCACAAAGGAACTGGGATGAAAGCTGGGAGAGGTGTTGGAAAGGGGCAACCAAGCCCCATGGAACCTGGGATGGATCAGGAATAGTGTGGGCACAGCCCAGGGCAGGGATTGTCCCCTGTGCTGGCACTGCTGAGGGGCCTCCAGGGCTGTGTCCAGGTCTGGAACCTCATGGAAGAGAGACCTGGAGGGGCTGGAGCGTGTGCAGGGAAGGGAACGGAGCTGGGAAGGGGCTGGAGCAGCAGGAGGGGCTGAGGGAGCTGGGGGGGCTCAGCCTGGAGAAAAGGAGGCTCAGGGGGGACCTTCTGGCTCTGCAACCCCCTGACAGGAGGGGGGAGCCGGGGGGGGTCGGGCTCTGCTGCCAGGGAACAAGGGACAGGAGGAGAGGGAACGGCCTCCAGCTGTGCCAGGGGAGGCTCAGGTGGGACAGAAGGAGGAATTTCCTGCTGGAAAGGGTGGTCAGGCCTTGGCAGGGGCTGCCCAGGGAGGTTTGGAGTGCCCATCCCTGGAGGTGTCCCAGGAAGGCCTGGCCGTGGCACTCAGTGCTCTGGGCTGGGGGACAAGGTGGGGATGGGGCACAGGGTGGGCTGGATGACCTTGGAGCTCTTTTCCAACCTCAGTGATCCTGGGATTCTTTGACTATAATTTCTTTCTGTGATGCAGCCACTAGAACAGTGTTCCCCAGTCTCACAGTGGCAACACTCAATCAGGGTTTGCAAGATTGAGCTCATGAATTAATACGAGGGAAGGAGTCATAAAAAAAAGACCCCTTTTATTGCATCTTCATCCTCCTCACAAGAAGAATTTAATTCTCTTCCATCCAGATGAAACTTTTCCCTCAAAAAGAGATCCCACTTGGAGTGCTGTGTCCAGGTTTGGGGTCCTCAGCACAAGATGTGGACCTGTTGGAGCACGTCCAGAGGAGGCCACGAAGATGATCAGAAGGATGGAGCAGCTCTGGAGCCAGGCTGGGAGAGCTGGGGGTGTTCACCTGGAGAAGAGAAGCCTCTGGAGCCCTTTCCAAAGTCTAAAGGGGGCTCATAAATAGGAGAGAGAGGGATTTTTTATAGGGACAGATGATGATGGGACAAGGGGGAATGGTTTTAAACTTAGAGAGAGTAGGTTTAGATTAAATATGGGGAAGAAAATCTTCCTTGTGAGAGTGGGGAGGGGCTGAGATAGAATTCCCAGAGAAGCTGTGGCTGCCCCTGGATCCTTGGAAGTGTCCAAGGCCAGGCTGGACAGGGCTTGGAGCAACCTGGGCTACTGGAAGTTGTCCCTGCCCATGGCAGGGGGGTGGAACCAGCTGACCTTTAAAGTCCCTTCCAACCCAAACCATTCCATGATTCTATGAAAATATTCTTTTTTACTCTCAGTTACATTTTCCTCTCCTTTCACTATGATATTTCTAACTCAGTGTGTCCCAGTGAATCCCAGTTCTTGCCCCCTTCTCCCCCTCTCTCTGATTTCTCCTCACAACCATCAGTCCAGCTCTGGATTTGTGTCCTGGGATCTAATGCAAATATATTATTTCATCCTAGAAGAGATAGTTAAGTTGTCACCTATATATATGCATGTAAATAAACCCTGTAAGTATTTTCCCCTTCCCCCAATGCTGAGTAGCTGTGTTTTGTCTGAAAACCCTCTCACACTGAAGCAAATTGTGGGAGGGGGGCTTGAACTTGGAAATTGGGTTTTTGAGGGTCTCAAACCGCGACATTTTTCGTCTCCCCTTTATCATCCTCCCTGCAAACCAGGGTGGTCGAATTGCACACTCCTGTCACCCTTGGGGGGCCTGTGACAAAGAGTTGAGCTGGTCTGGCCACCAGCTCCATGTCCCACGTGTCCCTCCCGGGTGGGAACTGTCCCCCAGGAGCGCGGTGCTGAAGGAGCCCGGACACACAACCCTCCCACGCTCTGCTGTCATCACCAAACCAGAGCAAGGAACCCCCTCAGGCACCATCAACTCCACTTTCTAGCTCCTGGGAGAACTCTCCTGAGGCTCCTCCCCAAAAAGAGACCT
Organism: Pseudopipra pipra; assembly: GCF_036250125.1. Taxonomy (NCBI): domain Eukaryota; kingdom Metazoa; phylum Chordata; class Aves; order Passeriformes; family Pipridae; genus Pseudopipra; species Pseudopipra pipra. The sequence goes on along the minus strand of NC_087550.1, from coordinate 117,599,564 downwards.
GTAAGCCACGTGGAGGCTCTTCCTCCAGGAGGCAAAACTCAGGAAAAGCTCCTTTATTTTAATGTTTCCTCAAGCTTTCAGAAATTTATCTTCTCACTCAAAAATCAGTGAAAAATTTACCCCTACAATTCTGCCACCTGATCCTGGTTTGAATCATTAAAAAATGAAATTATTATTTAAATTAAATATATTTTTTCCTTAATTTAAACATCTTCTCCAGCCCCTCGTTATTTTTTTACATGTTTTTATTTTATTAGCCTTGGAGGATTTTTTAGATGTTCAGAAGTGTCTTGTGATCAGGTGATTGCACTTTGCACGGAGTTAATTTGTACTAAGAAAATGTAAATGATAATTATTCTCCCTCCCAACATTCTGTTCTGCCCAAACACTCTGCCCTTCTCTGGAAGGTTTCTTCTCTGCTCAGTTCATAATTTAACAAAAAAAATCAGATTTGATTCTTCTGTCAGCACCTATTTCTGGCCTTTGAGACATCCAGGAGCCGACAAACTGGGACATTCTGATACTGAACAAAACCCTTTCAAGCTCTGGCATTTTGACTATTCCAATTGTTACAAGAGGCAAGAAAATGTCTCCCTTTCCCCTCAAAAACTTTCTGTGTCAGATGGCCTCAAAGATCACCTCATTCCAATTATCCTGCTCTGGGCAGGGACAATTTTCACTAGACCAGGATGCTCAGAGCTCCATCCAGCCTGGCCATGAAGAATTCCAGGGATGGGGAGTCCTGAACCACATCATCTAATTCCTTCTTCCCTCAGATTTTTGTATTTTGGGGTGGGAGGTTTTTTTGTTGGGTTTTTTTTTCCCTCCTATTCATTTGCACGATGCCCAAATATTCCAAGTCAAGATTTGGAGACAATCAAAGCACAACATTATCTTCTTGGCCCCCTTGTCCTTCTTCCCAAGTGATTTAATTCCTTTCCCTTCTTCCCAAGGGATTTAATCCCTTTCCCTTCTTTTTTGCCCTGTCAGCTGCTACTGCATTTGGTGCTGCTGTTCCTCAGCCACAGGACTCTCTGGAGAAGAAAAGGTGGACAGAAATACTTTTCTCCCCAGGATTTTTCCACTAATTGATCCACCTTCAGCTCCATCAGCTTCCAATACTCTCGTTTTCCAGCGCACTCCTGAATTTTTCAGGACGCTCGTTTCCCACGGGGATATTGGATCGAACGCTTTGGGGCCATTGCTGGGATAAAAAGTAGAGTGTAGGCACTTAAAGAGGACCTTGGAAGTTTGTCTTGTATTTACAGGAGGAGGGGGTTGTTCTTGGTTATTTATCCTATGTGTGAATTGCAAAAAAATAAATGTCATTTTGAATTTTCGGGCGTTTTGAATTTTCGGACATTCTGGATTTTTGGGATTGTTGGGGTGTCCTGGGCAGGGCCAGGGGTTGGACTGGATGATCCTTGGAGGTCCCTCCTAACTCAGGATATTCTGTGATTTGGTGATTTTTTAATCTGCCAAACTCACAAGGAATTTGCCTCATAATTGCAACGAGCTCAGAGTCCCTTCTCCACTTCTCCCACCTCGGTCCCACAGCACAGGAATGCTCTAAATTAAACATTACACTGGCAAACAAGGACATTTCCCTGCCAGTGCCAATGGAGCAGCCATTTAATGTCATTAAAAAGCACCAAAAAATGTTAATTGAATGAGAATTTGTAAATTTAATAGGTGTGCATCTTCACCTGCAGGAGGCTGGAGTTACCTGGGGAAAGGTTGCACATTAACTCTTGGATTGGGATTGGAGGATTCCCATGTTGGGATTTCATTAACAGAATTCATGGGAGTATTCAGTGATCATGATTTGTTTTCATTCTAGAACCACAGAAGTATTTTCTATACTTTATGATTAAAATCAAATTTCTTCTTGCACTCCCAAGTGCTTGTGAAGTAGGAAGCCTGATTTAATGACAACGCTGCAATATTTTAACACCAACTCTTCGTGCTGAACCCTCCTAACCTGAATTAAATTAGTCCTGGTTGCAAAATGCCAAATCCTGACGGTTTTACACAATTTAAAGAGTGTTTTCCTCCTCAAGTCCAACCAATTTCCAGTGGAAAACGTTGTCTGAGGGACCTTCAGAGGAGTCAACCCAACTCCCTGCATGCAGCAGATCCTACAGTCCGTGGCATCCATTGGGTGTGGAATTCCTGGGGAGAGGAGGGAGGTGAAGCCCAGCAGGAACTTGGCTCCAAACTGGTGTTATCAGGGAATGAAGACTTGGATCCGCCCTGGAAAACAGTGGAACCCTTAGAAAACAGCTCACCTGCTGTTCCCACTGACAGTGTATTTTGCCCTGGCATGTTTATTACCATATTTCCAGTGTTACATTATCCTATTTTCAGTGTTACATTATTTTCCTCCTCATCAAACTGAATTCAGGAACTTCCATTTATTTCTTGAAGAATTTTGTTCGTATTTGGGAAGCATTTCTGGAAGGATTTGGGAAGTCCTTCTGGAGGGCTTTTAAAGAACTTATAACTGCGTCTCTGCTCGCAACAAGAATTTATAAAGTTCTTACTCTTTCACGTGGTAAAATAAATGGAATTTATTCCTCCATCTGAGGAGCAGCTGAGGGAGCTGGGAGCCTGGAGAAAAGGAGGCTCAGGGGGGACCTTCTGCCACCAAGTCCTGATTCCTGAGGAAGAAGCTCCCAATTATTTACTCCATCTTTCCCCTCCTCTCTCTTCTCTAAGACTCTGTCACCACAGCAAAAAAAAAAAACCACTGAGAGTAGTGACAAGTACAATATCAATAAACATAATAATAATTGATTTCTGGGAGATGAAAAATCTGAGATTAGTGGCAATTTCTCCCCAGAGCGTTGTCTGATTAATTTAATGTTCATCTAAGTCTAAGTCATTCTAATACTTCTCTGCTCAGCAAACCTTTGGGATGTGTCTGTGGGCCAAGGACCAAAAGAAAGTGCAGGATTATTGCACAGTCCAGTTTTTTAAACTTTTCAAACCAAACAACAACCAAAAAAAAAAAAAGGTTCGTGGAGGTGCTAAATATGGTGAGTTTACCCTAATTATTTTAATTCTGCCATTTATTTCTGAATTAAAAATTGACAATGTCTGGGAGGAGGAGGAGGAGGAGGAGGAGGAGAAAACATTGTCCCATCTCCTGTATTTGAATAATTATTTGAAAGCATGAGCTAGTCCCCAAGAACATGTGAGGAGTGATGGTGAAAGATGAACTTGGACTGGGATATATGTAAAAAAAAGTGGTTTTCAGGATGAAAGCCTGGGAAACAAGTGCAGATTTGAGAGCTCACTCAAATCTGAGAGGAGAGGGGGGGAAAACTGTGTATTAATGGAAAATTTTGGTAAAAAAAGGAGAAAGTGTGACCCAGCAAAGGTTGGGAGGGGAAGATGTGCTCATGAAACAAGACACAATTCCCTGAGGTGCTGGGGATGGATCATCAGGAAGCATCAGCTCCAGGGAACAACTGGACAGTTTTCCACGGTGTTCCCTGTTAAACTCCTCCGGATTTCCCCGCTGTTGATGTTCAATTCTGACCAAATCTCCCTCAGCATCCCACTCAACCTTCAGAATTTAAATCCAAATTCAGGTGCTGTGGCACTGTGGTGGTTTGAGACCCCCAAAAATCCGATTTCTGAGTCCAAGTCCCCCCTCCCACAACTCACCCCGGCGTGAGAGGGGTTTTCCAGACACAGCACAAGACTCAATATGGGGGGAAGGGAATCATATTACAATTATTACACAAATAAATTATAATACATTATATACACAATCCTAACTCTTTTCCCTCCAACAAGAGTCCAGAAGGGACCTTTATTATAATATTTATTTGTGTAATAATTGTAATATAATTCCCTTCCCCCCATATTGAGTCTTGTGTTGTGTCTGGAAAACCCCTCTCACGCCGGGGTGAGTTGTGGGACGGGGGGCTTGGACTCTGAAATTGGATTTTTGGGGGTCTCTAACCACCACAGGCATCCAGAGATCTCTGCAGGGCACAACTGAGCCACAGAAGTTTCCTGAGCAGCCCTTTGGAGCCATTAAGTGACCCAGACACCCCCAGGATTGTTCATTACTGAGAGAGAGAGACAGCATTCATGTCTTTTAGGCAATGGCATCCTTCATCAGGCCTTAATAACACCTAAATTGAGCTCTCCTTAGTGGGCTCCCTCCTCGGAGAAAGTGGGAAGAAACCCTGCCCTCCAGGAACTGGAGTTAACTGCCTGATTCTTTGCACCCAGTGTGGTTTGAGAGAGGAAATAAAGAGCATTTAGAGCGACTGAATCACATCAGACCTTCCAGACATCCTCATTAAGCTGTTATAATTAGGGTTGTGTTGTTTTCTTCGTTTTCTCTCGACAGCGTTAGCCGGCGAGGAGCGATGCCTTCAGCCCTCTAATAAATTAATTATTCATGTGGGAGTTAATAATTCATGTTAATTGGTACTAGGAGCTACTTTCCCCCCAAACGAATGTGAGCAAAGGTCAAAACTTGTTAACAGCAGAGGTGAATTCTATTTTTAAGTGTTCTGGTCCATAGTCTAGCTGCAAAAAACAACCTGTAGCTTGCAAAATTACCTGTATTTCCAAAGACAAGCCTGTGCTCGGGGTGTAGCTGTGGTGTCTTCACTTGGGTTCAAAGCACTGGGCATTTGCACTGCCTTTCCCATACCCAGATTCACAGGGAATTTAGGGTTGCCCACCATGGATGAGCAGAAGGTATCTCAGCACAAGCCTGAGCGGGGAGTGACCAACAAAAAAAATAGAGGGAGAAAATGTCAATTAATGGTGTTATTTTAATGTCATCTGGTGTGTTACAGCACATGTTGCCTTCCCTGCAGCAAGAAGAACCTGTTCAATCAGCATCAGAACGGGAGGTTCACCTCAGCAGGAGATCAAATAATTCCCTATAATCCCTCCTGGCTGCTGGGATAAGACGGATTCGCCACTCACCCGCCGGCCGAGGTGCAGTGCTTTGATCAGCGGCCCCTTAAACACCCCCCAATTCCGTGGGAGAGCATTCCCAGCCCTTCATCTGGAGCATTTGGAGCTGGGATCTGCTTTGCATTTGATGGGATGTCTGAGTGAGACCGTGTGCTGCCTCGTGTGTTCAGCAACCCGATGCTTTCCCACGTAAAGAAGAAATCCAAAAGTTTCCCTCCAACAACCAGCAGGAAATGATGGTTTTGTTTGGGCTTTGTTTACAAAGCAGGCATTCCAAAAAAAAAAAAAAAAGGAAAGATAAGTGTAGGCTTTGGGAAAGGCTTGAAAGGAACCAGCAAAATGTGCTTTTAATAAAAAATAATCAGCTTTTCTTAATGTTGTAACAACCTATTGTGAGCAACTTATATAACATGAGGCTTTCCCTGGACTCGTTAGAATTTGGCAACTCATTTTTCAGCCTTAAAACACGAGAGTGAGATGGGATTTCCTCCAACATCCACTGTCACCAGTGGGAATTCTTCCACTGGCTTCTGTGGGCACCGGATCCGGCCCCGGGCTCAGCAGGACGTTTTCTTTCTGGGAAGAAAAAGCAATCTCCCTGGAAAGCTTCTCCTCGAGGAGAATGGCCAAGATGTATTTACTCCTTTCTGGTTATTTTGGAAAATCCAGCTGATGTTTTACGAAGGGAAGAAAGTCCAGCTCGGGAAAAAACAAGGATGGTTTTATAACACTTTGTTCTATTAAGAGGAAGAGTTTAAAAATCCGGATGGGAAACATCTCAACGTCGTCCAACTTGTGTCAGGGTTTTCTACAACGTAACTGAAGCACAGTTAGATAAATTCTGGGAAAAATAGCAAATCCAGGTAGGAGTTTTGTTGCTGCCATGACTAAAATATGTCCCAAGAGCACAGAAGTGAAGCCTCTGCTCCTTTTACTGGTGCTGAACAAAGATTCTTTCTCATTTTTTCCCCCTGGTGAAGGCAGAGCTGGAAAATGCAACCTGGGGCTGCTGAGTTTTGGCCTCAAGGACGAGGATTCATCCCTGTGCTTAGCAAATAACAGGGATAATCCTTCATCTTCCTGCTGCCCTGTGGAAGCTTCTCAGATTGCAGCCAGGAAGGGAAGGATTTCAGGTCCCTGGAGTCCCTTGGAGTCTCAGCTGTCCTTGTTTTCTGCAAGAACCTCAAACTACAAGCTGCCTTCCTCTAGGATATTGTAGGTACTGTGCCTCCCTCATTCGGGATTGGCCTGTTCAGGTGACACCTGGATCCCAAATTGCAGCACTTCCATAGGATAATCCATAGGACTTTCTGCAGAAGTCTCATTTTACAAGTTCTTCCACTCAGCTCAGAGAATCACAAAATGGTTTGGGTTGGAAGGGACCTTAAAAATCATCCAGTGCCACCCCCTGCCATGGGCAGGGACACCTTCCACCAGCCCAGGGTGCTCCAAGCCCTGTCCAACCTGGCCTTGGACACTTCCAGGGATCCAGGGGCAGCCACAGCTTCTCTGGGCAACCTGGGCCAGGGCATTGCCACCCTCACAGCCAGGAATTCCTTCCCAATATTCCATCTAATCCTACTCTCTGGCAGTTTGAAACCATTCCCCTTGTCCTGTCACTCCAGCCCTTGGAAATAGTCCCTCTCCATCTTTCCTGGAGCTCCTTCAGGCCCTGCAAGGCCACAATCAGGTCACCCCAAAGCTTCTCCTCTCCAGGCTGAACAATCCCAGCTCTCCCAGCCTTTCCTCCCAGCAGAGCTGCTCCAGCCCTGGAATCCTCTTGGTTCCTGCTCTGGCCTCTCTCCAGCAGCTCCATGTCCTTGCTGGGCTGTTCCCCAGGGCTGGAGCAGCTCTGCAGGGGGGTCTCACCTGAGGGGGCAGAGGGGCAGAAATATCCCCCAATTCCAGAAAAATTTCCCCTTCTCTCCTACCCTTATCCCTGCACTGCTGGATCAACGTCCCTGGCTCCAGTGTGTACATGAACTATTTTACCTCACAACTTCTTGAGCAGCACTGCAAGAGGTGCAAACACTGAAATCTGACTCAAAGAGTGACAATAAGATAACTTTGTCAGGCTGCGGAATTAAAGCAGGCACCAGTTTGGGAGGAAAAGGGCAAGCACCAGGTTCTGGATGAGGGTAATTCACAGAATCCTGAGTTAGGAGGGACCCACCAGGATCATCCAGTCCAACTCCTGGCCCTGCCCAGGACACCCCAACACTCCCCCCTGTCCCTCAGAGCGTTGTCCAAACCCTCCTGGAGCTCTGGCAGCCTTGGGGCCGTGCCCACTGCCCTGGGGAGCCTGGGCAGTGCCCACCACCCTCTGGGGGAAGAACCTTTCCCTAAAATCCAACCTAACCCTGCCCTGTCCCAGCTCCAGCCCTTCCCTCGGGTGCTGTCACTGATTTTCTTCTCTAACCCCCCCGTGTCACTGCAGCACAAATCAAGAAAAACTCAATCCAAACAAACCCCTGAGCAAAACCAACCCCCGTGTGACGACACCTCCCCCTGACTCACACCAAGCTCGACGTCAAAAAAAAAATTCCTTTCCTCCCTCCTCAGCTCACGTCGAGCGAAGAATTTCAGCTCAAAGGAATGAAAACTGCCAAGGAAAAATCCCACAACAGACAACTGATAAAAAATGCTGCAAGAATCCTTCCTAGTGCACACAGTGGGAGGTGACAAACCCAGCTCTTTGCGGGTTGGGGATGGGAAGCAGTGACTTTATTCCTGCTGGAGGTGCCACAGCGAGGGTTTGCAGGACCCTCTGTGTCTTCTCTGCTCCATTCCCCAAGTGTTGTTGAAGCCCAGCAAAGTGCAGCTTGGAGGGTGTTTGGTCTTGGAGACAAGTCTTTGCTTGTTCTCTCCTCACATGGAAGGAGCAGAGCTGGAAGGCAGCGACATCCTGCTCTTGGCATGGGCTGCTCCTGATTTTCCTTGGCACGCTCTGACTACCTGTCTGAAAAGCTGCTGCAGTGCAGGAAGGAAATTTTTCCAGAGATTAAACTATTATTGTTTCCTGTGTGGCTGTCTTCACTGTACAGGGGAAAAGAGAAAAAAAAAAAAAAAGAGCTCTAAGGGCACTTGAAAAGAGATTTGTCTGAATAGCAAAGTTGTTGTGATTCATCCCCCGCCTCCCTCCTCAAAGAGTCAGGATTTGGCCAATTTCCTCAGGAAAGTGGTTGATTAGGGCCCATGGATTTATCCCCAGCCTACATATGAGATGTCATAAAGGTGATTAATGGTGACTCCTCCATCGTAGGAAGCTCAGAGTTTAAGCAGAGCTATTTCCAAGGGCAGGGAAGGAAAAGAAGTCATTTGTATTTGTGCCAAAACGCTCCGAGACGTTGAAATGCCTCTTTGTGCTGCTGGCAATTAATGTGCTGCTGCCTATCAAAGCCCGGGGTATTTTCTGATTTTACAGGTTCCTTTGAAAAAATTGATTCAATGTGTTGCAGTGTTTACACAAGGGGATGTTGTGGAATTAAAAGGAAATGTTTCCACAAGAGCCGCATTTGTCGCGATCCCCGAAACCAAGCGTGGAGTCGGAAGCTTTTTATGCCCCTTCCCAAGAAAAGGTTCACCTGGATTTCTCCCAGAAAGGCAGTGCTATTCTAATGCAGCTTGATGAGTGTTTTGGGAGATAATTACCTGCCCTGACAAAAAACCTGCCCTGAGCCTTTGGGAATTCACTAAAAGTTCCCAAACATTTTTCTTATGCTTCTGTCTGACACTTTACTTCTTTTGTCCAATCCCTCTTCCCACTAATTTAGGCCCTAGTCCTCCCTCCAAGAACCATCTGCCAACTCTCACATATTCCTTTAATTTTTAGCAGTGTGGTTGGACAAAAGGAAACACCACAGAGCATGAAAACAGAATTAGATCTCTCTTTTTTTTTTAATGTTTTCCTTCATTTTTTTGGTGCTGCACTCAAATCTCTGTACAAGCAGTCAGGGATTTCCCCCTGAGAGTGGAAAGCACGATCCTGATCCTGAGTTTAGGGAAAACAAACCCTCCCTCAGGTCTTCCACCATGAGGTAGGACTGCAACATCTCTGAAAAAACCAGGACAAACCTGCAAACAATACCAGGGATGATCTATAACAGCAGCTGTGTATTGGAAAATAATCTGTAGATCAAAATCCTGAGACAGGCATTCCAATAAATCCTGGTGCTGGTATTAACAGAGCTCCCAGACTGATTCAGGTGAGAAGACAACATTCCCAGTGCTCTCCTGGGGCAAATTCCTGGCATCTGCTGCCAGCAAAGCAGCTTTTCCTCACTCCACAAAGTAAACACTTTATGCCAGGAATGGGATGGAGGAAACCAAATCTATTGGGCAACATTGTGCAACATCTGTTGATAGGAATTCCATTGGGAAGAGCAGATTCCGGGCTCCTCTTGGTTTTCCAACTGCATTTCTCAGAGATGTTATGATCCAGTTTTCCCTCCTTCAATCACACAATAATGTCCTTTGATGGTTGAACTTGGATTGAAATGTTTCCTCTGGCAGGAGTGATTTTGGAGAAGAGCAGCTTTGGGGTGACCTGATTGTGGCCTTGCAGGACCTGAGGGAGCTACAGGAAAGATGGGGAGAGACTATTTCCAAGGGATGGAGGGACAGGACAAGGGGAACGGATTTAAACTGCCAGAGAGTAGGATTAGATGGGATATTGGGAAGGAATTTTTGGCTGTGAGGGTGGTGAGGGGCTGGGATAGAATTGCCAGAGAAGCTGTGGCTGCCCCTGGATCCCTGGAAGTGTCCAAGGCCACCTTGGACGGGGCTTGGAGCAACCTGGGCTGGTGGAAGGTGTCCCTGCCCATGGTAGGGGGTGGGAGTGGGTGATCTTTCAGGTCCCCTCCAGATCAAACCATTCTATGATTTCAAACTCTCCGGTTGTATCAGCACTTGGAATTCCTGAGCCAGGCTGGAAAGATCACAAAGGGGCTTGGTTTGGTTTGGTTTTTTTGAGAACAAGAGTCACATTGCTTTGCTTGGCTCTGCCCCTTTTCTCCTGCAAATGTAGAAGTCTGGCAGGTGTCCCTGCCCAGGGCAGGGGGTTGGAACTGGAGGAGCTTTAAGATCCCTTCCAACCCCAACCATTCTGGGATTCTGGAATTCGTAGTGACAGCAGGACTGGCTGCACCAGTGAGCAGAGGTGGAGTTCATAAGGATTTGGGAGGAACAAAGATGCTTTTCAGGGGATTTGTCACCAGGCAAAGGTGGCAGAGGCAGAGACACTGGAGGCAGAGACAAGGGACTAGCAGAGCTGCTCTCTCCCAAAAAATTCTGCCACGTAAACGCTCACACACGTCCTCAGGACTTGGAAATACCTGAACTTTTAGCAAGGTCTGTGGCCTTTCAACAATTCCAACACAGCTTCAGTTTTCTGGCTTAGAGCTCAGGCCTGAACTTTCAATAAGTAATAAAATACTGAAAAAAAAAAAACCAAAAACCAAGCTACTACAGAGAGTCCATTTAGAGCTTCCTGGCAGCAGGAGAGTGGAGGGGAAGCTGTTTATCTTGACCAAGGATTTCCTTGGCTGGCCACGGAAAAATACCCGTTCTCTTTGTCCAAGGTGGCTCGTGGTCACACAAAGGGTGGCCCTCAGGAGCCTGGGATCACCCTGCCTGGACAGGAGGAAGATGTGCTGACTTCAAACCAGGCCTCTTGACGTCCGACAGCGTCGGTGATGCCGAGATGAGGGAGTGAAAAGGTTCCGGAGTTCGTATTTTCCTGTAGGGAAATGTCATCCCCACCCACCCACTGAGCAAATAAAGAGCAGCACAGGGCAGGCACAAGCAAAATTGGGTTTTACCAGCCCAGGGTTATGGCTGGAGCACAAATGGGAAGTTATTTTTTCCTACCCACAGGCATTTTTTAGGAGGCAAAAGCAGTCCAGGCTTTCGTGACAACCCGGGGGGACGAGGATGCTCCACCAAAAACAGCTGGAATTCAGTCACTCACAGCACAGCCTTGGGATGTGGGCAGTGGGAGTTTAGTTTCTTGTTCCTCGTTCACCTGAATCACAATTAATCCTCAAACAGAATCCCAGGATCATCAAGGTTGGAAGAGACCTCCAGGGTCATCCAGTGCCACCCTCACCCAGCACCACCACAATCACCCCCAATCCATGTCCCCAAGGGCCACATCCAGACACCTCTGGGACACTCCCAGACACAGGGACTCCACCACCTCCCTGGGACACTTATTCCAAGGCCTGACCACTCCTGCAGGGAAAAAAAATTTAATATCTCATCTGAACCTGCCCTGGTGCAGTTTGAGGCCTTTTCCTCCTGTCCTTTCACTGAGTTTAGGTCTGAGCAGAGAGACTTGCCTGGACCTCAGGAATTTTCCCCATTATAAATGTTTTCTTGAAATTGATCCATTCTCTGTAAAAAAAAAAAAAAGTCTGATTTTAAGACCTTGAAACCTTTCCTACCAACTTCTATTCTGGTTCCTTGGACGTGGTTTCACAATAAAGCCTCGAGGCCCAATCCTGCAAACAAAGGGAGTGTTTCCATTGTTTGCTCTGGGGCCTGGCTGGGGCTGAGTGACCAAAATAGCAGCACTGAGCACTCCAATATATGTGAAAATATAGAAATAGCTATATTTAGCTTCTTCAGGATAACCTACTGACCGGTTCCAGCACGTGGAAAAAGTCTCCACGACTCAGCCCTCACATAATAAATCCACTCTTTTTTAATATGTTAGTAGGGATTCTATAAATGCAGAACAGATGTTATGACCCTGCAGGAGATTGAAGTCTAAAGAGCTGCCAGTGGTAACCTGGTTTTGTGTAGTACACGCAAAATTCGCTACAATTCAGAAATTTTGGGGTGTTAAATCCTCAGTGGAGAAAAAGAGAGGAGTGGGAACCTTTTGGCTTTCAGGAACAACATCTAATGAAGGGGGTCTGAAATAAAGCTGTCTTATTTTCTTGGATTTCATGCTCATAAATATGAACAAATACTGGTTCTAACTACCCCAAAACTAGTTCTAACTTCTCACCTCCAGCTCTGCACTGTCACAAAGATTTTGGATAAAGTTGCCTCAGCCTTGTTGAAAATCCTCTAGAATTATTCACCCCAAAGAAGCAGCTGAAAAGCACTTTTTTTTTTTTTCAGGCAGGAGGCAGATGGAAATAATCAGAAGGAAAATACAAAGGGAGATCATGTCAAATGTAAAGTTTGCCATCTCTTCTTGATCACCTGCTTAAATTTTATGGTCGGCAGATACCGGGAGATGTTACAGGAAAGAAGATTTTATTCGGGTCACATTTTTTCAGGCACTTCCCCTGATATTTGCCACCTGTTTCATCAGCCCATTGCTGGGAAATTAAAACCTGACAGATATGACCCGCTGGCAAGAGAAGAGGAGGAATGAAAAAACATCCAAGAAGGTTTTCACAGCGTCACCAAGGTTGGCAGAGACTTTTGGGATCACCCAGTGCCACCCTCACCCAGCACCACCACAATCACCCCCAAATTACATCCCCAAGTTTCACATCCCGCTGCCCCTTGAACACTTCCAGAGACAGGCACTCCACCACCTCTCTGGGACACTTATTCCAAGGCCTGACCACTCCTTCTGTGAGAAACCCTTTTCCAATATCCAACCTGTTTTGTTGCAGACGTTCCCTTGATCTTTATTCCATTTAACAGCCCAACCTTTACCTATTTCTTCCCGTGCTCAGAAATGCTGGAGACATCTCTCAGGAACACCTGCATAATTTGCAGCAGGACCTCTGAACCTGCCCAGCAGATGGTCTCCAGCTCAGGCTGCCTTTGTACTCGCTCCTGTCTCCGTTGCTTTCTTTGCCAGTCCCATATTGAACCGTTTTCTCCTTCTCTCCAAAGTCTCTCCCCTTTCTTTGCTCATCTCTGCATTTCAACCTGAATAACTGAATACCTGCGACTTGTGGAGTATCCTGTGGCAATTCCCTGTTTTCTTGCTTTGGTTTTTCCTTCTTTCCTCACTTCAAATTCCCCTCTTGTACCCGTGGGCTCCTCAGAACTTGCCCATGGAGGTGGAACTGCTGCAATTTGTCCTTTGCTCCTTCCTGGGCAGTGAGTGCTGGCTGATGGATAGGGACCCAAAAATTAGGATTATTCATTGTACAAACAATTCCTATGTCAAATGGGGGATCAGCTGTGGAGATGAAGCCTCTCACGACAGGACATGGTCGTACAAAGGCAGTGTTCATCTCGGATCACCATCCAATTCCAATCAATGTCAATTGTTTCAATCAATTCCAATCCATTTCCATTAATTTTGTTTGATTTCAGTCAATTCCAATTCATTTCAATTGATGTCATTTGATTTCAACCCATTTCCATCCATTTCAAACCACGAAATCCCTCTCATACCCCTCGTGCCTCACTCGGGACATCACATGAGTCAGAGAATCATAGAATCACCTGGGTTGGAAGGGACCTCTGACAACACCAAGTCCAACCCTTGATCCAACCCCGCCGTGGTTCCCAGCCCATGGCACTGATGCCACATCCAGTCTGTCCTTAAACACCTCCAGGGATGGAGAATCCACCCCCTCCCTGGGCAGCCCATTCCAATGGCTGAGCACCCTCTCTGCAAAGAAATTCCTTCTAATCTCCAACCTAACCCTCCCCTGGCACAGCTGAAGACCCAGCCCTCTTGTCTTGCTGATGGTTGCCTGGGAAAAGAGACCAACCCCCCTCCTGTCAGGGAGTTGCAGAGAGTGAGGAGGTCTCCCCTGAGCCTCCTCTTCTCCAGGCTGAACAGCCCCAGCTCCCTCAGCCTCTCCTCACAGCACTTGTGCTCCAGTCCCTTCCCCAGCCTCGTTGCTCTTCTCTGGACCTGCTCCAGCCCCTCCATGTCCTTCCTGAGCTGAGGGCCCAGAACTGGACACAGCACTCCAGGGGTGGCCTCACCAGTGCTGAGTCCAGGCCAAGAATCACTTCCTTGGACCTGTTGGCCACACTGTTCCTGAGCCAGGCCAGGATCCATTGGCCCTCTTGTCCCCCTGGGCACACTCTGGCTCCTGTTCAGCTCCCTGTCCATCCCCACTCCCAGCTCCCTTCCTGCCTGGCTGCTCTCCAGCCCCTCTGGCCCAGCCTGGAGCTGCCGGGGGTTGTTGTGGCCAAAGGGCAGGACCCGGCCCTTGGCCTGGTTGAACCTCATCCATTGGAATCAGCCCAGCTCTCCAACCCATCCAGGTCCCTCTGCAGAGCCCTCCTGCCTTCCAGCAGATCGACACTCCCCCCAGCTTGATGTCATCTGCAAATTTCAATTCATGTCATTTGATTTCAATCCATTTCCATTCATTTCAAATCACAAAATTCCTTTCAAATCACCCTTGGGGTCTCACACAAGAGGTTGGGTTGACCAACCTCCCCCCAAGGCCATCCTGAACCATGGATTTGGATGAAATTTTGAGTCTCTCAGGAGGCAGAAGGGCAAAAAACCAGAGCCCTCTGTTCAAACCCACACTGCTTTGAGCTGCTGCTCCTTTGGAAGGACTCCGGCTTCATTAAACCCATCGATCCTTCCCCAATTAACCAGGGACTACATTTCATTCCTGACTTAGTTTCCTAAGAGTGATTGTCCTTTCAGGAACATCTCAAGCGAGATTCCAAACTCCAGCTGATTTTATTAAGCTCAATTATTAAATTTCCTCTGACATTTCGCTGTTCATATCTGCTGGGAAGCATTTAGGCCTTAATATTTTTGGAGTTCACGTGGAGTTTAACAATATGAATTTCTTATCAGTGAAAAGGACTGTGTTCATTGGCAGAAGACAAGGATATGAAGAATTAACAGTTATCAAATTCCAGAGGGAGAACGATTCCTGGTGGAATCTGTTGCCAACTGTCATCCTTTCATTTCTCTTTGCTGGCTCCTAAAATCCATTTCCTCCAGGGTTTCTAATCCCAGTTCTCTTCCTACAGTAGTCAAAAAGGATATTTTCCTTTATTTCTGTCGTTCTGGCTTTTATATATGTTGTTAATTTGACTTTTTAGACAGTAAAATAATCAATTAGCAACCACATCTATGTTTCCAATACGTGACTCTTCGCTGAAATATTGTTTTCTTCTCTTCTTTATGATTTCTTCTTTCAACAAAAAGCCAAGATTTTCCAGGAAAAGGGGAAGAAGGGAAAAAAAAAAAAGGCAGACAGCTGATTCCCATTAAAGACTTCAGATTAAAAAGAAAAAAAATCGTTCATCAGAAGAAAAAGTTTTCCATAAAAAAATAGCCCAATGGAAAAAACTCTTTGCCAGCCCAAACATTTTCCCATTTTAAATAAGTGGTGTTTGATTTATTCTTCGGGGGATCCCCAGCACAGATTTAACTGTTTCACTGCCTTGTGTCAGAAGGATCAGTGGAGCTAAAGAATGAGAAAAAAAGCTCTGGACAGACAAAAAAACTGATTAATTTTCCCTTGCAGGGACGATTTCAAAGAGTTGCAAAGCCAAGTCTCTCAGCATTTAGTCAGAAAAATGGTGTGTTCCTTCCTCTCACTCTACATTTATTATGTAAGAATGTAGAGTGAAATAATTTATAATAATTAGATAACTATTTATTTAATTATAATTATTTATATAATTAATCGATTTAAAATAATCACTATTTTCTATATATTAATTATATAAATAATAATTATTTTATATATAATCACTATTTATATATATTAATTATATAAATAATAATTATATATAGTCACTATTTTATATATTAATTATTTATATAATTCATACATCTAAAATAATTATTTTATATAATATAAATATTTAAATATATTTTAAAAATAATAAGTATATAGAAAATAATTATTTAAATAAGAATTGAGCTGAGAAAAAAACATGCTGAAAACTTATAGTTCATATCACCCTATTTAATTTTAGGTTTCTCCTTCTACCTTAACACCTTAATTCCTTCTTGCCCAGATGAGAAGCTCAGCCATACTAAAGACATAAATAAAATTACATCTTGCCTTATCCTGCAAATATTCTATATGTAAAACACTATTTGTGTAGTATATTGTTGGTTCAGGCTCATCCTATAATTTTTTACATTGAAAAAGAATTTAAAAAACTCAATTTAATACCCATTTATCTGATATAAAAGTGCAACAGGTGCCCAAACAGGTCTTATATTTGGATTATTCAGGTAAATTGGGAGACACAGGAACAGTTGGACCTTTTTTCCTTAAAGATTGAATTCACATAAAAACCTTCACTTACAAGTGTTTGATGGATTAAATAGAATTATTTATTCCAGACTGCTTTGCACACATGATAATAAATTTTAATACATACTTGATAAAAAAAAAGGTGTTTAATCTCAACATAGGAGCTGAAAACTCAGATAAACAGGATGGAAGAACTTTATTTCTCCCTGTGTTGCCCACATGACATGTAATTATCTTCCAGTGTTCAAAACAAGGCATCTCGGAGCCAAAGAAGTTGTTTTCCCAAAGAAATGTTTTGTTCAGGACTCAAACTTTAGCAGCAGAATAACTTGGCTTTTCCCAGATAAATAAATAAATATTTATTCCCAAATAAATCTATGTTGCAGTGCAGCTCTACCTTCTCCTGCCCCTGTTTAAATAACAAAATTAAATAACATTAAATAACATTAAATAACAAAATTAACATTAAATAACATTAAATACCAAAAATCAGGCAGTAAAATCAGCTCGATTTTGTAAAACAGACTCTGAGAAAGACACCTTAAAACTGGTTTTAGCTGAGCCTGGGTGGTTTCAAGCTGTGCTGAAACATCCAGAACTCTTTAAAATGAAAATACTAAATTATACTTAAAGCAATCACGATATAATTGTCTTTTTTTTTAACCTCAGGCTTCTCATTTAAGCCCTGGATTTTCTGCAGCTGAGAGCAGCAAAGTCCCAAAATGGTTTTGTCAACCTGGCTTGGTCCATCTGCAGCACAGACACATCCCTGGCTGGATGAAATATCAAAATTTATCTTTCAAAGGCCTAGTCCATTAAAAATTATATAATATAAAACATAATCAGTGAGGTTTGGGGAGTTTTGTAAGTGTAGGAATTCCTGGGAATGGGATATTCAAGGGAAAATAAATATTCAAGGTCAGGCTGGACGGGGCACAGACACGCCCCTGGCTGGATAAAATATCAAAATATACATTTAAAAGACCTAATCCATTAAAAATTATATGATATGAAATGTAATCAGTGAGGATTCAGGGGTTTTGTAAGTGTAGGAATTCCTGGGAATGGGATATTCAAGGGAAAATATATATTTAAGATCAGGTCGGACGGGGCTTGGAGCAACCTGGTCTAGTGGACACGGAGCAAGAGGAGCTTTAAGGTCCCTTCCAACCCAAACCATTCCATGATTTTAGGATTTTAAGGCAGAATCCATGGGATAAGGATGTCAGCAAGAGGAACTTGTGTCCAGTGAGCAGCAGGAAGAGACTGGAAAAATTTTCTGCAGCTGAGAGCAGCAAAGTCCCAAAATGGTTTTATCAACCTGGCTTGGTCCATCTGCAGCACAGACACGCCCCTGGCTGGCTGAAATATCAAAATTTACCTTTAAAAGGCCTAATCCATTAAAAATTATATGATATAAAATGTAATCAGCGAGGTTTCAGGGTTTTTAAAAGTGTAGGAATTCCTGGGAATGGGATATTCAAGGGAAAATAAATATTCAAGGTCAGGTTGGACAGGGCACAGACATGCCCCTGGCTGGATAAAATATCAAAATATACATTTAAAAGGCCTAATCCATTAAAAATTATATGATATGAAATGTAATCAGTGAGGATTCAGGGGTTTTGTAAGTGTAGGAATTCCTGGGAATGGGATATTCAAGGGAAAATATATATTTAAGATCAGGTCGGACGGGGCTTGGAGCAACCTGGTCTAGTGGACACGGAGCAAGAGGAGCTTTAAGGTCCCTTCCAACCCAAACCATTCCATGATTTTATGAATTTAGGGCAGAATCTGTGGGATAAGGATGTCAGCAGAGGAACTTGTGTCCAGTGAGCAGCAGGAAGAGACTGGAAAAATTTTCTGCAGCTGAGAGCAGCAAAGTCCCAAAATGGTTTTATCAACCTGGCTTGGTCCATCTGCAGTACAGACACGCCCCTGGCTGGCTGAAATATCAAAATTTACCTTTAAAAGGCCTAATCCATTAAAAATTATGTGATATGAAATGTAATCAGTGAGGTTTCAGGGGGTTTTGTAAGTGTAGGAATTCCTGGGAATGGGATATTCAAGGGAAAATAAATATTCAAGGTCAGGTTGGATGGGGCACAGACACGCCCCTGGCTGGATGAAATATAAAAATTTACCTTTCAAAGGCGTAATCCATTAAAAATTATACGATATAAAATGTAGTCAGCGAGGTTTCAGGGGGTTTTAAAGTGTAAGAATTCCTGGGAATGGGATATTCAAGGGAAAATAAATATTTAAGGTCAGGTCGGACAGGGCTTGGAGCAACCTGGTCTAGTGGACACGGAGCAACAGGAGCTTGAAGGTCCCTTCCAACCCAAACCATTCCATGATTTTAGGATTTTAAGGCAGAATCCATGGGATAAGGATGCCAGCAAGAGGAACTTGTGTCCAGCGAGCAGCAGGAAGAGATTGGAAAAATTTTCTGCAGCTGAGAGCAGCAAAGTCCCAAAATGGTTTTATCAACCTGGCTTGGTCCATCTGCAGCACAGACACGCCCCTGGCTGGATGAAATATCAAAATTTACCTTTAAAAGGCCTAGTATATTAAAAATTATATGATATAAAGACCTAATCAGTGAGGTTTCAGGGGGTTTTGTAAGTGTAGGAATTCCTGGGAATGGGATATTCAAGGGAAAATAAATATTCAAGGTCAGGTTGGATGGGGCACAGGCACGCCCCTGGCTGGATGAAATATCAAAATTTACCTTTCAAAGACCTAATCCATTAAAAATTATGTGATGTAAAATGTAATCAGTGCGGTTTCAAGGATTTTGTAAGGGTAAGAATTCCTGGGAATGGGATATTCAAGGGAAAATAAATATTCAGGGTCAGGTTGGATGGGGCACAGACACGCCCCTGACTGGCTGAAATATCAAAATTTACCTTTAGAAGGCCTAATCCATTAAAAATCATATGATATAAAATGTGGTGTGGGATCGTTTTGCATTTTATTTAGTTCAGTTTACCTGGGGAAAGAAAGAAAAAAAAGTCAGGTTATTCTGTCAGTCCATTTTTAGGCAGGAAGGTGATGGAAAAATCTTGAGTTTCCAGGGCAGCAATAAACCCAAATGCCTGAGAACTGGAAATTCCTCTGTCAAGACAACGAATGAAAAGTGAAGGGGGAGTTAAAAAATTACGGGGGGATGATTAGGAAAATAAAAAAGGAAATTGCCTGGTGGAAATAAGAGTGAAAAAGCCCTGGATTTACAGCATGGAAAATTAGGGAATTGAGGATCAATCAGGAAATAAGAGAACAAGGCACTGACCTTTGAGCTGAGAGGAGTTTTTCTGTGCCCCTGATTTGAAATATCTGCAGGTCAGGTGTGTGTTTTCCCATTCCCATCAATACCAGTGAGATATATTTTATATATAATATAATATAATATATATATTTTATATAATTTTTGTATTTAATATATTTATATATTTTATATATTTATATAAAATATATATCTATATTATAAATATTTATATTGTATATAATATAATATTTATATTACATATCACATATATTTCTATGTTATATGTTTGTATATTTATTTAAAATATATAATATCTATATTATGTATTTATATTATATATAGTATTTATATTATATATCATGTATATTTCTATTCTATATATTTGTATATTTATTTAAAACATAATATCCATATTATATATATTTATATTTTATATAATATAATATTTATATTATATATCACATATATTTCTATTCTATATATTTGTATATTTATTAAAATATATAATATCTCTATTATATAATTATATTATAGATAATATAATATTTCTATTATATATCATATGTATTTCTATTTTATATATTTGTATATTTATTTAAAACATAATATCCATATTATATATTTATATTGTATGCAATATATTTCTATTATATAAAATATGTATTTCTATTTTATATATTTGTATATATATTTAAAATATATAATATTCATATTATATATATTTATATTATCTAGAATATAATATTTATATTATATATCACATATATTTCTATTTTATATATTTGTGTATTCATTTAAAACATAATATCCATATTATATATATTTATATTGTATATAATACAATATTTATATTATATAACATATACATTTCTATTCTATATATTTGTATATTTATTTAAAATATATAATATCTATATTATATATATTTATATTGTATATAATATAATATTTATATTATATATCACATATATTTTTATTTTATATATATTATATATTTATATTTCATATATATTTTATATATAATATATATGTACATATGTATATGTATATATATAATATATATATTATATATATACAGATACATATGTATATGTATATATATATAATATATATCATATATATATAATATATATTTTCCATCTCTCCCATGATTTATCCACGTCTTTTTCCTGCCACTGTTGCCACTAAGATTTCTCTCACCCCCTGCTTTTGGAGTGGGATTTATCCCTGAGGAACAGCTACGATTAACGTGGGATCCAACCCCTTTTTCCTTCCATTCCGGTGGCACAAAAATGAGAAATCAAACCAGGAAATGTTGTTCTCAACGGGGTGAAAAGATGGTTGGGACATGAAACAAAGCCACAAGGGTGTTCTCCAGGCCTCGGGATCAGGGGGACAACAGGAACATTTCCTCTGGAAATTCTCGGAGCTTTGCAAACACGGAGCAAAAGGCAGAGCCACGAGACTGATGATCCCTTTGAAAATTGGATAAGGGAGAGCCAGGATGAGACTTCTGGGAAGCAAGAAAATGCAGATAAGTCAAGTCTCTTGTCACAATTATTACAGGCAACGAAGGGGAAGATCTATATAAGAAACAAATGAAAAGTTGATTGTAGACATCTCAAAACACTGTGCAGAAATTGGATTAAACTCGTGGATGCCAAGAAAATACAGTCTTTTGGCATCTAAAAAGCTGCTTTCGCCTTTATCTCAGAGTCTACTTGATGGATCCCTAAATACACCAGCAGGCAATTCTGACATGGCTTTGCTTAAATGTGGTTACATAAAGGAATACAAAAATAAGTCCTGGCTTTGCTGCAAATGTGCATAATGGAAAGACAAACATTATTAAAAAGACCATCGTTTTTTAGAGATTAAAATAATCCCCAACAGACAGACAGACAGAGAGAGAGAGAGAGAGAGGAGAAAATAAATAAATAAATAAATAAATAAATAAAAGTCTTCTGTGACTTTCCCAGTTCCCATTTATCATAGTTTTGCAAAAAAAGGAGGCAGGGTAATTTCATTTTTCTTGACTTCTATTAAAAAGATCAATACATATGATTCCAAAGAGTCTCGGCTCGTGAAAAGATGGAGCTGGGTTGTAATCATATCTGAAAGTATTGGTTGTCATTAAGCAGGAAGATTGATCTGGAAAGACAGTCAGCCCAGAGTGAAAGTACTTAAAAATTTCCATCGGGCTCTCGCAGGAACAACCCCTGCCCAGCAACCTTTCACCCTGCAGCTAATTAAATCCAGATAACGAATTACCATATTAGAAGAAAGAATTGCAGCGGGGGATATTCAATAGATGCCCACTTTAGTCGAGGAGTTTCCAGAGCTCCTGACTAATGATTTTGTTTGGGGCATAAAACTTAATGAGCTCCGACAGTAAAGAGTCGTTTTTTCTCGGCGTGCATTTCAATCGGACTCGTCAAAGGGGATGTTAATAAGTCACCTGAGCTCCAGGAATTGCTGATGGCCTTGGAGATGAGCCCTGCAAATCCTCGGAGCGTCCTGGCTCTTGGGAGAACAGCCAGAGGGTTTGGGAAGGAAAGGTCTTTCGCTCGGAGTCGGGAAGGAATTGTGGTCCTGCCAAAACCTGATCGGGCTGGATGGGGAGGAAGAACCTCCCCTGAACATCTGCCCCTCTGTCCCCTCGGGTGAGACCCCCCTGCAGAGCTGCTCCAGCCCTGGGGAACAGCCCAGCAAGGACATGGAGCTGCTGGAGAGAGGCCAGAGCAGGAACCAAGAGGATCCCAGGGCTGGAGCAGCTCTGCTGAGAGGAAAGGCTGGGAGAGCTGGGATTGTTCAGCCTGGAGAGGAGAAGCTTTGGGGGGAACTGATTGTGGCCTTGCAGGGCCTGAAGGGGCTCCAGGAAAGATGGGGAGAGACTATTTCCAAGGGCTGGAGGGACAGGACAAGGGGAATGGATTTAAACTGCCAGAGGGCAGGGATAGATGGGATATTGGGAAGGAATTTTTTCCTTTGAGGGTGGGGAGGGGCTGGGATAGAATTCCCAGAGAAGCTGTGGCTGCCCCTGGATCCCTGGAAGTGTCCAAGGGATGGAGTGACAGGACAAGGGGGAATGGCTTCAAACTGACAGACAGTAGGGTTAGATGGGATAACAGGAAGGAATTTTTTCTTGTGAGAGTGGGGAGGGTTTGGGATAGAATTCCCAGAGAAGTTGTGGCTGCCCCTGGATCCCTGGAAGTGTCCAAGGCCAGGTTGGATAAACTTGGAGCAACCTGGGCTGGTGGAAGATGTCCCTGCCCATGGCAGGGGTGGCACTGGATGGACTTTAAGGTCCCTTCCAACCCAAACCATTCCATGATTCTGTGCCGGGACCTCCCAGCCTGCAGCTGCCCCTGCCATGAAGGAAGAACATTCAGCTCTCCTTGTTCTTCCCAATCCATGAATCATCTTGGAGAACAATATAACGAGAAGATTTTCAGGAATATTGTGGAGAAGGGCGAGTCAAACAATGGTTTTATAAATAAATCTGCTCAGAAACATTTCACCTTTCTGACAACGACCTTACAGCAGGAAAAACGGGCCCACATCCAGCACAGACTTCCCACATTCCCGCTTCCAGAAGGTGCCTCTTGCCCTGGGATGGGTTTGCTCCCAGTGCCCCCCATCTGTCCTTCTCCTGGCTGGGTGATGGGACAGGTTCTGCCTGCCAGAACTGCCTGGAGAAGGAAGTTTATCTCCTCCAAGTTTCTCTCCCCTCAAGTGTTCCTTCCAAATTCGCCCAAACAGGCAGCGAAGGCCAAGAGATCTTCAAAATCCAACAGAGTTTGCACAGGATCTTTACAGAAAATAAAATGGGTCCGTGTTTGAACCTGAAAACAAGCAGAAATACGGGAAATTCTGAAATATTTTGACATTTGGCTTCCATCAAAACCCTTGAAACAAGACTTTTAGTCAAAGACCAACGAGCTCAGAGCATTTTCAATGTTCTCAGGGCAAGGGGAAGGGAGAAAACTGAGAAGACAAGAGAGAAATGTGACATTTCCAAGGGGTGAAAGGTGAGTAGGAAAGGGAAACAGCTGGAGAAAGGGAAAAAAAAAAGGAGAAAAAAATAAAATAAAAATAAAATAAAATAAAATAATAAAATAAAATAAAAAAATAAAATAAAATAAAATAAAATAAAATAAAATAAAATAAAATAAAATAAAATAAAATAAAATAAAATAAAATAAAATAAAATAAAATAAAATAAAATAAAATAAAATAAAATAAAATAAAATAGGAAATTCTGGGAAGAGAAAGGAAGGAACAGTTGTCTTGGCAGCTCCCTTAATTTGGGATGTTAAGTGGTCAGTGAAGAGCAAGGGTTTGGGTCTTTCCCTGCAGAAAATCTGGGAAGAAAGGGAATATAATAAAGGGAAGAATCTGCATTTAATAACAGAGAAAAAGCCCAGGAATTGGGCACCTGAAATCTGTCTGTGACCCAGGGGAAACAAATCCCCAGCCAGGAATGTCCCACTTCCCTGGGCATCCAAACAATCCCAAAAATAGGTTTTTAGGTGACTGTTTAGAAAATTGAGTTTAATTCGGAGTATTCAGGTGGGTGGGAAGTCTGGGAAGGATATTCTCATTTTTGATATATTCGTTTTTGAAGGTTGAAATATTAATTTCTGATGCAAACGCTGTAACACAATAAAATACCCCTGGAAATTTCATACAACCACCAATTTCGTTCCTAAATAATGTAAATATTCCTGGATATTTCCTACAACCACCAATTTCATTCGTAAATAATGTAAATATTCCTGGATATTTCCTTCAACCACCAATTCATTCTTAAATAATGGAAATATTCCTGGAAATTTCATACAACCACCAATTTCTTTCTTCAAAAATGTGAATATTCCTGGACATTTCCTACAACCACCAATTTCTTTCCTGAATAATGGAAATATTCCTGGATATTTCCTACAACCACCAGTTTCTTTCCTAAATAATGGAAATATTCCTGGATATTTCCTACAACCACCAGTTTCTTTCCTGAATAATGGAAATATTCCTGGACATTTCACATAACCACTAATTTCTCCCCTAAATAATGGAAATATTCCAGGATATTTCATACAACCACCAGTTTCTTTCCTAATCAATGTAAATATTTATGGAAATTTTGTACAACCACCAATTTCTTTCCTAAATAATGGAAATATTTATGGAAATTTCATACAACCTCCAATTACTTTCTTAAATAATGGAAATATTCCTGGATATTTCACACAACCACCAATTACTTTCCTAAATAAGTAAATATTTTATGGAAATTTTGTACAACCACCAATTTCTTTCCTAAATAATGCAAATATTTATGGAAATTTCCTACAGCCACCAATTTCTTTCTTAAATAATATAAATATTCCTGGACATTTCACACAACCACCAATTTCTTTCCTGAATAATGGAAATATTCTTGGACATTTCATACAAACACCAGTTATTTTCTTAAATAATGTAAATATTCCTGGATATTTCCTACAACCACCGATTTCTTTCCTAAATAATGGAAATATTTATGGAAATTTCATACAACCACCAATTACTTTCTTAAATAATGTAAATATTCCTGGATATTTCACACAACCACCAATTTCTTTCCTAAATAATGTAAATATTTATGGAAATTTCCTACAACCAACAGTTTCTTTCTTAAATAATGTAAATACTCCTGGATATTTTGTACAACCACCAATTTCTTTCCTAAACAATGGAAATATTCCTGGAAATTTCACACAACCACCAATTTCTTTCCTAAAAATGGAAATATTCCTGGACATTTCATGACGCCATCAATTTCTTTTTCCTAAACAATGTAAATATTCCTGGATATTTCCTATAACCACCAATTTCTTTCTTAAATAATGTGAATATTCCTGGAAATTTCACACAACCACCAATTTAGTTCTTAAATAATGTAAATATTCCTGGAATTTTCCTACAACCTCCAATTACTTTCTTAAATTATGTGAATATTCCTGGACAATTCACACAATCACCAATTTCTTTCCTAAGTATGCAAATATTCCTGGATATTTCCTACGACCACCAATTTCTTTCTTCAATAATGGAAATATTCCAGGAAATTTTGTGCAACTACCAATTTCTTTCCTAAATAATGTGAGTATTCCTGAAATTTCACACAACCACCAATTTCCTTCCTGAATAATGGAAATATTCTTGGACATTTCATACAACCACCAGTTATTTTCTTAAATAATGTAAATATTCCTGGATATTTCCTACAACCACCGATTTCTTTCCTAAATAATGGAAATATTTATGGAAATTTTCTACAACCACCAATTTCTTTCCTAAATAGTGGAAATATTTATGGAAATTTCATACAACCACCAATTTCTTTCTTAAATGATATAAATATTCCTGGATATTTCGAACAACCACCAATTTCTTTCCTAAATAATGTAAATATTTCTGGAAATTTTGTACAACCACCAATTTCTTTTCTAAAGAATGTAAATATTCATGGAAATTTCACAAAGCCACCAATTTCTTTCTTAAACACGTAAATATTCCTGGATATTTCATACAACCACCAATTTAATTCTTAAAAAGTGTAAATATTCCTGGAATTTTCCTACAACCTCCAATTACTTTCTTAAATTATGTGAATATTCCTGGACAATTCACACAATCACCAATTTCTTTCCTAAATAATGAAAATATTCCTGGATTTTTCCTGCAACCACCAATTTCTTTCTTCAATAATGGAAATATTCCTGGAAATTTTGTGCAACTACCAATTTCTTTCCTAAATAATGTGAGTATTCCTGAAATTTCACACAACCACCAATTTCCTTCCTGAATAATGGAAATATTCTTGGACATTTCATACAACCACCAGTTATTTTCTTAAATAATGTAAATATTCCTGGATATTTCCTACAACCACCAATTTCTTTCCTAAATAATGTAAATATTTATGGAAATTTTCTACAACCACCAATTTCTTTCCTAAATAGTGGAAATATTTATGGAAATTTCATACAACCACCAATTATTTTCTTAAATAATGTAAATATTCCTGGATATTTCCTACAACCACCGATTTCTTTCCTAAATAATGTAAATATTTATGGATATTTCCTACAACCTCCAATTACTTTCTTAAATAATATAAATATTCCTGGATATTTCACACGACCACCAATTTCTTTCCTAAAGAATGTAAATATTCATGGAAATTTCACAAAGCCACCAATTTCTTTCTTAAACACGTAAATATTCCTGGATATTTCATACAACCACCAATTTAGTTCTTAAATAGTGTAAATATTCCTGGAATTTTCCTACAACCTCCAATTACTTTCTTAAATTATGTGAATATTCCTGGACAATTCACACAATCACCAATTTCTTTCCTAAATAATGAAAATATTCCTGGATATTTCCTACAACCACCAATTTCTTTCTTCAATAATGGAAATATTCCTGGAAATTTTGTGCAACTACCAATTTCTTTCCTAAATAATGTGAGTATTCCTGAAATTTCACACAACCACCAATTTCCTTCCTGAATAATGGAAATATTCTTGGACATTTCATACAACCACCAGTTATTTTCTTAAATAATGTAAATATTCCTGGATATTTCCTACAACCACCAATTTCTTTCCTAAATAATGTAAATATTTATGGAAATTTCCTACAACCAACAGTTTCTTTCTTAAATAATGTAAATACTCCTGGATATTTTGTACAACCACCAATTTCTTTCCTAAACAATGGAAATATTCCTGGAAATTTCACACAACCACCAATTTCTTTCCTAAAAATGGAAATATTCCTGGACATTTCATGACGCCATCAATTTCTTTTTCCTAAACAATGTAAATATTCCTGGATATTTCCTATAACCACCATTTCTTTCTTAAATAATGTGAATATTCCTGGAAATTTCACACAACCACCAATTTAGTTCTTAAATAATGTAAATATTCCTGGAATTTTCCTACAACCTCCAATTACTTTCTTAAATTATGTGAATATTCCTGGACAATTCACACAATCACCAATTTCTTTCCTAAGTATGCAAATATTCCTGGATATTTCCTACGACCACCAATTTCTTTCTTCAATAATGGAAATATTCCTGGAAATTTTGTGCAACTACCAATTTCTTTCCTAAATAATGTGAGTATTCCTGAAATTTCACACAACCACCAATTTCCTTCCTGAATAATGGAAATATTCTTGGACATTTCATACAACCACCAGTTATTTTCTTAAATAATGTAAATATTCCTGGATATTTCACACAACCACCGATTTCTTTCCTAAATAATGTAAATATTTATGGAAATTTTGTACAACCACCAATTTCTTTCCTAAATAGTGGAAAATATTTATGGAAATTTCGTACAACCACCAATTTCTTTCTTAAATAATATAAATATTCCTGGATATTTCACACAACCACCAATTTCTTTCCTAAATAATGAAAATATTCCTGGAAATTTCCTACAACCACCAATTTCTTTCCTGAGCAATACAAATATTCACAGACAGTGTCAAACGGAAGCATCAACGCTGAGAGAATTTGAATTTTGGGTTTTTTTTTTTGTCTTAAGAGGGTGAAACTTGCCCCGTGCCCCCAGGAATTAGGGCCATTCTGGGTAATCCCTTTGCCCCTTAATTTGGATGTAGATGGACATTCCCCAGGCAAAATCCAAGAGATTGCTGAGGAGAAAATCGCCCTGAAAAACATTTTTCTTTTCCTAAAGCGAGCTCAGGGAGGCACATTTATTTAACCAAATGGAAAATCAATATAATTTTAATTTTAAGAAGTCGGAGCCGATGCCAAGCTGTCCTTTAAGGAAGCTTGATAAGAATTCATGGCCCTTTTTTTTTTTCCTTTTTTCCTTCGGTAAGAAAAATAAAATTAAGCCCAGCATTGATTAAATGTTTCTCCTCCAACTTTGTTTAGAGTCTGGAAGTTTTGCTCCTCGCTGTTACTTCCATATCTTCATTTTATTTCTGCAAAACCTGCTTGATCATCATGAATTTATTGGCCTACCTGAGGCAGCAGAGCTGGAATTTTTATGGAACTCTTCCCTCCTTGGAAATTTAGGGATTAAATGGTTGTTGTGGTTGCTGGTGATATAAAAAGTGAAGATGTTTGCGTGGTTTGGGGCATAAAATCAGCCTCTGTGATTTCAAGGGCCTTGTGGGGCACTGTAAAGACAGGGTGCCAAGGAATTTTTGGCCTCTGGAATGGAAATGCTCTTTAAATCTGGGATTTTTCGCCTGGATCGCCGATGGCTCTCGTGGGTGAGGCAGGTTGGAGTCACAAATGACCTCCCAGGCTGCTTTT
The DNA here is from genome assembly GCF_036250125.1 of Pseudopipra pipra. Classification (NCBI taxonomy): domain Eukaryota; kingdom Metazoa; phylum Chordata; class Aves; order Passeriformes; family Pipridae; genus Pseudopipra; species Pseudopipra pipra. The sequence goes on along the minus strand of NC_087550.1, from coordinate 117,570,814 downwards.
GGGATATTCCCGTTTTAACCACCCTTAAAAAGCCATGGTTGACCCTCTTGCTCAGGGCAAGAATGTCATTTTTAGCAGTGTTCAAATCAACCCAGCTGCTTTTTCATTATTACTGGTATTAAAACACGCAGTGGAAATTAAATTATCCCCCCCAAATAAAACCCTTAAAGTAACATCAAAGGAGTCAACAATGACCTCAAAGACCACACCCAAACACAGAGATTTGGGAGTCAGAAAGGGACCCTGTTTGACAGGGATTGTAAGTGAAATCTGGGAAGGATTCATGAGAATTCCATGAAATTTTCAACCTGGAAAAGAGAAGTTTTGGGGTGACCTGATTGTGGCTTTCCAGGACCTGAAGGAGCTCCAGGAAAGCTGGAGAGAGACTATTTCCAAGGGCTGGAGGGACAGGACAAGGGGGAATGGCTTCAAAGTGACAAAAAGCAGGGTTAGGTGGGATATTGGGAAGGAATTCCTGGCTGGGAGGGTGAAGATGGGCTGGGATAGAATTCCCAGAGAAGCTGTGGCTGCCCCTGGATCCCTGGAAGTGTCCAAGGCCAGGTTGGATAAACTTGGAGCACCCTGGGCTGGTGGAAGGTGTCCCTGCCCACGGCAGGGGTGGCACTGGATGGGCTTTAAGATCCCTTCCAACCCAAACCATTCCATGATTCCGTGCAAACCCTGCAGTTGGTAAAATCCCACCTCATTCCTCCCCAAACCCAACTTTTTAAAAATAAATCCACCGGAGGAACAACACGAGTCGACCGAAAATGAGATTTCTGGGTCGGAAGCAGGAACACAGCCCAAAGCCTGAACTCCTGGGTGTTTGTGGGAGTGATCCAGGAGGATTCCCAGCACAGCTGAGGACACGGCCAGCTCTGGGAATTGTTTATTTTCCTCTGTCTGCTCCCATTTGGGAGGTTGGGGAAGTGACCTCCCAGTCTCAGCTTGGCTTTCAAGCCGTTCCAAGGTCAGGCTGCCATCGCTCCGGTCTGGAGCGACCTAAGGAAGTCCTGATGTAATTCCCAGGATTTGGAGCAGACTGCTCCGAAGGAACTGATGAAACCATAAAAAACCACCATCCCAGGGCTGTCTGCTTTTTGTGTGCAGCGTTTTTTAACACGTGTGCAGGCCGGGTTTGTTATCCAGGACACGGATAATTTCCTTTCTCATGTAAGGCACAGAAGAGGAATATTGTAAAGTACATTTAACTGCTTTTTTCTTTCCCCTCTGGAGTGTCAAATTAAGGGCTTTCTGGCTTCTGATAAACTCCCCCTCAGAAAGGGTGTTTGAGTGGTTTCCAAGAGGGAGAAACTTTTCTACTACTCCTTGACATATATTATTTATCTTCACTTGAATCAGGAGGGAGGGTAGTCAGAGACCTAAAAGGAAATTATCTTCTCCTGATATTCCCTAAAAATGACGGTCTGCTGACTTTATAACAGCCAGGAGAGCAAGAGAATCATAGAAACATAGAATGGGTTGGGTTGGAAGGGACCTTAAAGAGATCCAGGGGCAGCCACAGCTTCTCTGGGCAACCTGGGCAACACTCAGAGGGAGAACTTTCTTCCCAATATCCCATCTAACCCTACTCTCTGTCGCTTTGAAGCCATTCCCCCTTGTCCTGTCACTCCAGCCCTTGGAAATAGTCTCTCTCCATCTTACCTGGAGCTCCTTCAGGCCCTGCAAGGCCACAATCAGGTCCCCTCAAAGCTTCTCCTCTCCAGGCTGAACAATCCCAATTCTCTCAGCGACGTGTTTGATGTGAAAAGTGAGGAAGAAGAGCAGCAATTCATCCCCCTCCAGTCCCACCACCACAATGAACCTGCTTTCATGTAGCCTAATCTTCTGAAAATAAGATTATTTTGAGACCAGCACGTCGACAGGAGCGTTTCTGTGCTCAGCTGGTTTTAAAATACTATTTATTAGGCTCGATATTTTTGCTGAGGTGGTGGAAATGTGTCAGAGGGAAACATTTTCAGAAGCTGTGTGTTAAAAATTATACACAGGGCCGAGTTCTTAATCTACCTGCCATGCAAGTATTAATCTTCACTCCTCACTGAGACAGGCAGTCTCAGTGGAAACATCTGAGTCACAATTTGTGAGTAAAGGGACAAGTGACAAGAAACAAGTGACACTTCAGGTACAAGTGAGTTCCTTGGTGGACAAATGTCCACCAAACCAAATAAACAGCACAGCTTCCCTTCCCAAACCTTCCCAAACCTTCCCTTCCCAAACCTTCCCAAACCTTCCCAAACCTTCTCAAACCTTCCCAAACCTTCCCTTCCCATGTTTCCTCCATGGGATTTTTCCACACACACACAGACTATTGCTGTAATTAATGAGCCCAAGATAAGTTACAACAGTGCTTCCAACAGCACTGCCAGGGGGAGGCTTCCTGAAGGAAACACTCATTGCCATCATTGGGTTTTTTTATTTTTTTCTATAATAAAAGAATTTCTTTTGTGTTTAGGACTTCGAGGAATGTTGATGTGGGGCAAGACCTGAGAGTTGGAGCTGGGCCTGGATGCAGAAGGAACACACACACACACACACTCACACAAACACATACACACACAGAGCCTGTGCTGGTTCTGCTGTCTCTGAGCTCTGGGGTGTCCACTGGTGTCCTGGTTAGAACAGCTGGGACCAGTTCATCACTGTGTGGGTGTAACCCAAAATTGTGTATTCCAGAGCCTTCCATGCCATTGCCCAGAGACTGTTATCAACAGACCATTTACACCCTCTGCCCAGAGCACCCCGACCCCTCAGGCTGTAAACTGGGTGTTAAGAGGCCTGTGAGACAGGAGGATGCTCCTGTCCTCACACCCTTTGTGGAACTCCCCACCCTGAGGGAGAGATTGGACATTCCTGCCTGAACTGGAGGATATATAATCTTGGAGTCTTGGCACTTTTTTAACCACTCATGGGATCCAGAGAAGGACTGTGACCACCACTCTCAACCAGACTGAGACCACCACTCTTGGCCAGACTGCACCAGCACTCTCACCAACAGGTTTTTTTCCCTCTCCTTTTCCTTTGGACTCAGGGGGCCCAAGGAACACCGCTCTGTTCATGCCCCAGGGTGCTGGGTTATACATTTGGGGTTTGTGGGTTAAAACCAATTGTTTGTCTGTATGATCATATTTATTGTATTATTTTATTATCACATTATTCTGATTTATAATCTCTCTTTTAGGTTGGGTTCATTTCCCCTCTGGTTTACCTTTAAACCAGCACAACTGGGCTTAGGTATCCATTGACTTTGAAATTTGTGGAAGCAGGCAGATTTTTGCAGCCCTTAATGAGATCTAATGGTGTGGATTTTAAGGCTGTCAGCCCTTTTGGTGCAATTCAATCCAGGCTGGTTGAAAGGAGCAATAGGAAATCCATGGGAGCAGTTTCTGGCTGTCAGCTCCGATTTGCTGTGACAGCCCGGGATGCGGCCGAGCCAGAGCTGCTGTGGAGCTGTGGGATCTCCCCCAGAAAGCTGCTGGGAATGTTCTCCAAATCTCCAGCAAAACAACCTTGAAACCCCTGGGCTGTGTCCAAAAAACAGCTCTCACCTGTCAGTGTAAAGGGTTTTATGGGATTGGGGTTTGGGGCTCTGCCCTCCCCACACACCGGGATGTTCAGACAGGAGAGACCCCTGAAAACGTCCTTTATGGAATCACAGAATGGTTTGGGTTGGAAGGGACCTTAAAGATCACCCAGTGCCACCCTCTGTCGTGGGCAGGGACACCTTCCACCAGCCCAGGTTGCTCCAAGCCCCGTCCAACCTGGCCTTGGACACTTCCAAGGATCCAGGGGCAGCCACAGCTTCTCTGGGAAACTTGGGCCAGGGCCTCCTCACCCTCACAGCCAGGAATTCCTTCCCAATATCCCGTCTAACCCTGCCTTCTGGCAGTGGGAAGCCATTCCCCCTTGCCCTGTCCCTCCATCCCTTGTTCCCAGTCCCTCTCCAGCTCTCCTGGAGCCCCTTTAGGCCCTGGAAGGGGCTCTCAGCTCTCCCTGGAGCCTTCTCTTCTCCAGGTGAACCCCCCCAGCTCTCCCAGCCTGGCTCCAGCCCTGGGATCAGCTCTGGACTCATTCCAACAGGTTTCCATCTTTCTTGCATTCTCCTTTTCCCAGTACCTCACTCTTGGGATGGTTGTAACATCCTTGTCTCTCGTGTCCGTTTTCCCCCCCCCCCGTTTCATCTCCTTTCCTTTAAATCCAACAGAGTTTTGAAATTCGTGCATCCAGCCTTTCCACAGGTCCCAAACAATGATGGGAATTCCTCTGGTCCAGGGGCCAGACACTACTTCTAACAGCCTGGAGTTCTCCCTCATTTCTCAAGCCTGAAGGATCGAATTCCCTGCAGTGCCACAAGAATTATTCTTACATAAGCACAGAACACAGTGCACATCCTTCCTTTTCCTTGCTGGAGGGGCCCTGGAATGCCATGCTACTCTTTCCCCATTAGTTACAGCCCCAGTTAACTCTAAACCAGGGCTTTGGCACAGCATATAAATAACAATACATTTATGCAATTGAATGCCTGAGCAGTAATTCAATCAGGGCAGTTCTGCTGCCGGTCATAAACTACTTAAGCTGTTTGACTCTCAGCTTAAGCCATCAACAAAGGGCCTTGATTGAATTGCAGCTTTGGATTTACCTGCCCATCTTCTATTATTCAGTGCTGTGTGTGGTGAAACGTTGAGATGATGAGTAAAACTTGAACTGCTCCCAAAATAAACCCGCTTCGGAATATTATGGCACCGACGCCAAGGGGAGTTTTAGCTGGGATTTTGACAGGGCCAAGCCTGGAGCCCTTAAAGAGCAGCGTTGTAGGGGCAGAAATCCTGTGACACAACATTCCTAAGGGCAGGTAAGAGCTTCCATCAGGCCAAAGAATTGAGGGAGGAAAAGAAAAAAAAAAAAGAAAGATAAATTTTGGGATGTGCAAAATGTCCTTTAGGTCTGACAAAGCGACGAGTCGAACTGGATTGGACTCGTTGATCTCAGAGGTCTTTTCCAACTTAAATGATCCTGTGATTCTGTGGCTTCAAGTAGGGAGGGAGAGCCCTGAGTGTAACCAAAGTGCCCCAGCCTGGGAGAAAACCTCCTGCCCTCACACGAGGAGACACCAACCCCTGCCTTGAACCCATCCCGTGGGGCGCCTTCAAGGATTAATTTCGAGTATTAATATCTTCAAGTATTAATTTGAGCTGCCAAGCTTCTGTCTTTTGAAGGTCCAGGTCTTCTCTGAGCATTGGGGCTGGAGCAGGGAATGTTTTCTTGGGAGGTGTCCCATGGAAGTTCTGCAATGAAGTGCCCGTTTGGTTTCACCCGATTCTTCTCCGTGGGAATAATTGGTGTAATATGGCAAATTCCATCACTTTGGGGGATTTGTGGAAGGACCAGCAGCTCGGGCACTTTTACTGCAAGCAGGAATTCATTTTAACTTTTCCTTTTTTCCTGAACAAAGGCAGCTTCAAGCTTTGATGTCCCGCGGGAATTTAACGCGTCATCCGCCCCCTTTTCCGAGGATTGTTTTCATCCCGAGGTTCCTTCACCAACACAAGAGGGTGGAAATGGCCCTGACAAGTATCCAAAGCTCAAATGGCCTCCTTGGTATAGATTTCCATTAGTAAGTCCCATACACATCCCAGTCCCAATTCCCAGAGCGGGAGCATGTCAGGACAAGCTGTGGTCTGGCCAGGAAAAAAAGGAAAAAATTGGGATTTTTTTTTCCTCTCCCAGAAGAGCAGAGCTCACACAGAGACCTCCAGAGCCTGAGAGAAACAACAGAGACATCTCAACAACACGGGGATTTGGGCAGAAAACTTAGATGGCCCTTTAGGATTTAACTTCCTGTCCCCCCAGACAGAATTGGGGCTTGAATCAACGGGGGGTTTTTGGCCAAATATGAATTAAAAAAATCAGCTGCACGTGTGGAATGAGCTGGTGCTCAAGGCAGGAGGACCATCCACAAAAAATTTCATCCCCAAAACCTGAACATCCCCCAAAATATCTCTTGGAATGTGAAAAAGTCAGGGCTTTTTCCTCACACAAGGACCAGTAGATCTAAAGGCAGAGCAAAGCAATTCTGCCACACAAGATGCCTCAATCTTTCTCTTTTTTTTAGAGGAAATTCAGCAGAAAAGCAGCAGCACTGTGGCATATTTTAATTTTTTTTAAAAATTTTTTTTAATTTTTTTTATTTCTTTTTACTTTTTTTTTGAAGCCCACGAGCTTCAGGAAAAAAAAAAAAACCAAACCACATAACAGAAAATGGGATATGGTGAGCAGCCCACACAATTCCTCCTGATAGATAATGGTATTAAAAATTAAACATAAATTATTGGAGGCATTACGGCCTTGGCAGGGGATGAAAAAAGGTGCTTCGTGTCGCTGAAAGGTTTTTTTTGCTCACTGCCTGAAAAGTTTGGCTCAGTAGAAATAAAAAAAAAAAAAAAGACCAGGCTGGATAAATGGAAAGCATTTATTGTTTGAAATATGGATTTTAATATAGCACAGCACAACCCCAAAACATCAGTCCCGGTCCATCCCGGAGAAGGAAGATGGATCTTGGGGATTAAAGTGGTTCAGAAGATGCAATTTGGCAGGGAGAGTTAGAAAAGGAGTCTCCTTGGAGCCACTTTGGAGGAGGAATTTTCACCTATTTCCAGGGCTCCACGAGAGTCCTGCCCAGCTGGGAGCACTGGGAATGCCCATCCTGCTCCTGAGGGCATCCAGGGGTCAGGCAAAAGGGGGGAAAAACCCCTCGGAGGAGGAATTTTCACCTCTTTTCCAGGGCTCCATGAGAGTCCTGCCCGGCTGGGAGCACTGGGAATGCCCATCCTGCTCCTGAGGGCACCCAAGGGTCAGGCAAAAGGGGGAAAAACCTCTTGGAGGAGGAATTTTCACCTCTCTTCCAGGGCTCCAAAAGAATCCTGCCCAGCTGCTTTGTTGGGAGCACTGGGAATGCCCATCCTGCTCCTGAGGGCATCCAAGGGTCAGGCAAAAGGGGAAAAACCCCTTGGAGGAGGAATTTTCACCTCTTTTCCAGGGCTCCATGAGAGTCCTGCCCAGCTGGGAGCACTGGGATTGCCCATCCTGCTCCTGAGGGCACCCAAGGGTCAGGCAAAAGGGGGGAAAAACCTCTTGGAGGAGGAATTTTCACCTCTTTTCCAGAGCTCCACAAGAGTCCTGCCCAGCTGGGAGCACTGGGAATGCCCATCCTGCTCCTGAGGGCATCCAAGGGTCAGGCAAAAGGGGGAAAAAACCCCTTGGAGGAGGAATTTTCATCTCTTTTCCAGGGCTCCACAAAGTCCTGCCCAGCTGGGAGCACTGGGAATGCCCATCCTGCTCCTGAGGGCACCCAAGGGTCAGGCAAAAGGGGAAAAACCCCTTGGAGGAGGAATTTTCACCTCTTTTCCAGGGCTCCACAAAGTCCTGCCCAGCTGGTTTATTGGGAGCACTGGGATTGCCCATCCTGCTCCTGAGGGCATCCAAGGGTCAAGCAAAAGGGGGAAAAACCCCTTGGAGGAGGAATTTTCACCTCTTTTCCAGGGCTCCACAAGAATCCTGCCCAGTTGCTTTGTTGGCAGCACTGGAAATGCCCATCCATCTCCTGAGGGCATCCAAGGGTCAGGCAAAAGGGGGAAAAACCCCTTGGAGGAGGAATTTTCACCTCTTTTCCAGGGCTCCACAAAGTCCTGCCCAGCTGGTTTATTGGGAGCACTGGGAATGCCCATCCTGCTCCTGAGGGCACCTGAGGGTCAGGCAAAGGGGAAAAACCCCTTGGAGGAGGAATTTTCACCTCTTTTCCAGGGCTCCACAAAGTCCTGCCCAGCTGGTTTATTGGGAGCACTGGGATTGCCCATCCTGCTCCTGAGGGCATCCAAGGGTCAGGCAAAGGGGGAAAAACTCCTTGGAGGAGGAATTTTCACCTCTTTTCCAGGGCTCCACGAGAGTCCTGCCCAGCTGGTTTATTGGGAGCACTGGGAATGCCCATTTTGCTCCTGAGGGCACCTGAGGGTCAGGTAAAAGGGGAGAAAACCCCTTGGAGGAGGAATCTTCCCTTCTTTTCCAGGGCTCCATGAGAGTCCTGCCCAGCTGGTTTATTGGGAGCACTGGGAATGCCCATCCTGCTCCTGAGGGTATCCAAGGGTCAGGCAAAAGGGGGAAAAACCCTGTGCTGGGAGGAAAACAAAGCTCATTTCAGCCACAGATTCCTCAGGCTGGGTGAGAAGGTTGGAATGAATACAGGTTTTTCCATGGATTTATACGGTTTGGAAAATCTTGGAGCTTCCCACCAGACCTTTGAGGTCGAGATATTTCGTGATTCCTCCCTGCATTTGGCACTTTGAGCAGCTTTCAGCAGATAAATTTGATTTTTCCATCATGTTTTTCCAGGTTTTAAATGTTCAGCAGAGCCCAATTTCCCAGGATTTCCCTTCCAGCTCTGACATCAGGGGCCGACTCAGGATTTCAAAAGCTGCAAATTCCTGGACAATCCTCAAATTAAGTCTGGCCTCTGACAAGAGTGGGACTCTAAGAATGTCTCAAAGCACTGGAAGTTGTTTGTAGAGATGGGTAAAGGCACAATTCCTGTCCTAAAATTAGGAATTAAGAGGAGGATTGAGCTGAAGCTGCTGACTGGGAAAGGGAAAAGATGTGGGGAGAGGGAAGGAAAAGTGTTCATTGAAGAATTCCAGAATTCCTTCGATGATCAGAGGGTTTAAATGACTGCAAACCTGAAAATGTCCTTAATAAAACCACAAATAAAATCAGGATCGAGTAGTACTTAGTGTTTAATCTTCGGTATTTTTATAGTATTAAAAAAAATCATCATTTAAATGCAGGGGGAAAAATGGGAGAAAACAATTATTCAATTAATCTCTCAGTTTTATTAATTTGCTCAGGTGAGAGTTATCTTTCTGCTCTGGGTTTGCACAGATCCTTGCCCAGTTTTCCAGCACAAAGGTAGGTAGGGAATATAATGTTGATAATTATTCTAAAGTATAAAATGAAATAATTTTCCACTTGTCTGGAGGACAAAAAAAAAAAAAAAAGGAGTTTTTGTCTCCAAGCTATTGGGCAATCTTTATCATTATTACTATTATTATCAACATTATTACTATTTTTTTAATTATTTTTATTTTTACTATTATAAAGGTTTAAGAGGGGAGGGAGGGAAAGGGAAAAACAGATATATGTTCACCAAGGAACTCACTTGTACCTGAAGTGTCACTTGTTTCTTGTCACTTGTCCCTTTACTCATGAATTGTGACTCAGATGTTTCCAGAGGGAAAAAAAAAGAAAAAGGAGATGTGAGACCACATGTCTCATCTTTCAGAAAAGACCCTCCCAAAGAGGAAAGTCCAGGGAAGAGCCCTGAGGAATTTTATCCTGAGATGGGCTTTATCTGGAGGGGAAACAACAGGGTTGGTGAGGGATCTCCTGTGGGAGATTTGTTACAACACTGAATAAAAACTCCTTCCTTGGCAGAAGGAGCAACACTGAGGGAGCAGAAACTCCCTCAGGAATTCCAGCCAGGTCTTAGTCACTCAAATCTGCCTTTGCCAAGCCTGACCCACGGGCTAAAAACTTCCAGGAAGAACCAGATGAAAGCCAGAGGGTTTTTTCTCCGGCCGGTGTCAGGTGGGAGGTCCAAGGGAGGTTCTTCTCCAAGATCTCCTGGTTCATAAAAACCAAAAGCACAACACAACACCCAAGGTAGTTTTTCTGCCACTCTGCTCTTCTGCTCATGACAAAGATCTGGGTCCTCCTCTGTTGTGTCACCAGAGATAAATAAGCCCAGGAAGGGTTTTTTACCCGTTTCCAATGAATCTCAAAGGGAGAGTTCACCGACCCTGCCTGGCACTGATGCTTCTATGACTCACTGTCACAGCATATATCAAAATATATCAAAAATGTCTCTCTGTCTCTGGTTTTAGGAATTTTAGAATATCCTGAGCTGGGAGGGACCCCCAAGAATCACCCAGTCCAAGCCCTGGCCCTGCCCAGGACACCCCAACACTCCCCTCTGTCCCTCAGAGCGTTGTCCAAACCCTCCTGGAGCTCTGGCAGCCTTGGGGCCGTGCCCACTGCCCTGGGGAGCCTGGGCAGTGCCCACCACCCTCTGGGGGAAGAACCTTGTCCTGAGATCCACCCTGAGCCTGCCCTGTCCCAGCTCCAGCCCTGCCCTGGGTCCTGTGTGCACTCTTGCCTCTTGTGACTCTTGCCATCCTGTCCAGGAGAAGGAGACTGGCCTGTCCATGTCTTTCCTCCATCCAACATCTGCCTTCCTGCTGCAAGACCCCCTCAGGTGATGTCTCACTCCCTGGAAAACATTCCCAGGGGTAACACAGAAGAGTGAGAACCTGCCTCACAGCCTCCACCTTAATGAAGAAGATTTTGGGGCCCCCTTTGCACCCACCTGACCCCCTAATTGTGCCGTATCCTGCAGCTTTGGGAAGGAATTGTTAACCACCACAGGACAGCCTAAATAAAACTCCCTTACTGTGTGATGTGATGAACACCTGAAGCTGAGTTTTGGGGATTTTTCCTTTTTCCCACCTTCTCAAGAGGGGTGGGAGCAGCGAGAGCTGGAGTTTCTGCTTCCATTCACACATTTGTCACTTCAGCTCAGGACCTGGACAGGACTGAAAGAAGAGCAGAGCAAGGAGTGAGAGTTAAATGAAAAACGGTGAGGTCATAAAAAATTCATGGAGGAGGGGATCCAAGCGCGGTAATGAGGCATCACACACAGGCAGTGGAGTACTTAGCACTAAAAAACCCTTTCTGCCTCCTATCTGGTTACCATCTTATCACCAGACACCCATTAGCCGGTGATAATAGTAACTAATCAGCTGTTCTCTGCCTTCCTTTGTTTTCCTTCAGGAAAGATCTCCCCGGGCTGTGCAGCCCCTCCCCACGACTTCGGGCATTAAATAATGTATGGGAGCATCGGGCCGGCCCCGATGGCACTTCCCGACGCCTGTGCAGGCTCTCCTGGTCCTCAGAGGGGCCCTCCTGTTATCAGGGATCAGGGAAGGTTTGGGAAGCATCCAGGGCAGCCCCGGGATGTGCTGCTTGTGCCGGGAAGGAGGGCACAAGTTGCCGGGTTCAGACTTAGATCCCAGTGACCCGATGGTCCTGGTCGTGAACAAACTGCACAAAACACATATTTTGCAGCAAAATTGGGGTTTCTAACCCAGGGCAAGAGGCTGTCACAGGGCTGGGAGGCAGGATGGGGAATGTCAGGAAGAATTTCCTGCTGGAAAGGGTGGTCAGGCCTTGGCAGGGGCTGCCCAGGGAGGTTTGGAGTGCCCAGCCCTGGAGGTGTCCCAGGAAGGCCTGGCCGTGGCACTCAGTGCTCTGGGCTGGGGGACAAGGTGGGGATGGGGCACAGGGGGGACTGGATGACCTTGGAGACCTTTTCCAACCTCAGTGATTCCAGGTTTCCACTATTCTGTTACTTTTACACGCTCAGAGGGTCTTTCAACGTATGTCAGGGATGGTTTCCAGCTATAAAAGGAACCTGACAGCTTGTTTGGGTTTTTTTCCTTTGCGGTTGAAGCTTTGAACTTCTCCACTGGGACGTGGGAGTCAAGGTCTGTGGGCACTCAGGATGTCCAGAGACTTCCCTTGTGACAGAGACACGCAATTTCTTCTCTCTTTCATTTCCCCATCCATAAATAAGTGACTTCTAACTCACAGCCAACCTGGGAAGCCAAGAAAGAAAAGGAAACTCGTGTTTAAGTTCATAGAATCATAGATGGTTTGCATTGGAAGAGATCTTAAAGCTCATCCCATTCCAACCCCTGCCATGGACAGGGACACCTTCCACCAGCCCAGGTTGCTCCAAGCCCTGTCCAACTTTGCCTTGGACACTTCCAGGGATCCAGGGGCAACCACAGCTTCTCTGGGAATTCTATCCCAGCCCCTCCCCACCTCCAATATCCCTCTAGCCCTACTCTCTGTCAGTTTGAAGCCATTCCCCCTTGTCCTGTCACTTTTAATCCAGGTTCTGACACGTGGACGGAGCCTTCAAAAAAAGACAGTTACCCTGGAAAATGTTCTTGAGATGTTTCTCCTTGCAAGCTCCTGCATATTCCCAAGGGACTGGAGCAGAGGAATTCGTGGTTCTCTTTGAGGACAAACAAATTGAGGAACAGCAGTGCCCTCAAGGGTGAACCAACTGTTTGCTGACGAGGCAACGACCTCATCAAAATTGCCCAGAGGAAATGAGATAATATGCACAAACATATGAGCTTCTTGTTTAAGCCTGAGGATGTGGTTTCATCATCTTCTTCCCTTCCAAATGGAGAAGGGAGCATTTTGTGTCACCCCCCGAGCGTTGCCACAGACGGAGTGTCAGAAATTGTGCTGGAGCCTTCAAAACAGCGCTTGAGTCACTCTGGGACATCCTTTCCCTTTGAAACGTGAGGAAGTCTCAGCATCTCTGGTTTCTCATGTGCCTCTGCTCCAGTTTCACCATCTCCAGAGGGGTAAAAGCAGGAGGTTGTGAGGATTAATTCAGTCCCAGGGTAAAAACAGGGTATGAATACCGAGGGACACCAAAGTGCAAGTGTGAAGGTGTTGTTGTTCCCCAGGTGGCATTTCCAGAAATACTCCCATGCAGGGGGGCCTTGGGAACATTCCTTTGCCTCTGTGGTGCAGCAGGAATTCTGACAATGATGCAAACAGGATCACTGGTGCAAGTGGGACTCACTGAGGTTCGTGCCCAGACTCCCTCTACGCTCCACGATCCTCGACATTTTTAAGGCACAGTTTATCTCACCTCACAACTCATTTATTTGAGGCATTTAGGGCCCATGCCAGGGCTCCTTTCTCCTCACTGGCTGCAAAGGTACCTCGTGGGGGTTACTGGTGGATGCATGGCTGCATTGCAGACCCCCACAAGAGGTTTAAATCCCACCCTTCCCAAATTCTACCCACTCACTACGGGGCCTCCCCAACTAATAGGTTTTATTTCCTAACCCCTGAGCACAATGGCAGGAGCAAAAGGGAAAAACACACTTTGCAGATAAAACTCAGGCTCAGAGTTTGAGAATCGCCCTTCCAGGTTCACAGCTCAGTTGTCTGCATGATATGACCTTCCAGAGCCCAAAGGGGGTTATAAAAGGAAGGAGGGGGACTTTTTGTAGGGGTAGAGAGTGACAGGACGAGGGGGAATGGGTTTAAACTGAAATTGGACAGGGTTAGATGGGATATTGGGAAGGAATTGGGCCCTGTGAGGGTGGGGAAGGGCTGGGATAGAATTCCCAGAGAAGCTGTGGCTGCCCCTGGATCCCTGGAAGTGTCCAAGGCCAGGTTGGACGGGGCTTGGAGCAACCTGGGCTGGTGGAAGGTGTCCCTGGTGGCACTGGATGATCTTTAAGGTCCCTTCCAACCCAACCCATTCCATGATTCTTTATGAAACCACAAACAAAATCTGTTCCTAGATCACATCAGGGATTAAAAGGCCACCTCCTTCCAACCATCTCCTCTTTTACACTGAATATCCACGTGGCTTCAGGGGAAGAAAGCAACACAAGGGAGTTGATTACAACAATCCCTGTGGAAATGGAAGTGGGAATGGAGGATGGAAGGGGAAGACTAATCCCACTGATCTCTTCTCTCTGGTGATTCATAACAGGACTCAAGGGAATGGCATTTGGACAACGCTCTCAGGGACAGGGGGGGATTTTTGGGGTGTCCTGGGCAGGGCCAGGGGTTGGACTGGATGATCCTTGGGGGTCCCTTTCAGTTCAGAGCAGTCTGTGATTCTGTGGTTCTAATTTGAAATCATCCATCCAAGGAGGCTTCAGGTCAGACATAATTCCAATTCAAATTTTTAACATCACCTGTGTGAACTGACTTCTACTAAAATCACTATTTATCCTCTAAAATGTTACTTTTATATATATATATATATATATATATACACATATATACACACATATATAGTAAGTAATACTCCATATTACATCTATAACTGGTATTTGTCTATAAACATCCATTAATACTGATAATAAGGAATAATATATAAAACTGTAATAATAAAATAATATGGCTAATAGGATAATAAGGGTAACAAGATAATGAGAGAACACAACCAAATCCAGCAGCACTGTGGTTGTTTGGCTGTCTCCAGACACCATTTCAACTCAGCCACAGACATAAAGACCCCAAATTTTGCTTTGTTCAGCTTATCCAGTTGAATATTTCAAGGACAAATCCAATAAACACCCTGTGGGCTGGACTAAACAGTGGGATAATTTTCCCCCTCCCAGTTGGGACATCACAAAACTGGAAGTTTGCCACATATGAGCCAAATCTGACACCTCCACCCTTTGCCATGAGAGAGTTCTCTGTCCACCTTGAAGACAAGCAACCCAAATTCACCTATTTGACTGTTTTTCCCACGACAGTTCTAACAGAGGCTAAATCCACAGGTAGCCAGGATTATTCTCACGGAGTTAATCCTCAGGAATGAGGGAAGAGCTCCTTCTCAAACTCACCCCCCAGCCCTGGAAAGTTTGTAGTTCCACAGATGTGAAGGCCCTTCATTTGTAAAATATTCATTTCTAGGAAAATTCCAACCTTTCCTGTTTCTGCCAGGGATCACAAAAGGACATTTTGGGGGTGTTTGTATCTCAGGATCACTGTTTTTTTCAGTGTTTGCCCAGCTGGAATGTTTCCCCAAATCCAAGGAGAGCACTTTTGCAGACACACGAGCTCTTCATATCCCCCAGGATTCGTGTCCCTGAGGTTTTTAATGAGGACATGGAAAAGAGGACAGTGGCTGAGGAGCTGAATTCTCTCTCCTGCCCAAACTTGAGTGGCAACAAAGCACAGAGCAAAGGATTACCTGGCAAAAATCACACTGACCCTTTCTCACAGTCATTTCCCAACCCAAATGCTGGATCTGAGCTTAATTTGGGTGCAGGAGCATCTGCAGAGGGTGGCAGAGCTTCTCCTTTTGTAGATCTTTGAGCAGCTCCACCATTCCCACTGAGGAAATTGGTGTTTTGCACCAGAGACAGAGAAAATCACACTTTTCAGAGCTTCCCTAAACTGCAATTCCTGCCTGAGGCAACTAAACCAGGGTTAGTAAACATGACTGGGCAGTCACTTGGTCACCCAGACGTGTGACAAGGCACAGGCAGAAGGGGACAAATGCTGGCAAAAGAAACCTTCAGGAATGTGAAGTCCCTGCTCCAGGTCTGGGATTCACTGCCCACAAATATTCTACCAGGGATCTCCACAGGCAGGGAAACGTTTCCCAAACCCAGCTCGGAAAGGAGAGCAGAGAACTTTTTTCAGAGCAAATTTCAAATCCCTGTGCGAGATAAACATGATTTGAGACTTGCTTGGTCTCTGAAGAGAGAGAATGGGGTCAAATTTAGGGTAGAAGTCCCAAGAGAATCATGGAATAACTTGAGTTGGAAAGGACTCATAAGGATTTTTGACACCAACTTTGATTACCATGAGGTTGCTTTTGATCAGCCCACAAGCTAAGAAGAAATTATTGGACAAAAAACCTGCAAGCAACGGATGGTTTTAAGAAAAATCTTCATTGGTTTGCAGATATTTCATAAACCAAAGCACCAGCTTTGGGCAGATGGTGAAGTCTGACACCTGGAGTGTGCAGGGGAAAGGAGAGGGAAGAGGCTCTGATGGAATTAAATACAGGTGGAGAAGGGAAAGGGCTGGTTTGTCTTATGGTCCAGCTGGGAAGAGTCATCCACGGGAAAGGAGCTGCTGTGGGAGTGGGAATAACTCTCCCATCACCTGGAATCACCTGCAGAGCTGCTCCAGCCCTGGGGAACAGCCCAGCAAGGACATGGAGCTGCTGGAGAGAGGCCAGAGCAGGAACCAAGAGGATCCCAGGGCTGGAGCAGCTCTGCTGGGAGGAAAGGCTGGGAGAGCTGGGATTGTTCAGCCTGGAGAAGAGAAGCTTTAGGGGAACTAATTGTGGCCTTGCAGGGCCTGAAGGAGCTCCAGGAAAGATGGAGAGAGACTATTTCCAAGGGCTGGAGGGACAGGAAAAGGGGAAATGGCTTCAAACTGCCAGAGGGCAGGGTTAGATTGGATATGGGGAAGGAATTCTTCCCTGTGAGGGTGGGGAGGGTCTGGGCTAGAATTCCCAGAGCAGCTGTGGCTGCCCCTGGATGCCTGGAAGTGTCCAAGGCCAGGCTGGATGGGGCTTGGAGCAACCTGGGCTGGTGGAAGGTGTCCCTGCCCGTGGTGAGGGAGTTTGGAACCGGATGATCTTTAAGATCCCTCCCAACCCAACCCATTCCATGATTCTATGATTCTGAGGGATTTTTTTTCTCTCTCTGGTGCTCCCTGCAAGCACATCCTGAGATCAGGCTCCAGGCAAGGCCACATCAGCCCTTCCACTGCCAAAATCCCAGATCCAGCCACGGGAGCTGCCCCTGGGCCAGAACCAGAAGTGAGAGTGGGGGAAAGTGCAGAGTGCCCTGGATGTGGCCTCTCCACAGCCTTCTCCATCCAAACCACTGGGCACTGCAGGGATACCCACACCAGCTGAGGGACTTGACCTCCTGACATGCAAGAAAGGCTTGCCAGAAATCCGGAACTTTTCATGGCTCAGCCGTGAAAAGTCGAGCAAAGGGCAAGAGGAAGCAGAGCTGAGACTGGAGACTTCAGAAAAAGAGAGGAATACATCCAACCCTGGATCCAAAGGGACTCTTGGAGGAGGGAAACTCAGGGCCTAAAGAGCCCTGCTGAAGGATCCATCCATCACAGGATGGACCAGCCAGCCAAGTAGGTGTTAAGTCCGAGACATTTCTTGTGCCCGCATCTTTTTGTGCCAAAAATCTCAGCTATTTGGAACCACATGTTTTTGCAGAATTTTCAGGCATTTCCTTTGACAAAACTCTTTCCTGAAGTCTGAAAAATTTTCAAATATTTCCCCCCCCCCGCCCCCCCAAAGCTTGATTTTTATCTTTCATGGGCTCTGACAGCTCCATTTGTAAATGAATTTGTTCAGGGGGACGCAGCTGAAAAATGTGGAGCTTTTCAATCCCTCCAAAGTGACTTTGCACTCGGGGTTTTAATTAAAAGTTGGAAAAGGTGGAAAACAATCCTTTGCTTGATGAATTGCAGTGGATGCAGCACTTCCCTGTGGGTCCATCCAAAATTCCAGGCTTTGGGGTTAATCCGTTCTCTTCCAAGAAATCCTACCCGAGCTGAGGCTGGTGGGACACACAAACCCACAAGTTCAGTGGAGACTCACAAATTCAGAGCAGAAGCAGGAAGGCCACAAGAAGGTGAGAGGTTCACACCCCCAGTTTCACACTTTCCATGGGTTTTCTCCTCCCTGGCTTGATCCGCGATCACATCCCAAATATTCTTCAGCCACCTGTGGCCACCTCGCTGTGTTTTCCCTGTCCCAGTCTGGTGATTTAACAGGGAACCAGAGAGGTTCTCCATGCACAAAGGTTTTCCTAAATCACCTTATCACCAGTTTAGCACCACGTTGCAAAACCGTGACCGCAGAAGACGTTTTTTGCCGTGAAACTCAATAAAGTGTCTTTTATTTTCTGAATTGTCCCTCCCTGCCCTCATTTCCTGCCTCCTTCAGAGCACAGCCTGGTTTGTTTGCTTTTCAGTGATGGAGGGAAGGGAGTGGGAAGAGGAGAAGGGAATTAATTTCTATTTACTTGGTTGGATTTGATGATATTTCCACAGTTGATGCCCTTGAGAAATTTCTTCTTTCCCGAGGCAGAGGCAGCAAGGAAAACTGCTTAATTCCAGGAACTCCAGAGAGAGAAAAAAAAATCAGAATATTGCTTTCCTTCACTGGCTGTTGGAGGAAAAAATAGATAATGAAAGAGAAAAGCACAGAAAAATTGAAGTTCCCTTTGTTTACACAGAGACACATAAAAATCCATATGAAAAATCTGATGCACAGGAGGAGAAATTCCTTGTGAAAGGGCTCATATCAACCCCAAATGGCAGAATGCCCACCTAGACAAGGTGGTTTTGATGGGGACATCCCACCCTGAAGGGGAAGGGAACATCCAAAATTCAGAGATGATGCTCCTGGTGGAACGGAATGGCAAAATCAGGGGGTCCACAAAAGCTCACAAAGGTCCAGTAGAAAATCCCACACTTGGAAATTGGTGTAAGTTGGTCCCTGATCTCCAGGATAAGCACAGTGGGTTTGGATAAAGGGGTTGGAGGAAAGGGGAGAGAGAGAGATGGATTAAAGAGGAGGAGAGAGAAAGAGAAGAGAGAAAGAGGGAGAGAGAGAGAAAGAAAGAGAGGAAAGAAAGAAAAAGAAAGAAAGAGAAAAAGAAAGAAAAAGAAAGAGAGAAAGAGAGAAAGAAAGAGAGAAAGAAAGAGAGAAAGAAAGAAAGAAAGAAAGAAAGAAAGAAAGAAAGAAAGAAAGAAAGAAAGAAAGAAAGAAAGAAAGAAAGAAAGAAAGAAAGAAAGAAAGAAAGAAAGAAAGAAAGAAAGAAAGAAAGAAAGAAAGAAAGAAAGAAAGAAAGAAAGAAAGAAAGAAAGAAAGAAAGAAAGAAAGAAAGAAAGAAAGAAAGAAAGAAAGAAAGAAAGAAAGAAAGAAAGAAAGAAAGAAAGAAAGAAAGAAAGAAAGAAAGAAAGAAAGAAAGAAAGAAAGAAAGAAAGAAAGAAAGAAAGAAAGAAAGAAAGAAAGAAAGAAAGAAAGAAAGAAAGAAAGAAAGAAAGAAAGAAAGAAAGAAAAAGAAAGAAAGAAAGAAAGAAATAAAGAAAGAAAGAAAGAAAGAAAGAAAAAGAAAGAAAAAGAAAGAAAAAGAAAGAAAGAAAGGAACCTCCTCCCTGTGCCTGCACTGTGCTGTGTTGTTCTTATCTCCAGGAGCCAGAACAAGGATATTAATCCCAGAAATGGACCTTTCTCCAGCCTCATCCTGGTCTTTCTCACAGCCTGTTGTCACCAACAACCCTTGGTTGTCTCCACAGCTCTCGGTGTTTGGCACAAACACATCAGCCCCTCATCTTCCAGGCTTCTAGACATGCTTAAAAACGTGGTGCCTTCAATCCTGTGAGACCCTCCCAGCACTCAGAGGGACTCCCCTGGCCTTCTCAAGAACTGAGTTCCTTTTCAGGCCCATGGATTTCCTTGCATTCAGAAATGGAAATGTAAGAAGGGGCTTTTCCTCTCCTGCCTGGACTCACTGCTGGTGTTTGAACTGAGGAACAGTCCTGGATATCAGAATTAATGTTCTTAGATCATTTTATACACTGAAAGGGCAGAATTCTCAGCTGGTACATCACTAAACCAGCAGTGTGTCAGAGATGTTCCCTTTGGGAATGCTGTTCCAGGCCTTAAATCCCCTTAAACCCGACCACGTTTTGCCAAGTTGGTCCTACACTCAACAGAAGCTTAGTAAGTGGAGGCAGCTTTACCTCCAGGGGCAAGTGGCAGCTGAAGTTGATCTGTTATGAGCCCTACAAACCTGAATAGTTACATTAAATGCTGCTAAAATGCGTGGAACCTCTTTTGTCTTCAATTATTAAGTGGAGTAATTTATGAAACCCGACGCCGATAACCTCGCTGTCCTACTGGCCATCCCCGACCAGGGGAAGAGCGGATGCAGAGAACAGTGGTATTGATCTCCCCTTAAGGGGGGGAAAAAGAGGACCAGGCCTGTTAACCCTTGGCTGCAGGAGAAAGTGGCTCTGGGTCGTGGTTTCCTTCCATCCCCCCCCCAGAGGTCGTGTCCTTCCTTTCGTTTCTGGGCTCGGGTTTCAGTCTGACAAGTGGTAATTGATTCCTCCGCCGGTCTGGGGGCTTGGGGGGTAAGTGGGAGATGAAGTTTCAGTGAAAACAAATAGCACTTCACAGGTCTGACCTTTCCCTCTTTAAGCTTCTGTTGTGGTTTGCTCGGGGATGTGCAGCTTAAAGACTCCCAACCAGCGGGGTCTCTCTCGCCCAGCCCCGAGCTCTGGGCCTGCAGTTAAAGCTGGGCTTTGTCTCTGGGGTTCTCCTGCCAACCTGGCCTAGAAAGTGGGATTTTTTTTTTGGCCTCCTTTGCTGTGATTTTGTATAAGAGAGAGAGAGAATGTGGTCCAGCAGTAGCCTTGACGTTTTGACAACAGGCTGAGGCTCCCAGCTCAGGGTTTCAGCGTCCTGTTGTGCTGGTTTAAAGGTAAACCAGCAGGGGAAATGAACTCAGCTCAAAGGAGAGATTAGAAGTCAGAATAACAATTTAATAAAATAATACACTAAATACAGATTATACAGGCAAACAGTTGGTTTTAACCCACAAAACCCAAATGTATAACCCAGCACCCTGGGGCATGAACAGAGTGGTGGTCCTTGGGCCCCCTGAGTCCAAAGGAAAAGGAGAGGGGAAAACCTGTTGGTGAGAGTGCTGGTGCAGTCTGGGCAAGAGTGGTGGTCTCAGTCTGGTTGAGAGTGGTGGTCTCAGTCTGGTTGAGAGTGGTGGTCACAGTCCTCCTCTGGATCCCACAAGTGGTTAAAAAAGTCCCAAGACTCCAAGATTATATATCCTCAGGTTCAGGCAGGAATGCCCAGTCCCTCCCTCAGGGCAGGGAGTTCCACACTGGGTGTGAGGACAGGAGCACCCTCCTGTCTCACAGGCCTCTTAACACCCAGTTTACAGCCTGAGGGGTCAGGGCTGCTCTGGGCAGAGGGTGTAAATGGTTCATTGATAACAGTTTCTGGGAAATGGCATGGAAGGCTATGGAATACACAGTTTTGGGTTACACCCACCCAGTGATGAACTGGTCCCAGCTGTTCTAACCAGGACACCTGTTATGAGACAAAACACTCACTAAAATACAAAGGCAGCCACTGCTTTTTCTATAAAGTCACCCAAGGAGGTGGATTTGCCACCACCCCTCTTCTTGCTACAACCCTCTCCTGCCACCAGCACAGCAGATAAATTGCATTTTGTACCCACCCCTGTGCAGGAGCCCAGACCCAGCTGTCAGCAGGAAGGAGCTTGGTGGGCTTGAGCCATAAACCTTGGAAAACAGGGGCTGAGGGGAATCCCATGACCTGAAGGACTAAACCTTCCTCACAATAACTTGAAGTACAACCATATGGATTATGCTCCTGCATTTGCTCCTGCAGCAAAATAAGAAAAGGACTTTGGGATGGTTTTATCAGACCATGTTTAGGACCAGCTTGGCAAAGCGTGGTCAGGTTTAAGGGGATTTAAGGCCTGGAACAGCATTCCCAAAGGGAACATCTCTGACACACCGCTGGCTTAGTGATGCACCAGCTGAGAATTCTGCCCTTTCAGTGTATAAAATGATCTAAGAACGTTAATTCTGACATCCAGGACTATTCCTCAGTTCAAGCATCAGCAGTGAGTCCAGGCAGGAGAGGAAAAGCCCCTTCTTACATTTCCATTTCTGAATGCAAGGAAATCCATGGGCCTGAAAAGAAATCCCTTTATCCTCTTCCCCCTGTGTCATCCTGGTTGAGGGAAATATTAATCCACTGGGTAACTGTAGTAAAAACTTGTGTAATTCCCTAATTAACATAGCCCCTCCTCCTCATTAATATGTCCAACCCTCAGGCCCTTAAATTGTCTTTGCATGTTCAATAAAGGATTCCAGTTTCTACCCCATCCCTGGAATCCCTTAGTTATTAACTCTCCACTCTCCTGCCTCTGATTTACTCTGGTTTAAAGCAGGTCCCTGTCACTCAGAGGCCACTTTTGCAGTGGATCCCCAGCCTGTCACAGATCCCAGCTGGAAATCAGCACTGGATTGCAGGACAGTGACTGCAGTTGAGGAGGAAAACACTCCAATTCCAAAAGCAAATTGTTGTGAATTTTTCTCCTGTGCGGGAGAAAAATTTTTCTCCTGTTCAAATGCTACCAGTCAGGGGACAAGGTTTCTCAAAAGCAAACCTCTTTATTTACAAACACTTTGTTGTTACCAAAGCCAGCCTTTGCTTGAAGGTGTTCTCAGAAGGGTGAACAAATCTCCTGCCTCGGCAGCACCAACCAAAATGTTGCAACCCCCATGTTTTGCCAACAACAACTCTGCTTGCAAGGGGAAAGGTTTATTGATTATATTTCTTTTTTCTTCCTTCTCTCAAAAGTGTCCTGAACTGCTGACAGAGCCCTGAGGGTTCTCCTCCTCTGCCTCCTCTAATTTTTACTTATAAATCTATATTTAAAATGCTTTGGAGAGGGAGTCCCACAAAATTCACCTGCAGCAAAGGCTGTGAGGGGTTTGAAATCACAGGGAGACCTTAAATTTCAGGATGATCCAAATTGGAATCCTCTAGGCTGATAAAATCTGTGCCACCAAATGTGTGACACCAAAGCTTTTCTATTGGAAGGAAAGGGGACAAAAGGACATTCTGGCAGGGATGGTCATCATTCCTCAGGTGAAATCCTGTTCTATTTTAGCCCAGACAGGGCTAAAACTACCCCAGGAAGTATTTAAACATTTCCTATAGTGGCCATGCATGCCAGGAATTGTATGGGGTTTTTTTTACATAAGCAGCACCAATTTTTCCATCCAAATAAAAAGAGGGGGTTTAATTGGATTGCTAAAACCAAACCAAAACAAAGAAAAGCAAACAGATGTAATAGAAAACATCTCTGAAAAGGAAATTCGTGTTACAAAAAACCCCTTGGCTAATCACAAAGTGATGCAGCCCTGAAAGGAAATACTTTGATTGCATTTTTACTCCTCTGAGAAGTCAAATATTTGGAAATACCCAGGATTTGCAACAAATATTTCCTGCTGTGCACATAAAAAAAAAAACAAACAGATTGCAAACTCAGGAACTAGGGTCTTTTCTTTCATTTTTTAACTCACCTGTGTTTCACAGGAGTAACTCCACAAATTAGGGTGATTTTGAGAGAGGAGGAGCCTGGGAGAGAGTTCACTGGATAAAATTGGGATTATTAATGGTATTTCTTCACTCCTCTGTTACAAAAACATGGGAATATGAGCATTTTAAAGCAGGGGAGTATAAATATTATTGAGCTTTTTATACAGAATCATGGAATGGTTTGGGTTGGGAGGGATCTTAAGCACCATTCAGTTCCAAACTCCCTCACCAAGAGCAGGGACACCTTCCACAACCCCCATCCAGCCTGGCCTTGGACACTTCCAGAGATCCAGGGGCAGCCACAGCTTCTCTGGGAATTCTATCCCAGACCCTCCCCACCCTCACAGCCAGGAATTCCTTCCCAGTATCCCATCTAACCCTGCCCTCTTGCAGTCTGAAGCCATTCCCCCTTGTCCTGTCATTCCATCCCTTGGAAATAGTCTCTCTCCATCTTTCCTGGAGCCCCTTCAGGTCCTGCAAGGCCACAATCAGGCCACAAAGCTTCTCTTCTCCAGGCTGAACAATCCCAGCTCTCCCAACCTTTCCTCATAGGACATTTATAAACTGGATTTTTTTTTCCTCATTTGCCTTAAAAATAAAAGGGGGAAAAAACACATTCCGTGTCCTCTGACCAACCCAAAGAGGAAGCAAAATGATGCCTGTGGGGGTGTCCAGTGAATTCCCTTGGCTTTCCATGAATATCTTTGAGAGCAGACAAGCAGGGAGGAATAAAAGCAGGCATTCACAGGCCCTCTGGTTTGTATTATGATTTGTCAGGTACCTCCCTTCCCACTCAAATTAAAGGGACAAGAGCCACGTTGACTGAGCCGCATCGTGTTGTAGCTTCCAGGCCTCATCAGGCTGAAGAAACGTGGCATGGAATGGTCTCCATCATCAGGAAGAACTCTAAAAAAAAGGCTCTCCAGCTACTGAATCCCAACCCACTGGTTGAAAACACCATCAAAATTAATTAGCCTACAACGATTTTTTAAGTGCAGCTCATCAATAGACAAAGAAACAGAAGCGACGTTTGCCAAAGGAGCTGAGCCACGATCCCAAGGAGAAATGTAAGGAGATAACCTGTGGGGTGATGCCTTGGAGCTGTTGGCACAGACCTCTCAGGGTGGGAATGTCTTGGCTGGTGACTCCATGCCCTGGTTTGAAGCTGTGCAGCTGCAGGAATAACGTCCCTGAGTCACAAATCCCTGGGTGACACAAAGGGGTGGTCCCTGTCACCCCTTGGCTTGTGGGCACTTCCACCACTGCTTCCAGGTCTACCTGCTTCCCTGAGCCATGGAAAACAGCATGTGGAGTATCCAGGCCACATTCCCTTGCCCTCACCTCTGCCCTGATGGGTGGAGGAGGCTCTGCCCAAACTCTGCCTTTCTCAAGGCCAGGTGGGAACGAGAAATCTGTCATAGCCGTTCTTACACGTTTTAAGATGCCTTTGCATTGCCAAAGTAAAGAAATTAAAAGCTGTGGCCTGAGAATGACATTGAGTGGTTTGGAGTGAACTCCAAGAAGAGCAGGAATTCATATTCTTAAATTAAAGACTGAAAGATGAGTCGTCGCCTTCGAAATTCAAGCACGGCTTAGCTGGAGTTTGGAGCTTTACACTCACCCCCATGTTTTATCTGTTCACACAAGACTCTGTTTTTATCAGACTTCAGGTTTCGATGTTGGATAAAAATCCTGGACTCCCTGAAGCCATAAAACCTTCCCATTGTGTTTGGTGAGTCTGTCTTTCCATTCCACAGAACCACAGGATTTGCTGAGCTGGAAGGGACCTGCAAGGATCATTGAGTTCAACCCTCAGCCCTGCACAGGACCATCCCCAAGAGTCACACCAGGTGCCTGAGAGTGCTGTTCAGGCCTTAAAAAAAAATATTTAATTTGAAATCTGGGAGTCTGGATGAGGGAAGCTCAGTGGGAATTCTGACAAACTCCAACACTCGTCCCGATAACGGCGCCGCAAGCGAGACATTGAGAGCCAAGGGTTGGGTGGGCAGGTTGTGTGGGATGAGGGAGGAAAGGAAAAGCCAGTTCTGGGAGGGACAGACAGGAGTGACATGTCCAAACCCTCACAGCAAATGGTTGGGAAGAAAGCCTGAAACAACCAACTCTGTGCAACACGATCCGGCCCCGGGACACGTGGGTGGCCCAGGGAAAAAGCCTTTCTGGGACAGAAAGCAGCAGAGAAAGGTATTCCAAAAAGTGCTACCCGAAACCATCTGAGAGGGGGAAAGGTAGAGAATGAGCCAGAGCACAAAAAAAAGAAGTCCAGCTTTTACTTAGGCAATAAAATTAGAGGTCAGACCTTCAGTGATGAGTAACATCGACGTGTTGCGTGAAGAAACGTTCTGGGAGATGAAAACCTTTCAAAAGTGTTGTCGGGTTCAGAACAGTCCTGCAAAGCTGAACTTTATTTATAGGTTGGAGTGGGAGCTGAGTTCTTTCCAGAACCTCACAGGGCTGGGAGATCTGTGCAACAAACAGTTTTAGGGAGGCACAGCCCTAAAGGCAGCAAATCCTGCTGCAACAACAACAAAAGTGAGATTTGGGGTGTTTTCATGCAAAAGGAGAACATCAGGTGCTGTATCATGACTGGTAGGAAGAGAAAAGAGAGGTGCTGCCTGCCTTAAAATCTAATTTTTTGTCTTGGGGAGGGAAAGTAAAAACATTTGAAAACCTGAAGGATTCCAGGGAATCATCCTGTCCCTCTGGATTCCAGCAACAGGTGGTTGGGAGATAAAGTATCTTTTAAAGATACTTTAAAAGCAGAGTTATGCAGAAGGCAAAGTGTTATCCAGTGCTTTTAAACCACTGGACATGGTTCATTTTTGAAGATACTTGATTTTGGGGATGGACCACTTGGGAAGGTGACATTTTCCTGCTTCCAAAGGTCTGTGTAGCTCTGACTCTTGTTCTGCTTCTGGGTGTTGCATCAGCTCCCTCAGGAAAAGGACTGGCCTGTTTATGTCCTTCTGAGATGTTTATTCAGCAGCTGGTACCCAAGGAAGGGGGCATTTAATATCCCAGAATCATTTGGGTTGGAAAAGGCCTCGTTCAGGTTGGAAAAGACCTCAAAATATCAAGAGATTTGGGAAATCTCGCTGAGTCAGTGTCTCAGTGAGAGATCCCACAGCAAAGCTCAGGATAAATCCAGCAGCCTGACACCTGGAGTGCCAGCCATCCCTAATTCCTCATTTAACTCCATCCCCAATTCCTCATTTAACTCCATCCCCAATTCCTCATTTAACTCCATCCCCAATTCCTCATTTAACTCCATCCCTAATTCCTCATTTAACTCCATCCCCAATTCCTCATCTAACTCCATCCCCAGCTCACAGCTCACTGCAGAGCAACGTGATTTGCTGAAAAGCTTGAGGTGACACGGCGTGGAAAATTCTCACTTAAATAGGATTTAATGTAGGAAAACACGGTTTGCTGGTCAGGAAACACCTCCCTAATTTGCAGAACCCCTTTTGGTTCTCATCACTGCAATTAGCAGCTCAACTTAACGACCCCAAAGGAGGCAGTGACTTCAATTTGCCAGCTCAGCTTGTCTTGCCCTGGGTGAGATTTTCACCCACATTTAGCTGAGTTCAGTGTGTCTCATTCCTTGTTTTTGGGATAGAACATCAACCATCAGGGCTCTGCAGCAGAAGGATCCCAGGAAGGGGGTAGGATGAAC
This sequence comes from Pseudopipra pipra, assembly GCF_036250125.1. Lineage (NCBI taxonomy): Eukaryota > Metazoa > Chordata > Aves > Passeriformes > Pipridae > Pseudopipra > Pseudopipra pipra. Next base: position 117,544,286 of record NC_087550.1, on the reverse strand, counting down.
AATTCCAGGGAAGGTTTTGCTCTCTGACCATCTACAACTCAGGAAGGGAGAAGGAGCCCGTCACTCCAAACCCCTTCAGCAAGGGAGGAAAAGGAAGCTGAGCAAGAAAAGGTTAAAAACATGAACCATTTGTGCCCATTCTGGCACAAAAAATGCCCTCCAGAGACACTTACACATCTTAATCCAGCCTCCTTTTTAACATTTACTTTCTTTCAGAAACAACTCAATTCCCTTCTAAACCTGTGAAATCATTTTCTCTGCAGGCTTTACTCTCCACGTTTGTTCCTTTTTTTGGCATAAATTGTTTCAACCCAAGCTCATGTTTTTGTCACGTTATATCCCACAATTTCCCGGCTTTTACTGATGTGAATAATTTCTCTCTTATTCACCTTATTCCCAAATTTGACGAGGAGGAACTTTTAGTTTGCTGGACAGGCCTTTTTATCAGTGTCTGAGGCAACAAAGAATTTAATCCTAAAACGGTCGATCGATGAGTCCTGACCCAAAACAGGCTGGAAAGAAACCTTGAATTTTCAGGACTGAGGGGGAATTCTAGTCAATCACCTTCCAAGCAAGGAAGAGCATTGATCTAAATCAATACCTAGATTTCATTTGGAAAGGTTACTGCTGGCTCAAAGTGACACTGGAGATGTCATGGATCACGTCACCAAAACGTGCATCTGGGGTTTTTTTCGGGATACAAACATCCCTCCACCTTTATTCTCCCACAAGTGGCAGCCGTTTGGGAACAAAAAAAAATAACATTTTGGGTGAAAATACTGAGAGACCCCTTTCTTCCTGGAATAAAAAAAGAAAAAAAAAAAGAAGCTGTTTGGGAACAAAAAAAATAACATTTTGGGTGAAAATACTGAGAGATCCCTTTCTTCCTGGAAAAAAAAAAGAAAAAAAAGGAAGGCTGATGCTGTTTCCGATTTGGGAAATGTCTGGAAAGGTGGTGAAAAGAAGGAGATGTGTTGGACTGCAATGAAGTTTCATGAGTTGCAAATCCTAAAATTCTAGCTCGCTAATTTTCTTCTTTTTTTTTTTTTAATTTTCATTTTTTCCCCCCACAAGGATTCACCTCAGAATATTTTAAGGCCTGATTTTCCATTCTCCTGCTTTTACAAGTCTCACCGTTGCGTTCCACTTCCACAATTTCACGTTTACAAGCAACTGGAGGAATAAGAAAATTAAGAAACAGTTGTCCCTGTTCAGTCTGAGGCAGCCAGAGGGACAGTGCAAGCCCAGCTCCTGAGAGAGCTGCTGTCCTAAATTCCAGTGGGAGTGCCCATGATCCACCACAATCCATGGGATTACTCTCCTCTCCTTTTGGAAGTGGCTCAGAATGGCCAGCAAAGATCTCACATGACTGAAATCAGCAATGTTGGGGGAAAAAAATTGAAGAAGAGCTGCTGTAATTTATTTTTTTTAATCGTGTTCAGGCCTATCTTGTTCTAGGAATATACTGGGAGTCTTTTGGGTTTGGGAAGGGAAGGTTTGGGAAGGGAAGGTTTGGGAAGGGAAGGTTTGGGAAGGGAAGGGGAGGGGAGGGGAGGGTGAAGTCAGCAGAGGAGGCACCTCTTTGGATGTTTGGAATATCCTTGGCTCTGTTCCTCTCCTGACCATGCTGTGTTTAGCAAAGCTCCTTCATCTCCAGCACCTCAGAATCCTAAGGAAAACAGGAGGGAGCCCAGAGAAAGGAGAACAGACACCAAATCTCAATTCATGACTCTTTTGTCCTCTCCCATGGAGCTCTTTCCCACCTCCAGCACTCTCCAGAAAGGAAGGAGATGTTCCTCTGCAGACAACATTTCCCACAGTTACCTCTAATTGCTGGTGCCCTCTGCACAGGAGTTTTTATTTTTATTTTTATTGCCAGCTGATGGAAGTTGGGCCTAAAACCTCCTGCCCAAATTGCCCAATCAGGCCAAAGCAACCAAATGAAATCCATGCAAACAGGCCATTCCTGGTGAGGGTTGGGTCATTCCCACATCCCAGAGCCCACTTTCCCATTAGCACTGGTGGGAAAACATCTTTTAGCAGCTCCTGTGGGCCTGGTGTTATTTGATTTGTTCCTAAATAGTGTAAAAGGGTGAGAAATCCAGGCAGGTAAACAACTTGACAGGTAAATTCCTGTTTATATCTCTGCATGATCCGATGAATTTTACAAGTTTAGCCTTAAATACAAAAGCAAACATTGCTGTCATTAAAGATTAATTAAAAAAACACACAAACCTTCTTTTCCCTGGCAGGTGGGAGACAAAGCCCTGATTTTAAATTCCCACTCCAGGGAATTTAGTGCACAACTCCCTGCAGGAATTGCTCTTCCTATTTGATCTTGCAAAGGAGCTGGTTGTTCCTGCAGTACCTGCTCTCCTGGGGAACAGGAATGAAAAGAAAGAAATATAAAATAATGCTGAAATTAAGCTTATTTTAAGCCCTCCAACACGAAATTTGGCTTTTAGAACCTGATACAATTTTGACTCTTTGTCTGCTGCTGTTTTGCTGGGGAAAAGAGGTTTTATTCCCAACATTTCTGCTCTTCCCTCTCATCCTGTTCTTGGTCTGACATGAGAGCAGGATGGAACTCTTGAGTTCAGGGTCCTGGAGGTTTCAATGGAGAAGCATTCCCTGATCTCTGGGAAATATTGGGAATTTTTTTTTGTCCAGAGAAAGGTAGAGAAATCCCTCCTCCTGCTACAACACATCTGTCCACAGCCAAACCCTGCTGACACCAAAGCTCCCTTGGCTCTCCTTTTCCAGAACCACAAGGAAAGGACTTGCCTGGAATTAGAGGGCAATGGGACTTCCCAAGCAACAAAAAAACTGGCTCCAGTTTTTTAAAGCCCTGAGCTTCACCTTTCCCCTCATCCAGCTGAACCTTCACAGCAGCCCAAAATTATCCTTTAAGGCTCGTGGTCATGGCTGGAAAATTCAAAAAAAAGTTATAAATTAGGCACAACTACGAGCTGAGGTAAATATATATTAAATTAAAAACACACCCTTTGGACCATCAGTCAGTTGAGATGTTGGCTGGACAGAACAAATCTCCCCACAGCGTTACAATTTTTATTTTTATTTAAGAAGAACTAAATCACAGGCCAGTTTTATGAAAACCCTGTGTGTGTATAGAAACTTTCCCTTTTTGATACAAAGCCACTGTTTATTCCATCAATGCTTTATTTATAAAGGCCTCACAAAACCTCCATTCAAACGCCGGTGACTCAGATTTTTTGGGGGGACTTCCCTGCTTGTCTGGGAATAACGTTTATGATGGGAATGTCTGGTTGATGAAATGCCATTTTCTGACCTTTGTGTTCTGCAAGGAGCAGGGAAACAGCACCGGTGCTTCTCCCTTTTTTTTTTTCTTGGAATCATGGAATGACAATTGCAGTGTTTCATTATTGAATTAACAGTGACAGGCCCTGGTTTGATCAAGCATTTTTTCTGCAGCCAGAAGCCTCAGCACAGCGATTTTTGAGTTAACTCACTGAACTAACAAGACCATTATTAGGTAGGACTGAAAACTGTGCTTCTGGTGAGTAAGGAATATCATTTTTCCATTGTTTTCTTCATGGGAGTAATATCAGTTATGGGGTAAGCAATGGCATGACGTAAACACTTGAATTAATTACCAAAAAAAAAAAAAAGGCTGAATTAGATAAATTAATTAGTTTGTCTCCCAGCTGAAGGCCAAAAGCAGAGATGCACAAAGAGGAATTTTAACTGGTCCTGCCTCAGACAAGGGAACCCTTTTTGACTCATCCCTTTTTGGCTCATCCCTTTTTGGCTCATCCCTCTTTGACCCATCCAGCAATTGTTGCTTCCTGTGAGGGAGAAGAATCTCACCCAGAAATGAGGTTTGGAGTGCCCAGCCCTGGAGGTGTCCCAGGAAGGCCTGGCTGTGGCACTCAGTGCTCTGGGCTGGGGGACAAGGTGGGGATTGGGCACAGGGTGGGACTGGATGGTCTGGGATTCCGGGATCTGGGATGGAGGTGGTGCCCGTGCATCCCGTTTGTCTCTTGGAACACAGGGAATTCCTGCTGTCACCACTGCTCTGGGGCAGGAGACCTGCAGCTTCACCCCCCACTGCCCTGGGATGTTTGTGCTGACTCTGAATCCTCCACCTGCCCCTTTCATTTGCACCCCACTCCTCCCTCTCTGCTTCTTGTCCCAGAAGAGACATTTTCTTTCCGGGACTTCATTGGCTTTTCCACTCAGTGATGCCAATTTTTCCCCTTCTCCTAAATATCTTGGCCTTTCCCCCTCTTAAATCCTTATCTCCTGTGACCCCTCGTGGTTTCTGTTGGAGGAAGAGCCTGCAAAAAAAAAAAAAAGTGACAATAACACTGGAATCAACATCAGATATTTTCAGAAGGCACAAGGTTTGCCAAGTGTTTTCCCAGCTGGAAGCTTCCCTCGATGTTTCCATTCTCAGGAGGGCAGAAGGTGGTTGTGAATTTATCCTGGTGTAAAAAAAAAATACAGAATAAAGCCTGACACAGTTGTTAAAGCCTGGACAGATCCAGTGTGGATCCACATTGGGAAGGGATCTGCTGGGAGCAGAGCTGGGCCTTTGTTGTTCCTGGAGTGAGAGGATGTAAAGGTCAACGTGGGGAATGCCACAAAAGAATCAAATTAAAGCAAACTTTAATTGATTTATGGTGAGACAAGGCCTGGAATGTGAAACCATCACATTTTCATGCACTTTACACAAAACCCTTGGAGGCCACGTGGCCAGAGACAGGGACTCCACCACCTCCCTGGGACATTTATTCCAGGGCCTGACCACTCCTGCAGGGAAAAATTGTTCCTAATCTCTCATCTGAACCTGCCCTGGTGCAATTTAAGGCCTTTTCCTCTCCTCCTTTCCCTTGGGATGTGGCAGAAAAGACCAACCCCACCTCAGTCCAGCCTCTTGTCAGGTTTTCTCCCCAGTTAGTTGAAAAGAAATCGTGGTTTTAACTTCTTTTGCCTCTCACACCTAATTATGAGTCTTCCTGTCCGTTCACTTTTGTTTTTCTCGTTTTTTAGGCATCCTGTAGCATCACTGCTGAAAGTTGGGCATAGAAGAAGAGAAACCACTGGTTGATCAAAGTGCAGAGAACAGAACAGACCCCTGAAAAAGTATCTGCCAGACACATAAACCAAACAAACTGAAAAAGAGCATTTTCTCTGCTCTCTGTTCCAGTGCTCGTTAATACCACACATGAAAGAAGATTTAAAAATCACCACTGGCTAAATGGTTTTAGAATCACAGAGTGATTTGGGTTGGAAGGGACATTAAAGATCATTTAATTCAAATCCACTGCCATGGGCAGGGACACCTTCCACAATCCCAGGTTGCTCCAAGTTTATCCAGCCTGGCCTTGGACACTTCCTGGGATCCAGGGGCAGCCACAGCTTCTCTGGGAATTCTATCCCAGGGTCTCCCCACCCTCACAGCCAAGAATTTCCTTCTTATATCCCATCTAACCCCACCCTCTGGCAGTTTAAAACCTTTCCCCCTTGTCCTGTCACTCTCTGCCCCTATAAAAAGTCCCTCTCCCTCCTTTTATAACCCCTTTAGGCCCTGGAAGGGGCTCTCAGGTCTCCCTGGAGCCTTCCCTTCTCCAGGCTCTCCCAGCCCTTCTCCCCAGGAGAACAAACAGCCATAAAACCCACTGGAGTATTCTGGGAGCGGGAACCTCATGGGAAAATTAAAAAGAATACATTTTATTTTTTTCTGAGGCCGTTCTCCTACCAGTGGCTGAACAATGTGCACTTAAATCTGCCACTGCTCCCCGGGTTTCCATCAGCTTGTCTCCCATTGTCCATTATCCAGCATCACTGAGCCTTGTAACACCTGAACAAAACCAGGGCAGAGGGAATGCCACGTTGGTCCTGCCCGTGATGGAGTGCCCTGTCACCCCAGGGAAGGCTTGAGATGGAGCTCAGGGGGGAATTTCTCTAATTGATTTAAAGCCCACAAGCTTCAGATCCACTCCTGCAACTGCTGTGGTTTGGAAGTGCAGAGCTGGGAGCCAAGGGCAGGGAGCTGGGAGCCCTGGGCTGGTGTGGAGGTATATAGAGATATAGGTATAGAGATATAGAGATATATAATTATAGAGATATATAGATATACAGACATATAGATACATAGACATATAGATATATAAATATAGCAATATAGATATAGAGATATATAATTATAGAGATATATAGACATAGAGATATATATAGATATAGAGATATATAGATACATAGATATATAGATACATAGATATATAGATGCATAGATAGATAGATAGATAGATAGATAGATAGACACACAGATATATAGATATACAAATATATAGATATATAGATAAATATATATGTAGATATATAGATACATAGATATATATATAGATACAAAGATATATAGATATATAGATACACAGATATATAGATATATAGATATGTAGATATATAGATATGTAGATATATAGATACATAGATATATAGATATATAGATGCATAGATATATAGATACATAGATATATAGATATATAGATACACAGATACATAGATATATAGATATATAGATATGTAGATATAGATATATGACATTCACTGAAAATTTGAGTCCTCTCATGTTTTCTTATTACAAGATATTTCTCAGGGGACTTTCTGACTCTGCCACTGGTCCCCTTTGTGCCTCCAGCTCTCTGGGGAGGATGTTTAGCCCGGGAAACAGAGCCAGGGAAGCACTTCAGCCCTGCAAGTCAGCCTGGGAAATAAGGCTGGGATTGCCCTGACTGGTGAGGGCACAACAAGGCAAAACACAATCCCAGAGGTTGGAAAAGAGCTCCAAGATCATGGATCCCCCCTGTGCCCCATCCCCACCTTGTCCCCCAGCCCAGAGCACTGAGTGCCACGGCCAGGCCTTCCTGGGACACCTCCAGGGCTGGGCACTCCAAACCTCCCTGGGCAGCCCCTGCCAAGGCCTGACCACCCTTTCCAGCAGGAAATTCCTCCTCCTGTCCCACCTGAGCCTCCCCTGGCACAGGAAAAAGAAACTTCCACCCCTGCAACTGGTGTCCCCAAAGACACAACCTGGGACATTGGCAGGGGCTGCTCCCAGGGAACAAGGGACAGGAGGAGAGGGAACGGCCTCCAGCTGTGCCAGGGGAGGCTCAGGTTGGCCAGGAGGAGGAATTTGTTGCTGGAAAGGGTGGTCAGGCACTGGCAGGGGCTGCCCAGGGAGGTTTGGAGTGCCCAGCCCTGGAGGTGTCCCAGGAAGGCCTGGATGTGGCACTCAGTGCTCTGGGCTGGGGGACAAGGTGGGATGGGGCACAGGGTGGATTTGATGACCTTGGAGCTCTTTTCCAACCTCTGGGATCCTGGGAGTCTCTTCTCCTTTGTTGGACCATCCTGTTTGCACAGACACGGCCCCCTGGAGGCTTCCCAGCAGCGTCCAAAGTACAGGATTTGACCCCTTTTTTAGAGCCTGGTGCTCATCCTCGTGCTGTCCAGAGAATTTGGGGAAGTGCCAAAACATCAAGAGCGAGGGAAGTGAGCAACACAGCCCTGAGCAGCTGAGCAAAGCAGGGTGATGTTCATTAATTTGTTAATTATGGAAGTTTTGCAGCTCAGTGCTCAGTATTGACCAAATTGCCAGTTTGGGGCTGCACAATTACTGCCTGGATTGACAAATACCTCTTTAATTGGCAAAGCTTGCGTGAGATGAACTTTTAAATCACTGCATTTCCACACAATAGGGTGTGAAATTTCTTTTTCCTTTCTTCTTTTTTCCCCTCCAAACAAGTCACAAAGAACCTGATTTAAGATATATTGCTATCTCCTTGTTAAGTGGAGTCAGAATGGCTGTACCAAAGCTGAACATTGCCAGGATTTGGTGCCAACACTTTGATCCATGCACATGAACTGGATATAGACATAAGAGCTTACTAAACAAACTGGACAGAGTCCCAGTGGGAACACTCAAAAATGTATTAATCAAAGTCAAGCTGCAGAGCAAATTGAACCAGTTCATTAATTATGAAAATTCTCTCACCAAGTGACATGTTGTTAACTCTGTGGATACTTAACACATTTGAATCTGCAGGCTGCCCTCCACACATGCAAAATTTAATTACAAGTGGAAGTGTTTTTTTTTTTTATTGTTATTATTTTTTTTCCTCTTCTCTTTCTTGAAATTGAAAAAATAAATTAATAAATGTGGGTGTCAGGGCCACAGAGCCACTCAGGGCACGTTTGGAAAAGGGACTTTGCAGAGGTGGGTGTGTAAAATTGAGTCAGAGTCAGACAGCCAAGGAATGATGTTGCAGGCAGCAATTTTGGGAAGAAATTTTGGGAGGAGCAGACAACCAATTGTCAACTGGATTGTAGGAAACAATCCCAGAATCACCAAGGTTGGGAGAGACCTTCAGGATCACCCAGTCCCTCCACACATGCAAAATTTAATTACAAGTGGAAGTTTTCTTTTTATTATTATTATTCTTTTTTCCTCTTCTCTTTCTTGAAGTTGAAAAAATAAATTAATAAATGTGGGTGTCAGGGCCACAGAGCCACTCAGGGCACGTTTGGAAAAGGGACTTTGCAGAGGTGGGTGTGTAAAATTGAGTCAGGCAGCCAAGGAATAATGTTGCAGGCAGCAATTTTGGGAAGAAATTTTGGGAAGAGCAGACAACCAATTGTCAGCTGGACTGTAAGAAACAGAATCCCAGAATCACCAAGGTTGGGAGAGACTTTCAGGATCATCCAGTCCCTCCACACGTGCAAAATTTAATTACAAGTGGAAGTTTTTCTTTTTTTTATTGTTATTCTTTTTTTTCCTCTTCTCTTTCTTGAAATTGAAAAAAATAAATTAATAAATGTGGGTGTCAGGGCCACAGAGCCACGCAGGGCACGTTTGGAAAAGGGACTTTGCAGAGGTGGGTGTGTAAAATTGAGTCAGAGTAAGGCAGCCAAGGAACAACGTTGCAGGCAGCAATTTTGGGAAGCAAATTTGGGGAAGAGCAGACAACCAATTGTCAAGTGGATTGTAGGAAACAATCCCAGAATTACCAAGGTTGGGAGAGACCTTCAGGATCACCCAGTCCCACCCTCACAGTGCATAAGAACTATAAAAACCACACAATAACCTCCAAATTTTTTAGGCTCTTTGTTGGCTGGGGGGAAATGAAACAAGAAAATGGTTCTTAATTTGCTCACTAGAAAAAAAAAACTTCACAGTCAACTCTTTTCCAGTTGTTTGCACTTAGTGGGTTCTACCTTTAGCAGATTATCTGGTAATTTGTTGCCTCTTAAATAAACACCAGAAGTCCCAGTTGCCCACAGGCTAAAAACAAATTCTGGTCAATATTGTTTTTCTTTTTCACAGTAATGGCAGAGAAAAAGTTGTCCCCAGATTAAATCCTGGAGAAAAGCACTTTTTTTTTTTAGGGCTGAATGTGGTCTGGACTGGATTATGAAAGAGAGGGTGAGATTTCCAGAAGGGATCCAAAGCACATTTACTCACAGATAATAAAGGAGAGCAATGTGACTGTGAATTATCAAGTCCTGGGAAGGAAATTATAAAAGGTTTTGGATATTGGGATCACCATTCCTATGGATGTTGGAATTACCAGCCCTATAATACATAATTTTTTCCTTGTCTCCTGGTCTTTAGCACTTCGGTACATTGTGGATTAAAAAAAATAAGAGAAAGAAAAAGAGAAAGAAAAAGAGAAAGAAAAAGAGAAAGAAAAAGAGAAAAAGAAAAAGAAAAAGAAAAAGAAAAAGAAAAAGAAAAAGAAAAAGAAAAAGAAAAAGAAAAAGAGAAAGAGAAAGAGAAAGAGAAAGAGAAAGAAAAAGAAAAAGAAAAAGAAAAAGAAAAAGAAAAAGAAAAAGAAAAAGAAAAAGAAAAAGAAAAAGAAAAAGAAAAAGAAAAAGAAAAAGAAAAAGAAAAAGAAAAAGAAAAAGAAAAAGAAAAAGAAAAAGAAAAAGAAAAAGAGAAAGAGAAAGAAAAAGAAAAAGAAAAAGAAAAAGAAAAAGAAAAGAAAAAGAAAAAGAAAAAGAAAAAGAAAAAGAAGAAGAAGAAGAAGAAGAAGAAGAAAAAGAAGAAGAAGAAGAAGAAGAAGAAGAAAAAGAAGAAGAGAAGAAGAAGAAGAAGAAGAAGAAGAAGAAGAAGAAGAAGAAGAAAAAGAAGAAAAAGAAGAAAAAGAAGAAAAAGAAGAAAAAGAAGAAAAAGAAGAAAAAGAAGAAAAAGAAAAAGAAAAAGAAAAAGAAAAAGAAAAAGAAAAAGAAAAAGAAAAAGAAAAAGAAAAAGAAAAAGAAAAAGAAAAAGAAAAAGAAAAAGAAAAAGAAAAAGAAAAAGAAAAAGAAAAAGAAAAAGAAAAAGAAAAAGAAAAAGAAAAAGAAAAAGAAAAAGAAAAAGAAAAAGAAAAAGAAAAAGAAAAAGAAAAAGAGTGTGGTTTCAGCTTTTTCCTGCCTTTCTGAGGGATTCAAATAAATACCTTTCTGGTGCAGGAGAGAAGAGACAAATGATATTTCTAAGGTAAAGAGCAGTGATAAATTAAAAGGTTCAGATACCCCAATTCACAAAGCTCCTGCTGACAACAGCTGGGCTTGAGAAAAAATTAGAGAACCTGCTTTTCATCAGGCAGGTACCATTTAATTGGAAAAATGTGTTTCACTCCAAGTTTTCCCATTTGTTCTGGGTGTTTTCTGCTTCTTCTCAAGGTTTCCTCTGAGTTCTTCTCTCGTCCTGTTTTTTCCGAGTTCATGGAATCATCAAGGTTGGAAGAGACCTTTGGGACCATCCCAGCACCACCAGGATCACCCCAAATCCATGTCCCCAAGGGACAAATCCAGACACCTCTGGGACACTCCCAGACACAGGGACTCCACCACCTCCCTGGGACACTTTTTCCAAGGCCTGACTGTTCCTGCAGGGAAAAATTGTTTCTAATTTCTGATCTGAACCTTCTCTGGTGCAATTTTAGGCCATTTCCTCTCATCTTTTCCCTCGAATTCCCTGGAAAAGAGCCATCTGGGCTCTGCAGGTGCCCAGGTGGATTCATCCTCCTGGTCTAACTCATCTCTTCCGGGATGGGATAAATCCTGGAAGCAGAGAGGTTGAGCTGCTGGCTTAGATTAAGCCCTGGGCCCTGAGACAGCCAAGTCTGGCTGCAGGATTTCCACCCACAGGGAATACACACATTATTAAAAATATCCCTGGTTTTGACCCAAAGCATTCAAGAACATTTCAGCAAAGGATGTGGGTGTTTGAACTGGTAAGTCTTTGTTTCTATAATTAATCCAAAATTACTTCCATAAATGCTCTGCTTCCCATTCACTGATTATTTTAAAAATTGTTCTGTCGTTTTCCCCAAAATTCTTGTATCTTTATCTCTGTGTTGAAATTGAATTTAAGGTGAAGGATTTGACATTTGGGGTGAAATAAAATTTTACAACTGGGGTGAAATTAATCAGCTCTGCCGATTAATTATTATCCACTGAAGTTCTCCACTGATTCCAAGACGTGGCACTCGGATACAAACTGTCAACATGGGAAAATATTCCAAGGAAAGGCCTCAGAAGTTAAAAGAAAACTGGTTTTCATACACAAGTTCAACGTTATGGGAGTCACCAAAGTGGAGATTAAGCTTTGCTTAAACATTGACTAAGACCCTGAGCTTGGACTAAGGTTTAAGGAGCACATTTTTCCAGGGAGTGGCTGGATATTATTCCTACAGGTGTCTGGTGACTTCAAGGCAGGGAAAAGCAACCCCCCCTTTTGCTTTTCCTAAGGAATACTCAGATGAAAGGTGATCACCAGCCCATTTTCCTTATGTGACCATCACCCCTTCTCCCAAATCCTGCCAAATGACTGGGATATTCCTGCAAAATCCCTTTTTCATAGCAGCAATTAAAGACACTGGTGTGTGTATCTCGTTTATATGTGTTTAATGACAACTGGTTTTATCCAGCAGCACTGGGAAGCAGCCACATAGTGGGAATATTAGTGTTTTACTTGGGAAGCCACCGAGGAGAAAGAATCTCAGGAGGGAAAATTCCCCAACAGCCTGAGGGAAAGGAGAGGAGTCCCTTGGGAAAGTCGTGCCCACAGCTCCTCCAGGGCCGAAGAAACAAGGGCTCTTTGCCTAAATCCTCCTTTCTACAGGGAAAATGGCATTTTCCACAGAAATCTGAAGTGTTAAAAAACCAGAATTCAGGTTTTGGGCAATGGGGGGAAACTGCTTTGCTCGGTGGAGTGACCATGGAAGGACGTGGCTTTGGAGTGGGACGAGGAAATCGGGGTTGATGAAGCAGGTGAAACCTCTCTTTGTGTGGTTGCAGATGCGGATGTTCCCTTTTTACACCTCTGAAGTCGCCAAAACCACTCCTAACACAGACACGTAGCAACATCTAGTGACCACATCAGGCTAAGGCAGGGGAATTTTAGGAATGAGCTCCCGCAGGGACACATTTCAGTCGGGGGGGGAAGGTAAAACACTGATTTTATGCCCTTGCTCAGGTTTTCTTCTGGCTAAAAATTCATTCATTCCCGCATAAAATCCTCTAGATGTAAAATCCCCCTGCCTAAATTTAAAAAAGCTTCCCAGGTCTCCCACAAATAATTGGGTCAAAAAAGGAATGTGGAATTCTCAGGAATTGTTGCTGTGTTAATAAAAAAATCTGGGTATCACACCCTGCTTTTAGGCAGCAGTGGTGTAAAACCATTGAGATATCCACGGTACAGACTGAAAACTATTCTCTGTCTTTATTTAGGAGTTCATATTTAATATATATCTAATATAGATATTAAAATACAGGCAACAAGATGTTTTAAGTAACCTGTTTAGCAGATGGTGGCTGCCCTGCCTGAGTGGATGGTTCTGGAGCTTCATGGAAGCAGCAGAATTCTTTTTTCTTTTCTTTTCTTTTCTTTTCTTTTCTTTTCTTTTCTTTTCTTTTCTTTTCTTTTCTTTTCTTTTCTTTTCTTTTCTTTTCTTTTCTTTTCTTTTCTTTTCTTTTCTTTTCTTTTCTTTTCTTTTCTTCTCTTTTCTTCTCTTTTCTTCTCTTTTCTTCTCTTTTCTTTTCTTCCCTTCCCTTCCCTTCCCTTCCCTTCCCTTCCCTTCCCTTCCCTTCCCTTCCCTTCCCTTCCCTTCCCTTCCCTTCCCTTCCCTTCCCTTCCCTTCCCTTCCCTTCCCTTCCCTTCCCTTCCCTTCTCTTTTTCTTTTTCCACTTTTAAATATCCCTTTTATTTGATGGAAAAAGTCAATGAAGGCAGAAAATTTTCATCTGCTGGGCTTTTTTGACCATTCCCCAGCTGTTTCCCACATTAACTCCATCAAAGGCCCTCGGGGGCCAAAGGCACAATTCCTTGGGTAAAAGAATTACTGGCAAAAAAAAAAGAAATAAGGGCAAAAAAGTGGCAAATTTGTGGCTGTGGACGTCAGCAAATTCAGATATAAATCTCTGGGGCCTAGTTTGGAGTGTGACACACACCCACAGACTTCATGGGCCTGGAAAAATTCATCCCAACCAAGATTGGATGGGAGTTGAGAGCAAAGTGGCCCTTCTTGGTATCACCCCACACCCCCAGCACCTGGTTCTGGGGGATTTTGGGGATGTGGGGCCGAGGGATGTGGTTTAGGGGTGGCACTGCCAGGGTCACCTTCCTGGCTGAGGATCTGAGGGGTCTTTTCCAACTTCAGGGATTCCATTAGGGAATCTACGGATTCGGGTTTTCAGACAGGGATAACCTTTCCAGGGGGGCTGTTCCAGGTGGAACCCGAACCCAGGGAGTGAGTCCTCAGGGCAGAACTGAGATAAAATCACAAGAGGAAGCCAGAGGGAGTCATGGAATCATGGAATGGTTTGGGTTGGAAGGGATCTTAAAGCCCATCCAGTGCCACCCCCTGCCATGGGCAGGGACACCTTCCACCAGCCCAGGGTGCTCCAAGTTTATCCAACCTGGCCTTGGACAATTCCAGGGATCCAAGGGCAGCCACCTGGATCCAACCCTAACCCAAACCAAACCAAACAAAAGCAAACAGATGTAATAGAAAACATCTCTGAAAAGGAAATTCGTGTTACAAAAAACCCCTTGGCTAATCACAAAGTGATGCAGCTCTGAAAGGAAATACTTTGGTTGCATTTTTACTCCTCTGAGAAGTCAGATATCTGGAAATACCCAGGATTTGCAACAAATATTTCCTGCTGTGCACATAAAAAAAACAAAACAGATTGCAAACTCAGGAACTGGGGTCTGATTGTTATCTTTTCTTTCATTTTTTAACTCACCTGTGTTTCGCAGGAGTAACTCCACAAATTAGGGTGATTTTCAGAGAGGAGGAGCCTGGGAGAGAGTTCACTGAAAAAAATTGGGATTATTAGTGGTATTTCTTACAACCACATGGGAAAATGAGCATTTTAAAGCAGGAGAGTAGAAATATTATTGAGCTTTTTATACAGAATCATGAAATGGTTTGGGTTGGGAGGGATCTTAAGCATCATCCAGTTCCAAACTCTCTCACCACAGGCAGGGACACCTCCCACCAGCCCAGATTGTTCCAACCCCCATCAAACCTGGCCTAGGACAGTTCCAGGGATCCAGGGGCAGCCACAGCTTCTCTGGGAATTCTATCCCAGACCCTCCCCACCCTCACAGGGAAAAATTCCTTCCCAATATCCCATCTAACCCTGTTCTCTATCAGTGTGAAGCCATTCTCCCTTGTCCTGTCCCTCCAGCCCTTGGAAATAGTCTCTCTCCATCTTTCCTGAAGCCCCTTCAGGCCCTGCAAGGCCACAACCAGGTCACCCCAAAGCTTCTCCTCTCCAGGCTGAACAATCCCAGCTCTCCCAGCCTTTCCTCCCAGCAGAGCTGCTCCAGCCCTGGGATCCTCTTGGTTCCAAGAGGATGTGTTGCACTCCAAGAGTTCCAACAGGCAAATATTTAATATGATTATTACCTATTTCATGAATAAGTTTTCCTTCCTGGACAAACAGGGTGACACATTGAGTTGCTATTTATTTTTTTTTTAATTCTGGGTGAATGAAATAGAAAATTCCCCTGAAAATTCACCTGCTGATTTAAATTCAGCTGCCTGTGAGCCTTTGAACACGTGTTCTGAGAAATCATCTGACAGGCAAGAACTGCCCAGCAGCTCTCCAGGGATATCCCAGCTGATGTCCAGCCTTGAAAGAAAGATCTAGAGGTTCCTCTTCCACATCTTTGCATGTTTGATGAGGAATCCAAGCTCTCCCAGTCTCCAGAAATTTCTAAATATGGAAAGAAGCTATTTGGAGGCATTTCTGTCATGACTTTGCCCAGAAATTGCTCAAACCCAAAGGCTGACTAGTCTGCCAAAACAGATGAAACTCCAGCTTTTGGAGAGCACAAAGATTCCCTTGAGTAGGTGACTATAAAAAGAAGTCTTAAAAAATAAATAAATTAAGAATTCAGGTTAAAGAAGTATATAAGATCTATATAAGTATATATAGATCCATGAATCTATTTCTATATATACTGAGACAAATGTCTGTTAAACTACCTATTTAAATAATACATCTGCCACTAAATACTATAATACAGCCACTTAGAAAAGTTAAAAAAATGAGCCACTTATTACAATTCTGGGAGGGCAGGAAGGTGAAAACTCTCAAATTTTCCCAGACAGATGCTGTCTTGATAACTTGAGGATATTCCCAAGCCCTGCCTCATCCACATGTGCTGGTTTTTGCTCTTTCAAAGCCTTCAGAAGTCGGGTTTGGAGCAGGGGAGAGCAGCTGATGCCTTTGATGGAGGGTTTGGTTATCCCTGACCGCGCTTCTGTCACGTTGGCTCCTGTGAGGAGTTCTGGGGAGGGCAGCACGGAGCTCTCCCGTTTGATATTCCACGTGTTTGTGCTCCTGAAAGGCTTTTAGCCCTCAGGTAAGGATTAGGCAACAGTTTAGCAGCCTTAAAAGACGTCATGAAAATGTAACTCAGCTGTCATCCTCAGAGGAGAGAGGCCTCCTCTTCGAGTTGTTTTCCGCACCGGGGTTATTCCTGCTTCCAGGGGGTGGAATAATTGTGGCAAACTGAGTTGTTCTAGAACACCCTCTTAATTTTAACCAGTATTTGTCACACATCTGAGCTGTAGCTCACCAGAACAACAGGAAATGAACATTTCAATCCTGCACCACCAGGACCGACCTTCTGCCGGAGCCACTCCAGGGATGGAATCTCCCTTGGGAACAGCAGAGGGTTGTGGCACAGCCTTCTCCAGGGGTGGGGATCAACTGGGATGTTCACCAGTGTTGATGGTGCAACAGGGGGGCTCTCACACAGGAACTGCAGGCCTGGGGGCTCCAACATCCAGGAAAGACGTGGAGCTGTTGGAAGGAGTCCGGAGGAGGCCACTGAGTTGGTCCCAGGGCTGGAGCAACTCTGCCATGGAGCCAGGCTGGGAGAGCTGGGGGGGTTCAGCCTGGAGAAGAGAAGGTTCTAGAGACACCTTAGAGCCTCTTCAGGTGCCTAAAGGGGCTCCAGGAGAGCTGGAGAGGGACTGGGGACAAGGGATGGAGGGACAGGACAAAAGGCAATGGCTTCCTACTGCCAGAGGGCAGGGAGAGATGGGATATTGGGAAGGAATTGTTGGCTGGGAGGGTGGGGAGGCCCTGGCACAGGTTGCCCAGAGAAGCTGTGGCTGCCCCTGGATCCCTGGAAGTGTCCAAGGCCAGGATGGAGCAATCTGGGCTAGTGGAAGGTGTCCCTGCCCATGGCAGGGGGGTGGAACTAAATTTTCTATAAGCTCCCTTCCATCCCAAACCATTCCATGATTCCAACCTTTCCACTGGCAGCCCTGGCATCTCTGCCAAAACAGGCTCAGGATTTGGGGTGTGGGAAACAGGGCTATGAAATGGTTCAATCAACAATTTGCACCTTAGAAACAGCAACGAGAGCCGGAGAAATTTTACTCTGATACAAATCCAGGAGGTGCCAAAAATGGTGTCACAGATTAAATCAGGGATAAGTGTAATCAATGGCCAGGTTGGATGCAGAGGTGAGCAAGGAAAATATCAAGCTCTTTTATGGAACCAGGTGACTAAAAGAGTGAGAGCACCCACTGGTGATCAAAGCATGGGGAGAGATGGGCCTGAGGAGAAACCATCTGGCTTAAAGGCATTTGGCTTCAAGATGGAAAAAAAAAGAGAACTTAGGCTGCTGATCAATGGATCTGGCTTTCCTTCTGCTCTTTTACTTGGAATTTAAAATAAATAAATAAATAAAAATCAGAAGAAGCACCAAAGAAGCTGACAAAGAAGGAAGGAAGCACCAAACAGAAGCTGGGGCAGCAAAATGCAGAGGAAAAGCTGAGAGAGTGAGTTTTTAGTGCCAGCACTGTCAGAAAAGTCTTGAATCTGTTGCAAAGATGCTTCTTTTGCTTGATCCAAAGACATAAGACATTGATTTCAAGCTGGAAACACCTGGTGGGGCCCAAGCTGCTTCCCAAAGTCTGAAAAGGAGAATTATTTTTCAGAAAATATCACTCTGGGTGTTGTAGCAAAGAGCTGGAGCTCAGTCAGGAGACAAAGTTAGTCAGGTAGGGAAAACTGTTTTAAACTGCCGGAGAGCAGGGTTAGATGGGATGTTGGGAAGGAATTCTTGGCTGTGAGGCTGGAGAGGGGCTGAGATAGAATTCCCAGAGAAGCTGTGGCTGCCCCTGGATCCCTGGAAGTGTCCAAGGCCAGGTTGGATGTGGCTTGGAGCAACCTGGGCTAGTGGAAGGTTTCCCTGCCCATGGCAGGGGGTGACACTGGATGGGCTTTAATGTCCCTTCCCACTCAAACCATTCCATGGTTCCATGAAGAAAAAACTAACAACAGTCTATTAAATAAAATAATCTTTCAAACAAATACCTGGGATTTCCATTCAGATCTTGATGTTTGGCTCCTACACATTCTAAGGACATAGGAGTTAGTTTTAGGTTGGATCTCAGGACAAGGTTCTTCCCCCAGAGGGTGGTGGGCACTGCCCAGGCTCCCCAGGGCAGTGGGCACGGCCCCAAGGCTGCCAGAGCTCCAGGAGGGTTTGGACAATGCTCTGAGGGACAGGGGGGATTGTTGGGGTGTCCTGGGCAGGGCCAGGGATTGGACTGGATGATCCAGGTGGGTCCTTCCAACTCAGGATATTCCATGATTCTATGATTCATCCCCACGAGCATGTCCCTGTCATCTTTGAAGAGAAGGAGGGTCATGAAGAAAACTTTCCTGTTGACTTGTCTATGGTTTAACTCGAGAAAACAAATGTGAACTGGATGGTGGAGAAAAGCCCCAGGTATTTCTGTCGATCAAAGAAACACGGTTCAGCTGTGGTCAACCAAAATCTCAAGGATGTGATTTTGGAAAGCACTAAACAAAACCAGGTCTCAAACAGTGGCTCTTGATGAGGGCAATGTGATGGTGAGATCACTGCAGACCTCAGGCCAAAACCTCCACAGGGTGATCACACAGTGATTGTAAAGACTGGAGGGGACCTTCAAGATCATCCAGTCCCATCATCACCCAGCACCACCACAGCTTCTCTGGGAATTCTATCCCAGCCCCTCCCCACCCTCACAGCCAGGAATTCCTTCCCAATATCCCACCTGACCCTGCTCTCTGTCAGTTTGAAGCCATTCCCTGTGTCCTGTCCCTCCAGCCCTTGCAAATAGTCTCTCCCCATCTTTCCTGGAGCTCCTTCAGGCCCTGCAAGGCCACAATCAGGTCCCCCCAAAGCTTCTCCTCTCCAGGCTGAACAATCCCAGCTCTCCCAGCCTTTCCTCCCAGCAGAGCTGCTCCAGCCCTGGGATCCTCTTGGTTCCTGCTCTGGCCTCTCTCCAGCAGCTCCATGTCCTTGCTGGGCTGGGATCCCACATCTGGATGCAGTAGGAAGTAGGAAGGCTCCTGCTCATCCCATGCATTGCCAGAGCTGAAGATTCCCATATTTCCACAACAAGCAGCCAACACAACACTCCAAAAAATATTCACCAAATGAAATCAAATCTCTTCTATGACACCAACGCTTCCTATTTTTTGTGGTTTGTTTTACTGCTGATTCTTTTTTCTTCTGTGCAGCTCAAACCAATAAACTGAGTTCCACACTGGTAATAAAAGCTTGGAGTTGGAGGCATCCCACTGGAACAATGTTCTGATGGATCAGGGCAGTTCTGCCCTGGGAAGAAGAAGAAGAAGAAGAAGAAGACCTGCATCCTTTCTTCTTCCCTGAGAAAAAAAATACCCATTGAGCCTTGCAAGATTTGGATGTTAATTTTCATTAAAATCTTATTATAATGAGTTGGCAGAGCTGCTGTTACTGGTCACATGAAAAATACAAGACTCACATCTAAACAGAATTGGATATTTTTGGATTTTAAGCCAGGATTAAAATTAGTTTTCAGTGGTTACAACTCTTGGCACAAAGAGTTCTGAACACTTTCTTTCATTTCTTAAAGCACCTGAATGAGATTTCACTGTGCATGCAGAGGGTAAAACACAACCTTAAATCAGCACTTGGGAAATAATCTTTGTTAAATTATTTTGGGTGTCATTAGAGAGATTAAAATCCACCTTTTCAGTGCCTTGTTTGTTTTAAACATTCAGGATGCAAACCCATAATAAAAGGGAAGATTTACTGTACCAGAACACAAACTCACGGCGTTGTTTGAGGGAGACAATGCAGGGAGGCTCTGCACACTCTGCCAGTGGCACATTAACTCTGATTTGGAAGCATTCCAACTGTTCAGCCATCAAAGATCAAATCATGGAATGGTTTGGGCTGGAAGGGACCTTAAGGATCACCCAGTCCATGGGCAGGGACACTTTCCACCAGCCCAGGTTGCTCCAAGTTTACCCAACCTGGCCTTAGGCACTTCCAGGGATCCAGGGGCAGCCACAGCTTCTCTGGGCAACCTGGGCCAGGGCCTCCCCACCTTCTGAGTGAAGAATTTCCTGGCCACAGTCAAGGGGTTTCTTGTCTTCCAACAGGTGGAAGCTTGAGTTGACAAACTGAGTGTGTCTGGGATGAGCAGGTCCTGCTCCGTGGGTACAACCCCGTAGTCTCCCACCATGTGGAGTCTTGCTAAAACCCCTCTTTAATCCACAAAGTAGAAGAGGATATTTAAAGGGTTGTTGTTTTTTTTTTGTGGAGAAGAAATCTTTTCATTTTTCATGTGGTATCCACTATTTCCCAAAAATAAAACGCTAAAAATATTACAGAGCTGCAACGGTTGGGGAGCCACAGCTCGGTGTCTCAGCTCCCAGAGACTCATCAACCACCTGAAAACCCAGGGCTTAAAAACCTCCCTTAAAACTGAAACCTGTGCTTTTCCCCACACCAGACAAATCCTGGAAGGAGGGGGTCACACGAATTCAGACCTGGCAGGATTAAGAACTGACATCTGGCAGGAGAAATTCATTCCTGCTTTTCTTCTGAGCCTCAGTTTTAAGCAGCTGGTTCTGGCTTCGAGGACAGCGTCCGAAAATCCAGGCAGTGCCTGTTTACAGAAAATAAAGCTGTCGACCTCTAAAGTGATACACTAAAGAGGATGTTGAGTGAGAGGAATCTCAGAGGGAGGTTTGATTTTATATTTCACTGCTAAAAGCACAAAGCATTTTTGTCATAACACTGTTACTTCTCACGGCGCTCTCACCCGGAGTTTTTTACTAATAAAATGATAAATTGCAAATAATCTTTTTACTGAGATGCTTCAAAAAAAAAAAAAATTAACTGACATTTAAAATCTGCATGCTTAGCAGGTCATTAATTACCTCATTTAAGAGCTGACAGGTCTCATGTCATGCTCTACACTGTTTTTCAAGCTGTCACACCCACGCTCTGCCTAAAAGCTGTTGAGTAGAAGCGTCATCATTTATAATGCAGAAAGGGTATCATTGATTATGTCCTGATTATTCATCATAAGGCTTTCTTTCGTGTGTACTTAATCACTGTGGTTTCTTGGAATATGCAAACCTTTCAGGCAAATCTTTCTCCGGAGCAATCCAAACAGAGCCCTGAGCTGACACCAGCTGGGCAAATAGGGCTCAAAGAGGACTTTGGGAACAAAGCAGTGGCACAAACCCCACCTACAGCCAAGCTCTGGAGTGGGGTCAGGGAGGAGGGACAGTGGGGACTGCAGAGCTGGGCTCTGATTTCCTCTACTGAGGCAACGAGTGGCTCCAGGTTTGTCGCGATGGCTTCGGAGTGACCGCGGCAAACACGACCCCCTTGGCACGGGGGGGCTGCTGGGGGTGAGACAACAGGGGCAAAAGCATCAGAAAAACAGAATTTGCAGGATTCACGGGCTCACTGAGCTTGGAAAAGGTCTCCAAGGTCATCCAATCCCCCCTGTGCCCGATGCCCACCTTGGCCCCCAGCCCAGAGCACTGAGTGTCACATCCAGGCCTTCCTGGGACACCTCCAGGGCTGGGCACTCCAAACCTCCCTGGGCAGCCCCTGCCAAGGCCTCACCACCCTTTCCAGCAGGAAATTCCTCCTCCTGGCCAACCTGAGCCTCCCCTGGCACAGCTGGAGGCTGTTCCCTCTCCTCCTGGCCCTTGTTCCCTGGCAGCAGAGCCCGACCCCCCCCGGCTCCCCCCTCCTGTCAGGGGGTTGCAGAGCCAGAAGGTCCCCCCTGAGCCTCCTTTTCTCCAGGATAAAATTATCTTTTGTTATCTCCAAACGGTGAGATCAGGTAACGATTTCCATAGAAAAACTTCTTCACAATGTGATTTTCTAGGAAAAGCTGATGGGGCAGCAAAGCCCGTGCACAGCTGACCTCCAAGGAAAAGGGACCATCCACCAGCAGGTGTCTCAAAAATCCCACTGCTGCCCACCTGAGAGCTCCTGGGAGGTTTCTTTTATGGAGAAGGTTTATCAGAGTGAGCGTTTCCAGCAGTCCCAGAGGTATAATGCTGCAAGAGAAAGATAAACTATCAGGTTCTAGGGCTTTCCTAACTGATATAAATATCAATGCTAAGTACAAACTCCTGAGCTCTAATTAATCAATAAATTAAAGCTATACAGTGTATTATTAGTAATTAAAATAGGGGGGGAAATCACAATTCTGTGGAGGTAGAACTGTTTCTTGCTCTGTTGGTGGGGTTTTATTCCACTAAGGAGTTCAGGGGTGGTCAACATCTTCCTGGGACCCCATGGAGATCCTGAAGTTCTTGGGGCCTATCCCAGACTGGAGCCAAGGGGGAAACTTCACAGAAGTGAGATCCACGGTGTTTGGAGCTCTGCTTTTGCTTCTGTGATTATGTTCTCAAAAGAACCTTTAAATATTAATCAGTTAGAGGAGAAGAGCCCTGTGGTCCCAAGTGCTTTGGGGGAAAAGGCTTGAGGAGCCTGTTTTCCTTCCTCTAAAAACAGGAGCAAGAGCATCTCTCTGCTTGAGCTGACAGGGATGGAATTATCCCCAGAGGGGCTGTATTTATCCTATTAAAACCCCCTTGCTTTTCACATCTGTGAGCACAGAGCTCTGGCTGGTTGGCAGATGAGTAATAAAGTTGTTGCAAAGGCAAGAACATCCTGTGGGAATATCCCTGCGTGGTGCTGCTGGGAGCAGGAGGCACCCAGAGCAAGGATGGCACCTTCAAAGGGCAGGATGAGATGTTTGTCATCTTGAAATGTTCTGAAACATCTGTCGTGTCTTTACTAAAAAGAATTTCAGGTCGTTTTCCTGCGTTTTGTTTGTCCTGAAGAGGCCACGGAATCAGAGAGGTTCAGATGGGAGGTCAGGAAAAATGTTTTCCCTGCAGGAGTGGTCAGGCCTTGGAATAAGTGTCCCAGGGAGGTGGTGGAGTCCCTGTGTCTGGGAGTGTCCCAGAGGTGTCTGGATGTGGCCCTTGGGGACATGGATTGGGGGTGATCCTGGTGGTGCTGGGTGAGGGTGGCACTGGATGATCCTGGAGGTCTCTGCCAGCCTTGATGGTTCTGGGATTATTCAGGGGTGGGGAGTCTTTTGTGCTGAACTCTTGAGGGCTAAAAAAAATTGCTGGCAGGCTTCTCAAAATGAAGGAGCAAACAATTCTCTTCCTGAAGATCTTAAGTTGCCCAGAGAGGCTGTGGACTCTCCATCCCTGGAAGTGTCCAAGGCCAGGTAGGACGGGTCTTGGAGCAACCTGGGCTGGTGGAAGGTGTCCCTGCCCATGGCAGGGGGTGGAACAAGATGAGCTTTAAGGTCCCTTCCAACCCAAACCCCTCTATGATTCTAAGAATTAAACATTTTCAGGTGTTTCATACATTGGACAGGCACACAGCAAAACCCCAGACCTGGTCACTCAAGGCTGACCTTGAACAGGGAAAGAAACAATTATCTAAAAAATAGGCTGTGGCCCCATTTTTTTTGAAAATTGCAACAGGTAATTCCTTCTCTAAGGAAGGAATTTCCTCTCTCACCCATCCATCCCTGGAGGGTCTGAAGGCCACATTTTCTCATTACAGAAATCTTTCCCCAGGCCACCCAATAGACCATGTCATTAAATATTAATTATTTTTTATTTTAAATGTTTGGGGGTTTTTTCAAAAATGTGAATTCCCTATTTGGAAAAAACCTACTTACCTACAGAAATATGTACCCACAGTGCATATCTATCTGTCTATGGGTAATTCTACACTCCTCAGGGGATAACACAGAGGAGTTTTCCAGTTTTTACAGAGGGGAAAATGAGATATGAAATATTAAAATATTAAAAGTTTAGCCACATCCCTGGAGAAGAATCAGGGAGCTCAACAGACACCTGGTCAACTGGACTCTTCTTCCCTCTCAAAATGCACTTTGGGGGACAAGGGGAATCATATTTGAGGGGTCTCCAATGGGTCTGCTGGCCGAAAACTTCCTCACCTTTGAAGGGTGAAGTTCCTCAAGCAGGAGATGGAAACAGAGAAGGGAGTTAAAGGTCACAAGGGCAGGAAAAGTCCCGGCGATAACTTTATCCGGGAGGTTCGTTAGTGCCCAGTGGCTCCTGGGAAACCCTTTTCTTTTGTCCCAGGGCAGGTTGTTTGCCAAGCTGTGTGAACCACCCACAGCAAATGTTCCTACAAAGGGACTTTCAGCAGGGACTGGGGGTATTTGCCCAGTATTATTTCCAGCCACCTGTGCCGGGTTTGCAGAGCAGGTCTGGCTTTTGTGCTCCCAGCTTTTGTTCCTGAGCTGCCACAACTCCTTCCTGACTAAGGGAGGGTAAACCTGGCTGGTTTCTCCCTCTGCCTTCAACCTCGGGGGTTCCAGAGCAAGAGTGGGAATCCCAACCCCAAAGGAGACTCCCCTCCCTTGAACCCTTTCGTGTGCCCGGGTTTGAAATCCTCAGAAGTGGGTTGGGGATCCCAAAATCCCAGAATCATCGAGGTTGGGAGAGATCTTCAGGATCATTCAGTGCCACCCTCACCCAGCACCACCATAATCACCCCTAATCCATGTCCCCAGGGGACACATCCAGACACCACTGGAACACACCCAGACACAGGGACTCCACCACCTCCCTGGGACACTTATTCCAAGGCCTGACCACTCCTGCAGGGAAAACATTTTTCCCAATATCTGATCTGAACCTCCTCTGTCACAACTTCAGGCCATTTCCTTTCATCCTTTCCCTTGGGACATGACAGAAGAGCCCAACTCACACCTCAGTCCAACCTTTCAGGGAATTCCCAGCCTTTTTTTGGCAACAGTGCTCTTCACTTAAAAGGGCAGTGCACCCTTTTTTTTTTAGTTTATTTTCACTGTGATGTTAAAGGTGGTATTTACCTCAGCTCTTTCCAAGACAAACACACCCTCCCTTTTGCGTCATCCGAATTTTCTGTACCTGCTGCAACACAAAACATGATAAAGAATTACCTCAAGCAGCTCATGAGGCAAACAAGTGGCAAGGTTAAGGGTTAAGGAGCAGAGCTGCTGCTGCTCTGCTCGAGTTTTGTTTGGGCTGGGTTTTTAGAACTCGACTCACTCACTCCTACCCCACAAATAACTCTCCTGGAGTCTGTAAAAATGATCTTCTGCGTCTCCTCAGCCTCTGGATGTGGCTCTGGGGGACACAGCTTAGGGGTGATTCTGGTGGTGCTGGGTGAGGGTGGGACTGGATGATCTTGAAGGTCTTTCAGCCTTGATGATTCTGTGATCATGTGTGATTTTTCCAGGACAATCTCGCTTGTAAACACAACGTTAACCCTCATTCTGATGAATCAGAGACCTGCTCTCTCATCCAGGTCAGCGCCTCCTGTCCAGACAAAAACCTCGCTGCCCCTTTGCAACCTCAGCTCAACACCACTGCAGGTGTGGTCCTGGTCAGATTCCCTGCCTGGGGATGCACTGGGATGCACTGGGATGCACTGGGAAGGAGGAGGCCGTGGGGATGTCACACCCAGTGAGCTCTCTCTCCATCAGCCGGGGCGGCAGCTCTTCCCTGTGCAGCACAGGGCACGTGCAGCCCCTGGCTGCAGGAAACCACGAGATGTCATCACAGATCTTATCATCGAGGAGTTCTTTGCTCCTCAGAGCAGCAGTGTGCTGTTATCTTCAAATATTCAGGAGAGTGCTGCCCACATCCCTCCGGAGCGAGTGGAAACAGATGGAAACCTCGGCACGGGAAGAGGCCGCTTGCCAGAGTGGCTTATCCTCATCCAGACACTCGTGTTCAGAGGGGTGCTCTGGGGGCATTAACCACTGGATGGGCCACATGACTGGTTGCTGCTGCTTCAAGAGTTAGTTAGGGTTTGAATTTTTTTCGGCTCAGCTCGAAGAAGTTCCTGTTTTGAGGTCCCAAGATCCGTGCTACTCCAAAAACAGAGTATCTTCTTCTCACAGAAAGAACAAACTCCTCAGGAAATGGCAACAGAGCCCTTGCAGACGTGAGGAATCCCAGAATTATCAGGGTTGGAAGAGACCTTCAGGGTCATCCAGTCCCACCCTCACCCAGCACCACCACAGTCACCCCTAATCCATGGCCCCAAGGGACACTTCCAGACACCTCTGGAACACTCCCACACACAGGGACTCCACCACCTCCCTGGGACACTTATTCCAAGGGCTGACCACTCCTGCAGGGAAAAAAAATTTTTTAATCTCCAACCTGACCCTGCCCTGGTGCAATTTGAGGCCATTTCCTCTCCTCCTTTCCCTCGGGACATGGCAGCAGAGCCCGACCCCCCTCCCTGCCCCCTCCTGTCAGGGAGTTGGGGAGAGCAATGAGGTCCCCCCTGAGCCTCCTCTTCTCCAGATAAAGGACCCCCCAGCTCCCTCAGCTGCTCCTCACAGGACATGTTCTCCAGCCCCTTCCCCAGCTCCATTGCCCTTCTTTGGATACACTTTTTCCATGTCCATTACATAAACTGAAGGAGTTACTCATATAGGTATTAATAAACTTTTTAGATAGAATCACAGAATCCTGGAATCAAAGAATGGTTTCAATTGGAAGGGACCTTAAAGCTCATCTTGTTCCACCCCCTGCCATGGGCAGGGACACCTTCCACTAGCCCAGATTGCTCCAAGCCCCGTCCAACCTGGCCTTGGACACTTCCAGGGATGGGTAGTCCACACCTTCCATTCTACAACTCCATGAAATCCTTAATATTTCCAATATCTGGGAACTGACTGGCATCCTGGAGCAGAGCAGGTAAGCCTGCAGGAGCTGTCACAACACATATCCCATGGCTCGTTTCCTTGATAAAGTTCTCTATAAATCAGTCAGAAGCATCATAAAAAAATATTATTACAGGGAAAAAAGCTGTAAAACTCTTGTCTTTAAGACATTTCCTTGGCTCTGTAGGTAAGTTGGAAGAATCAGCCATGATATCACCTCAGCTTTGGACTCCCAAAGCTGCCTGAGGCAACCAGGCCCTTGACACACGTTCATTTTCTTTGGGCACACCTTTGAAAAACCCCAGCTGGTGTGTTTTTCCAAGGAGACACATCCCCCTGGGAGCGT
The DNA here is from genome assembly GCF_036250125.1 of Pseudopipra pipra. Classification (NCBI taxonomy): domain Eukaryota; kingdom Metazoa; phylum Chordata; class Aves; order Passeriformes; family Pipridae; genus Pseudopipra; species Pseudopipra pipra. The sequence goes on along the minus strand of NC_087550.1, from coordinate 117,517,364 downwards.
GACCACGCTTGGAAAGTCTCTGGCACCACTCTCAACTGTGTTCCAGCCCAGGTTTGCAGCTCCCTGACATCACTCACTGCTCTTTTTCATTCCTCTGCTGGTCTGTACACTTTGCACAAGTGTATCAGCACTGAGGTTTTCGTGGTGAGCTGGGAGAGGAGTTAACAGCACTATCTAACCTCAGTTGTTTTAGCCCAACATGGCTGTGGTTTGGTCTTCAAACAAGCTGAAAGATAAGCAAATATCTGCTGTGACCCCTCCTGCACCATGTATATTTTATGAAAGCAAACAGTTTAATGCTGTGGTTCACACCCCACTGCTGAACACTCAACAGAGTCATCTGTGCACCACAACAGGGGTTGAAACTGCTTTTATTCCCCCCCAAAATGCATTGGAATAAGTTGTCCAGGGAAGTGGTGGAGTCCTTGTGTCTGGGAGTGTTCCAGAGGTGTCTGGATGTGGCCCTTGGGGACATGGATTGGGGGTGATTGTGGTGGTGCTGGGTGAGGGTGGCACTGGATGATCCTGGAGGTCTCTGCCAGCCTTGGTGACTCTGGGATCATTCAGGGGTTGAGATTCTTTTGTGCTGAACTCTGAGGGTTAAAAAAAATTGCTGGAAGGCTTCTCAAAATCAAGAAGAAAACAAATCTCTTCCTGAAGTTTTTAATTAGGTTACCCAGAGAAGTTGTGGATTCTCCATCCCTGGAAGTGTCCCAAGCCAGGTTGGATGGGGCTTGGAGCAACCTGGGCTAGTGGAAGGTGTCCCTGTCCGTGGCAGGGGGTGGGAACTGGATGGTCTTTGTGGTCCCTTCCAACCCAAACCATTCTGGGATTCTATGACTCTTCCAACCTTGGTGATTCTATGATTCTGGGATCTGCTGTCCCTACAGCCAAAGTATGGTGTGATTCTTGGGGTATCCTGCGTAGGGCCAGGAGCTGGACTCGATAATCCTGGTGAGTCCTTTCCAACTCAGCCTATTCTCTGATTCCAGAGGATCCTGTAGTGGTTTTGCTCCAGGTCTCACAACCAGAAAAAAACACAGGTAAAAGGTACAAAGTGGCAGACTGAGGAAAAATCAGCTTTTCTGATTCCCCTTCCCTGTTCAACCCCATCTTCCTTCCCATCAACACCCCAGTTACATTCCCAGAGCCGATTATTTGCTTTCGCCTCAAAACGAACTCCCCGAACAGGAGAATCTTATTTCAGAGAAGCATCTCATTGCAAAAGCATCCTGGAAAGAGCAGAAATAAAGAGCACAGACCGTCATTCACGTCATCAGCACAATCACACGAGTCCAAACCCAAAAACAATTGCGCATTTTTCTCTGCTCCCCCGAGACCCGACATTTAAAGCTCGTATGTATTTCCTGCAAGCCTTACAAGAGCTTCTTAAAAAATACTCTTGGCTGCAGATAAGTGGCCAAGCACCGAGTCCAAATCGTGCACACCAAGAATTTTAAACTGACTGTTCCTTAGTCTTCGCTGCTTTTAATAATTTTAAATGAAGAAGTAAAAATTCGTGTCAGAGACACACTGAGCCACATGTGGAGGGGAATTATAAGGCAGAAATAAAACACCATTTTGTTTTGAGCTGGATGGTCATGATCCTGAGGTGCTGAAATGCCACTGAAACCCACCCAAGAGGTGATATTTTTCTTTTAAACGCTATAGAATTTTAAATTATGCACAGTTAAAGGAGCAGGACACTGTTACCGTGCTTTTCCCTCAAAAGCTTATCGTGACTAAATCAAATCTGCCACCCAGAAAGGATTTGTCAAAGAAAGGCTCCTTAGGACTTAAATAATAAAAATGTTGAGGATTTGTTAAGCCTGTCCTTAAGTCACAAAGTTAGAGAGCTTAGAGAAGACACAGGGGACTTGTACAGTGTAATTCCCTGTGAGGGTGGTGAGGGGCTGGGACAGAATTTCCAGAGAAGCTGTGGCTGCCCCTGGATCCCTGGAAGTGTCCAAGGCCAGGTGGGATGGGGCTTGGAGCAACCTGAGCTGGTGGAACGTGTCCCTGTCCGTGGAAGGGGGTTGGAACTGAATGTTCTTTAAGGTCCTTTCCAACCCAAACCATTCCACGATTCTATCCATTTAGGAAGTAGAAATCACCTCCTGTGGCCAATTCATGGCTTGCAAGCCTATGAGACACCTTCTGTGGTCATAGAACCAGAAGAGAGTGAGCATGAAAGGACCATGGGTGAGGCAACCATCTGGCAGCTTCTGAACAGAACAACATAGGAAGAAATGGCAATTCCTTGTGGGAGCTGAGATAACTCCTCCCAACCTCCGGCAGCCAGGACAGATCCTCCAGGGAAAAGCACAAGACAGAGAACAAACATGATGGTCTTGTTCCAGTTTGCATCCAGACCATTGGCTCCGTCCTCGTCTCGACCCTCTTGGAAACCATTTCTCCTTTTGGCCTCCAGGACAATCTTGAGGGAATGAGCTCAACAAACCGACTACGCACGACTGTGAAAAGCTTTTCCCTTTTGTTTTGTGCTTTATGATCCCACCAGGCACCCCCTGCTGCTTGTGCTTTGAGAAAGAGTATTTAATCCTTCCCTATCTGCCTTCCCCATGCTATTCAGGATTTTATAGTCACCCATCATGACCCTTTCCTACCCCATTTTTCCATTTTCCCAAACTCGGGAAAATTACTATGGTTAAATTTATTTCCTGCAAGGATCGTTTCAGTCTCTGCTCTCCTCTTTACTTCTGCTGGTTCTGCTTGTCTTACTTTTGCTGGATTCAAGAAGTGATGCCCAAAGCAGAGTGTGTTATATTATTTATATTATTGCATTATATTGTATAATGCTACGCTATCTTATTCCTGTCTAAAAGGATGTATGAATTATACATGGGACAAAAAATGCTCTGTTCATTCATTTTTGACTGCAGCTGAGCACTGA